>NC_088113.1:6363636-6666666 GCF_036370855.1 Dromaius novaehollandiae | reverse complement strand
AAAGGAAAAAAGGGTTTTCTCATTTTAGTTTTTTTTTTGGCATCTAAGTAGAGACTAAAATTAATTCTGATTAATTAAACTGGCCAATTATAAAGCACTCTTTTAAGAAAAAAAAAAAAAATCAGCAAGGCAGCTACCTACTGAGGCTGTGGTGTGCCTTGCCCAGAGCAGTACATCCCTGTGGCAAGGAGCATGGCTTGTAGGTTGGAAACTCTTTATCCTGTGGCCTAGCTATGTGGTTGACTCCCAGGGTGTGATGTGGAAACTGGACTAAAATCAGTTTTTCTACAGTAACCCTTTTAAAAAAGATGCTTGGGAGAAGCTGCAGCTGGCTGCTTGCAATGGTATGGTGTGACAGAGGGATGGGAGCAGGGATTGTCTGGCCTGGCTTTGTTCAGTTCTGAGCAATTCCACTTTGCCTCCATTTATTTCAGGATGTAAATTAAGAAAAATGAGTTCAGCTTCCAGGTTACTGACACTCATTCAGTTATTCAGTCTGGCATTCAGCCACTTTGGTTGTTTACATTTGATGCCTCTTATAAATACAGCATTTCTGATTAAGAAGAAATTTTTTCTAAAGGTTTACTTAATTTTTCACTTCAAAGTCAATCTTTAAAAACCTCTCTGCTATTATCAAGCCTGCAATGGTTTCATCCTAATCCCTCTTATGCTCTCCATTCTTATCCTTTGCTGAGGGAAAACGATAAAAAAAAATTTTCTGACACAGAACTCGGATCCAGCTCTGAAAGATAAGCTGTTTCAAAATAAAATGATGAATTTCAATTTCAAGCATTGGTTAATATTGCCATTTTTATAGATATTTTTCCTACTGTAGATTGAACAAAGCATACTAGCTAAAAGGCCTCCTCCTGATATAGTATTGTTTTTTACTTTTTTTTAAGGCTACTCCATTCTAAATTTCCACTCTTAAGTATTGTCTTTCTTCAGTAGCTAGTCTCTAAAGATCAAAAACAACTTTATAATTTTAATTAAATCAAAATTAGGTCTCCACAAGTTCTCAGTGACTGAGAATGCTGTAAGCGAACTTTGGTGTAAGGTTGCTAGATGTTTGCCTTCATAAGACTTTTTTAAGATGCTTAGAAGTTTGCCAGTTTTATCTACTGGTGTTCAGATTTTCCTCTGTCAGCTCTCTGCATTAGACAGCCTCATAGGAAGGCTGAAGGAGGATGCATGTGTGGCTTTGAACACTTGACTTTGCAAGTCCAAGTCCTCTAATGCAATTTTCATTGGGTTAATGGATGTATATGCTTCCATTTATGATCTTAAAATATCTGTCCAAGGCTTTAGAAGGAACTGTCTGCTCTAATGCAATGAACTGGTCCTGTGTGAGTCTTTGGGCACGACCTAGGATGGTTCCACTAGAGTCAACAGTGGGGGCAGTGTCACCAGCTGAGAATCCTCGAATCAAAAGCTCAGAAAAGAGATTTAAAAATACTGTATGTGCATAATGCAGATTCAGTTAGGTACATGTGCTTTGAAGGGAACTAGAGGGGGAAGGGTCCTGTCTGCTTATGCTATGCTGTGGCTATTTTGCTCCGCTTCTATGGTGAAACAAAGCATCTGTGATAGCGTACAAGCCACCACACAGCAGAGAGCTGTGCATGTGGAATAGGATGGGCTCATTAATACAAAATACTGTGTTCCCTGCTATTGCCTGCATCTGAATAGCAGCAGGGGAATATTAACCCAGGGAGTGGCAGCTCAGGTGACTTCAACTTTCCGTCCCTTCCTGTTTCTCTTTTCCTTGCTGGACATTAATCTGAAATTAGTGTCTGCAAATAATCTGTGGACAAACAGCTGCCTTTATACTACTTGTGTCTTACTCAGGGGAGACCCAGCTGTGCGGAGTCCTCTTGGAGTCCTCCTTCCACCTATTCAGATGGCAGCGAGACCCTGCCAAGCCATTAGCTGTCCATTAATTCCATTGGGGTTGGGGATTGCGGCCATTGGATCCCGCTTGCTTTCTGCAGTGGCTGGGAGCGTGCTTCTCACAGCTTGGTTTTGAGCTACAACCATCAAATCGCTTCCATTAGCTGATCTCCAGCTGCAAAATGTAGCATGCATGTGGTGCCATGTCACAGATACAAGCAGTAAATAGGGTGGGTGTTAGCTTCCAGGACTGAAAACTCTTCTTCAAATTTAAGGCACAGCACCGACAAACAGCAACAAGTATGTGTGTGTGTAGAAAGCCTGTGAAGTCCTTTGTTGCTGAAATTTGCTCTAGTGAATACAGTGCAGTTAGCCTATTGTATAGCTCAATGGGAGCTATCCCTGTCCCACAAAACCTTTCAAGCTTCCAAAATGTTCCTGCATTAGAGCAAATAAGGGGACTTTATCAGGGTTTTGGGGATTACTAATGCTGAGGAGGGTATAAAGATCAAACCTCAGAGCCCAAGAAAAGCAGATACTTGTTTATTTTGATGTGACACCTACGATCAAGTACAATTCTGACCTTGTTGGCCAGGAACTTGGATGTGGGTGATGCAAAGTGCCTGCTGCAGGCACTGTTGGCTGGCTTTGCTGGGGCAGGGCCTGCTGGCTGCAGCTTTTCCCCTGCTACTTGAATGACTTGGTGTTCACCAAAATCAAGTCCATGGAGTTTGAGTGTCAGTAGTCAGGACTTTCAGCTTTGGCTATGGGAAATTAAGTTTTAAGTCCCTGAGTTAATGAGGGCTTTATTACATCTACCATGTGGAACTGCTGCAATGGGAGATATTGAGCGCTGTATGGCAGGGGCTTATGTGAGCACGTCCCATATTTACAAGTGTCTTTCTTCATCCAACTCTTGGACAGTTTGTGCTGTACATTCCCAGTTTTGATCAGAAATTTCATCCTGGACCGGAGGCATCTTTTCTCAAGCAAATCTTGTCAGAATTGATATGCTCCCATCATTTAGATGAATTTTAAGTGTCTGAGGCTTTTTAGAAAGCGTCATCAAAAATTTCCCAGCTCGATGTTAATGAGAGCTGAATTGCTGTTCTCAAAGCGTAAAATTGGCAATGATATCTTAAGCCTGGGAGTGATACACATGTAGCAAGAGAAAATGGGGGGCCTGTTTAGTTTGAGAGAGATGGCATGTTTCAGAGCATCAACATGTTTTGCTAACATCTTGCACTTATCTCCTTATTCATTAATGGCACAATGAGGTGCATTTCCAAGTCAGATGCCCTTTCTATTCTTTGGTGTTAAATCTATCAGTTCCCTTCCATCTCTGCAATGCTTTGTATTTTCCAATAACCTTTGGAAAGCATTTGCTTCCATTTTAGTCACTGGAGACAAAATGATATCCTAGCATTCCAAATGGTGAGCAGAAAAGAGGTCAGTCTTTCTTCCTCCCTTCCCTTCTATGTGCTCTGTTCCTTCATTATTCCACAGTGCATGGGAAGTCATCTCTTTACACGATTGACCTGCCTGGATTTGATTACAGCACACAGCTAACCTTTTCCCAATCTGGTTGTGTCATACAAGAAAAGGGTTGAAGGCTGTTGCCATGGTATTAAGGTATCTCTTGAGAAAGAAAGGGGAAAAAAGAGAGAGGAAATGATGCTTCTTTACTTCCTAGCTAAATATAAACAAGAAACACAGGCACATGTTTTTGTTTTGGAAGAGCCTTCAGCTTCTTATCCAGGCTCATCTATCAATGCATTTCCTAGAGAAGGGAAGGAGGAATTGTCTGCTTTGCAGATCAGTGTCTATTCAGTGGCTGGGGAAGCAGAGGGAGATGACAATTGGGGGGGGGGGAATAAATCAGTCTTGCCACCATTCATGATTTATTCATGAGACACGTGAGTTTTGCATTTAAATGTGACATTCTCGTGATCTCAATATTGTATATGCAAATCTAAAGATTTCTGCATCTCTTCACATGCCCAGCTTAAGTCTCTTCTCAGATGCACAGTTCTGTAAATGCAAAACTGGCAGGGTTTGTATAGCTTCTGGTTACTCCCTGTTTATTCCGTGACTTGAAGATTGTAAGCAACACTGAACTGCTCTTAATATCAGAGGTATAACTTGAGTATCATTTTTTTCTTAATGATAACTTCCTGACTGTGAGAGTTCACTATCTGTAGCTTTACTAATGATTCAGTTTTCTGAGATCTCATCTTGCCCAAGCATTTGTCTATTGAGACACCCAGGTGTCACTCAGGACAGCATATTGGGATTAAAACAGTAAATGCTGTGCAGCTCTGAACAAAGATTTCTACACACTGAGCCATGCCTCTTTCAACACTTCCAACCTAAATGTTTAAGCTGTCCCTCAAAAAAGGAGGGAAATAATTTCTGCTGATTTGCAGGCTTTAAATTAAAATGTAAAGATGTGGTTATTTATGTTCAAAACAACCCAAATAACCTGATCTGGAGAGTACAAACATCCCACAGCAGTCATACTGAATTCGGAGAGGCAGACCAAAAGGCTTTACCAAGCCTGAGATTTTGTCACTAGCTATGAGTCCCACTTCTGGGCCACTCAGCAAAAGGAGAAGTGTGAAGACATGACTTTGCAAAGTAATGCAAACTCCGCTCTCAGTTAAACCAATATATACAGACTCATGCACAGGCGAGACCTTTGGCCCAGCATTTGTAAAAGTGGATTGTGCAGGCAAAACACTGCTCTTCAGGCTTTGCCTGATCTGTGTGGCTGGAATGCAGCTTCTTGAATTACAGGCTCTTGTTGCTACTTAGCAAATAAATCTAGGAATAATTTTTATACGTTATCAGGTCAGGTCTCAGCAGCAAAATACAAATATTCCTCAAATACCTTATTGACAAACAGCCAAATTCGGCAATAATAAGAATATTATCTGTAGTTTTTATAGCACTTATCCACATCTAACACTTAGCTCCTGTTTTCTTATCAGCTTTGACCTAGATTCACTGAAGTTGAGACTAGAGTTCACCTTCTGTGGTCAGGGCCCCATATCTACAATATTCCTGTGGATGGGTTCCATGATTCTAAAACCATCTTGTTTCCTAAATATTTTGTATCTATCTAGCTTAGTATCCTGTCTCCAACAGTGACAACCACTGACCGCTTGAGGAGAGTGTAAAAGAAACAAAGCATGCACAAAATGACACTTCCCCAGGATAGAGCCTCAGATTTGGCAAACACAAATGTAGAGACTTCCTGATCTGAAGGCTGGGCTCAGGTCATCACAACTAATTGCTTTTGAGAACATGTCCCTTTTAAACCTGCTTCTACATTTGGCTTCCACAGCATCCTAGGGCAGTGAGTTCCACAATTTAATTTTCTGTGGTTTGGAAAAGTATCATCTTTTGGATAATTTCATTCAGGTCCCTGTGGTTTTCCCATTACAAGACATAATAAATGGTTGTCCCTGAGCATCTTCCTCTGTGCTGCTCATGATTTTAGAGACCTCCATCACAATTTCCTCCATAGTCTCTCTTTTCAAGCCAAAACTCTCATGTTTTTTATGTAGCCTGTTAGTGGCTCCTCCTGTGGAAGCAGCTCACAACTCTGATAATCCTTTAAATCTGTTTTTCTAAATTTTATACATCTCCTATATCCTCTCTGGGAGGAGGACATTAGGACTGCTTTCAATATTTAAGAAGATGGCACATCAAGAATTTATACCCAGGCAAAATGACATTTTCTGTTTTGGTCTTTATTTCTCATCTGATAGTTGCTGACAGTCTCTTTTTGTTCTTGGCCATCTCTGAGCACTGAGCTCATGTTTTCAAAGAACTACCTGCGTGGCTCACATCTTTCCTGAGTGATAAACATTACTTTAGAGCTGTTGCTGTGCATGTCGGGCTGGTGTTGCTGCTCTCTCATTTGCAATAATTAGCATTTCTTGCCACTAAATTCCATCTGCCATTGTATCCTCCGCAGGTTTTTTTGGGTGGTTGTTCCACAAGACTTAGGTCAGCTTTGCCGATGGAGGCAAAGAAATTAACTTGCTGCGTTTAGCTCTAGTTGTGGCCATTGTGAATGCTTTCTATCACCTGCAAAAGTTCCTGTCAGGTTAACGGCCGCCTTTTCCAGATAGCGGCCGAACACGCAGAGCCATGCAGGTCCCAGCCTGTTCCCCTGTGGGGCTCCGCTGGCCCAGGTGAGACCATCCAGTTACTTCTGCCCTTGGTTTCCCATCCCACAGCCAATTACCAAACTCTACAAGGGAACCTTCTCTATTCCAGGACAGTGGCTCCAAGCCTGCAGCTCTGCATGTTTGTCACTCCAGTGATTTCAGAAGCTTGCATTCAGATGAAAGACAACGAAAGATTAGTAGCCCCCCCCCCCAAAAAAAAGCTTGCTGAAATGAAATATTAAATACTTCACAGATGGTTTTCTACTGTTCTTGCATCCTCTTTTGCCATGTCTTCAGCATGTTGAAAAGTTGGTACTGATATAGGCACCTGACCAAGCCAAGGGAAAGAAACTCTCACAGGGGTTGTACCATAGTTGAAGGAGGTGTTGTCAGCTCATTTTGGCCCTATTGCAAAATCTGAGAGGAACAAACACTTTCTTGCAGAAAAAATAGAGCAAGCATACTAAATTCAGAGAAGACTAAGCTGTTGGATTTTCTTTGTTTGTTGGTTTTGAATATGGGTTTAGTGGCCAGTGTTCGCAGCCACATTCATTAGCACTGAAGTGATGCACTTGCTCTCGCACAGAGCAGCAGAGCTGCAGCCCTCCCCTGTATTTTAGGAAAGCAGGAACCTCTATACTGAAGGGTACTTGGAAATACTAAAATGTGCATTAGAAAACAGACTAAGCGAAGTGGGTGCCATTAGAAAACAGACTAAGCGAAATGGGTGCTCTGGAAACCCAGTCCATGATTTCACTGCTAAAATTTCATTCTTCGGTAGTATATGGAGGAGGCTTCTCAGCGCCTTCCGGCTTCCACAGACCTCAGGCATTGCAGCTCTGCCTCTGAATCCAGCACCATTAGATGCTTTTTGGGCTGCACTTCTGAAGAAAAGGGAAAGAGGAACAAACAGAGCTAGTGCATGTGCATGGACCTGATCTCCAATTGTGCTGTGTGAGGAGGTTTTGCCCTGTTAAAGTCTGCTCATGCATCCATTCACATTGAGCAAGCAAGGAACGGGCTCACTTGCAGACCCTGGTCTGGGAATGTGGCCCCTGTGAATGTAATCAATGTTGCACAGAGCTGCTGAAACCAAAAACAAAGCCAGAATGGATCATTGTGCTAAATTTGGGTTCTTCATTGTTCATGGAATTACATCAGTGTTTTCTTTAGTTGCACAGTCAGCTGGCAAAGTTTTGTTTGAAATCTCGAGACTCCCTCCTTCAGGGAAAATGTGAACTTCTGGGAGATGTGGACTCTGTTTGGCTTCGCTGTGGCTTGTCTGCTGTATCTGGGGATGGAGGTGGGGCAGTCGGGTGTGCTGGAGGGAACAGCCACCTCTGGGTCCAAGGGCAATAGCAGCAATGCTTCCACAGGGAAAACAGGTTTTTTGTTTGTTTGTTTTTCTAGTTTTTTTTTTTTTAAATACGTGTCAAAGTTATTTTATCTGCTTCAAAATAATTAGCAGTTAAAACTTTACTTTGTAGGGAGTCCATCTCTGAAGCTCGTGACCATAATGAAGTATTGTGTTTAGCTGGTGTTTTATTAAAGTAGTCCCACATAGTGAAATCTTGCTTTCTTCTAAGGGTCCTTGAACAGGGCAAGCAGTGATGGGTGCAGCCAGGCCAGGGTGCTTCTCTTTGCCACAAACAGCCCAGAGCCTTGTTCTCCTCCCCAATGCGATGGTGAATTAACTGTTCCGTTGGGGTAATGTGGTATCCCCTTAAATTCTCCCTAGAAAATCAGGTTGGGGTAAATCCTTCCTTCCAACTGTATTTGCATACCAAGCCCTACAGCTGCTGCAGGAGAAGGAGGTAACAGATTTGCAGATCCTCAGGCCAAGTCAGGTTTGGGTTTGGCTGATATGTACCTATGCACATCAGCAAGCACATGCATGCTGCAGAATGGGAGTAATTGCTCCCTAGTTAAATTTAAATCTGACTTCCCTTTAAAAGTCTTCCCCCCACCCCCTTCTCCCCATCATCCACAGTCTAACTTTTCCCTGGAAACCATCTCTCCTGACATCTCCCATGCTGTGTTGCAGTGCAAACTCCTCTAGAAAGTTGAAGTCAGCAAAGGAGCTGTAGGGTGATGGTGACTGACTACTTAAATTTTTTTTTTTTTTTTTTTTTTGATGTAGAGCATGTACCGAATGGCTCAGTCTGTGTAGCCCATGCTGATTTTTGTGGTGTTTGTCTTACTCAGGATCAGGGTCTTCTGGGCACTTTACCTCTGCACAGTATAAGAAAAAATAAAATAAAAAATAGTGAGGAAAATGCCAGAGCTTTGGATGAAATATATTAATAGTTAAAGCAAAGCTCGGAAGAAGTCATTCAAGTTTTTGAATTGGCTGGCAGAACCTAGAAAACCTTAAACAAATAAAGATTTGCCAGGTGTTATGATACTTGTTGCTTGTATTAAAGTTCCAGATTTGATTTATTATAAGAGGAAGGGGAAGTGTCTTGCAGCTTAGCCAGCTTTTCTCCATGGCTGTACAACTTCTGGGCTCAAGACCAGAGGCAAAGTGGAGGCAGGAATGAGAGGAATTATGGAAAAAGGATGTTGGGGGCTCTCAGGGCAGAGGTGGGGGAAAGGGAAGAAGAACGGGATGAGCCTAGGAAGAAAGAGGAGCATAATTACAATTTGGGGTATTTTAACCAGCATCTCTGGGGCTAAGAACCAATGTCTACAGCCTGGCCTGGTGGCTGGGCCAGAAGCAATCAGGGTACATCTGAGGACAGTGACAGGATGGAGGTACTATTTTGGTGAAAAGTGGATTTATTAAAGAGCAAAACAGTATTTGTTAATTTTTACTAATTCTGCACATAGTTTCTGCAAGAGGGAGAGCAGCGCGGGGGAAACAGTTTGAAAATGTTCATAACATCTCACATCAGCATTTTCAAATGACATGTTTTCTTTTTGAAGGAGAGTCTCTGTTTCCTGACTGATGTAAATCTCTCAAGAAACAGAGCGCAGAACGTAACCTGAAACTAAGCTGAAAGGTTTTGTTTCAGATGGAGGTTATTGGGGGGGGGGGGGGGGGGGTTTGCCCATGATAATTCCCCTCCTCCTCCTTGGCATTGCTGGATTCTTCAGCTCCACCACTGAAATGAAAACCCCATCATCTGTTCGGCTGGTAACACACCCCAACTGGTGTTTCCATGGGCAGCCGAGACCGTGGAGGAAGGCTGTTGCAAGCTAGAGGAGTCATTTCCTCGCGTTCAAAGCTTTAGGCTCACAAATGTCTTGGTAATGCTGTTATAAATGCCTAATACTAGCCTGGTGCCAATCCTCTCTTCTCACTTACTCTTCATCCCCACAAGGGCAGCGATAAACCCTCTGAAGAAGCAGGAGTCATCCCAGGTCAGGCTGAAACCACTAGAAACCATCACAGGTAATCTCCAGGTTTACGAACGTTTTTGTTTTTAAAAATGTAACTTTCCATTGTTAGGAAAGGGTAATATTTATAGTGAGTGCAAACTGGGATATAATTCTAGCGTTGATTCTTAAGGCAATGTCATTTTGAGTTCTGCCTGTTCCCTGGTAGGGGTGTAGTGTGTGCTCATGAATATGAAGATGCAAAAATGTTATTAAAGCACAGAACATGCATCTCAGTTCACAGGCTGCCTAGGGAAATTCCCACACTGCCACAAAATGTCTAGCAATCGCATGCTGGGCAAAAGCAGAAACCTAGGCTTGGAAACATTAGAAAAAAATTGTGGCAATGAAACTGAACTAAAATGAGTTTTGACATTTAATCCTAGATCAATTGGCAAATCTCACAATAGATAATTTTTCTCCTCACTTGGGCAAAGCACAGCCACACAGGACTGGTGAAAAAGAATTAATTTCTAAAGATCAGCTGCCAGTCTTTCCACTAGACTGAAGGTAAGTCTAGGAGCTCCCTCACACAGCCAAAATATTGAATAAGTTTAGAGAAAGAAGCCAACTATTCCAAGCTCAGAAGATCATTTATAAGACAAAAATCACTCTCCACTGCATTGAAGAATCTGAGAGATGCTTTCAGAAAGATTAATTTTCTGGGCAGAGGAGGGGGGGACCGTTAGGCTTCACCCCTCAAAATGAAGCAGCAAGATGATTCAATCGTATCGCTCTCAGCGCGGGCCTCCGAGATGTTCATTCAGAAGTGCGGTTATAAAAAATGACTCCGTTACTTTGGGAGGAAGAATACTGAAGAAACTGTTAAACTTGGTCACAGTATGTGACATCCTTGAAATCAAAAGCAATACCTCTTCTGAGCTTCTGCACAGTAAAATTAAAGATACGAAGCCAAATTCATCTCTGGCGTAATACTCCTGCCAGTGGCACCTGGGATTAATTTCTTCCATTACGGAAGTGGCATAAGAACCTGACAAATTGTTTTGCATGTTTTTGTTTCACTTAGTTACAGACACCTGATTCACTAAGAGTCCCACGCAAGAAGGTAGAGTGACTTTCAGCTCTGGCTCCCCAAGGACTGGATGCGGGACTAACCGTGGCCTGCGAGCTGCCCTGACAGCACGGGCAGCCCTGATGACGTTTGCGTGGGTCGAAGGTGGGGGAATCCCTAGGACGCCGATAGAATTTACTGATTTCTTACGTAGAAGTATATTTCCATCAAGTGCTCTGTGATCAAGGAGGAAACGCAGGCTGGGCCATGCCTACCTCGGCAAAGAGTAGGCCTTCAGCTGGTTGGAGGACTTACAGGCTGGGTTTTAGGCTCTTTCCCCATCGGTCAATGGCCAGCTTTGGGCTCGGCACCAGCCTAGTCCATCTGTGCCGCAGGAAACCCATGGTAGTTGCACACCAGCTGCGTTTCTCTCTCTGTCTATGCTGTGCTTGGGTGGTTTGCCCTTGTGTCTTGGGGACAACCTGGTACAGCCTTGTTAGCGTTTCGGAGTGCAGGGACAGATGGGCAGGGAGAGGCCGGTGGCAGTACCCATGCTGCATGGCACGGGCAGTTGGGCATTGCCTCCTTGGACCTCTTGGGTCATCCTGTGCCACCTTCCTAGACTGCACGGAGAAAACTCACTCTCTGTTTGCTCCTGCATGCCTTTTCATCCTCTTTGGGGTAAAACTCGTAAATTCAGAATATGCAAGAGAATGGATTTACACTGCCAGATTGAGGGAACGTGGGCTTGATTTATCTCCAGAAAGCAGGCTCTGGGACACCTGCCGAGGTAAAAGCAAGGAGTAATCCACCACAAACCACAGGGCAAAGCAGGCTCCTGTTGGGATAAGCTCAGGCCATTTCCGCTCCCTGGAGCGCGTTCCTGTTGCTTTTCCATAGCCACTGCTGTCTCGCTGCCCCGAGTCCGCGTGGGCTTGGGCTGCCCCATGGCAGCGCTCGCCACTGGGTGTGCAGGGCAAACTGCTGTATTTTGCTGTCAGACAGCGATACCAGGCCCCAAACAGGCAAATAATTTGTCAGGAGTCTTGTACGAGCTGAGGGCAGACAGGAGCGCAGGGCCCGCGGCGGGGACTCGCGAAGCCAGCGCCCAGCAGCCCGACTCCGACATCTGCCTCTGCTGAGGAGCTGGGCTTCTCTGAAATGGTGAGCGCTGCCTTGGAGGAGGGGGCCGGGGGTTGCTTGGCATTTTGAAAAACCGGGAGCTTCTCTGCGTATGGATTTAAGGAGGTGATGCTAAGGACAAGGCTCTCCCCGCCTTTATTAGCAACAGGGTTTCACCTCAAATGCTGAAACTTCTGGCTAGCTGTAACAATATATATGGTCTTTGAGAAGACAGGTCTGCTAACAAACCATAAAATATCATTTTTCTGCTACATCAAATGACTCCTAAACTTAGACCAGCTCACTGAGGCACTTTGAAATAGAGACTATTGACACAGACCTGGGCTGGCTCTGCAAATTATCAGCTGTCATTTTTTGAGCCCATGTGTTGATGTTGCCCCAAAGAACAGATTTGCTGAGAAGATTCAGAAAGGGGAGGCCTAGCACGAACGACGATGCCTCCGAGCACCGTTACCGTCTCCCCGGGACGACGAGCTGGCTGTCTGGCGCCATCCCTGCCGCGTTCGCGTCTAGAAGACCTGAGCTTCGCCTCTGAGTTCTTTGACATTTTCTGCCAAATCTCTCCATGTAGTGAAACAACTAGGTAATGAGTGCAGCCATGCTGGCAACATATAGCCAGCGTGAAATGTGATAAACTTAAGCTTTGTTAGATTTTTCACTTAATAAAAAAAGGGATCGTATGGATTTCACCTACCTGCAACTACCTTTGGGCAAAACCCTAAAGCCTTCAGTGAGGAATAAGCAAGGAGCTGGGGTCTGATGTCTCAAGGTATTTAAGCACCTCTATCACCTTGAACATGAGAAGAAATTCACTGATGTATTTTACAGTGTTGCGATCTTTTGGATTCAGTGCATTTGTGTTAATGAAGCTTTTTTGGGGAAAAAAGGGTTTGCTCATAAAAATCAGCCAATTCTGTATTTGACTGGAGAGCAGGTTCTTTCACTTGGGCAGAAGAACAATGTAGGTGGATGTGTGAGCATCCTTAATGCTTCTCCGTCGCATTTGAGCTTGGTTTGTTTTGTTATATTTGCGTTTCTGGAATGCTTTATCCTATCAATGACATTAATTACGGAGTAATTGCCTTAGTAGCGTGTAACAACTCTCCTCCTTTTTTAAATAGATTTTCACACAATGTGTAAACTTTGCTGTATATGTGCTACGTTTCCCGTGTCATGAAATAATGTGTAGACAAAATAATGTTTTTCCTGTCAGAAATTCAATGGGCATCTAAAGCAAAGTGACAGGTGGTTAAATAGCTGCATTTAAAGGATGTCAAGAAGATTTTTTGGACAGGTACCAAAACCCGATGCCAAAAAGAAGGCCTAATACCATCTGTTTTGTAAGCAGAGAGATGCAATTTTACATTAGATTTTAAATGACACAAAATGCCAAATGCATAACCTTGATTTGTGGGTCAAATCTAGCTTATCTGGATTGTGGATGTTTTTATTTACCAGCACAGTTCCTGACCCAGAGCCCACTCAGGTAAATGAACACACTTTCAGTCAGACCCATTTTTAGGTAATAAGAAGTTTCTGAGCTGCATTTAATTTTGTTTTGTATTACATGTAAATCCAGATGCAATGTGGATTTAATTAATCCAATTTAATTGCATTTTAATGTACACATTTGCATTGTGTTTATTGGCAATTGGCTTTATCCATTTGTTCAGCATTTTTTATACCCAATGAAACTACTGAATATTTAGAGATCTATATACTTCTGAGCAGAAATGAGAAGTATAGCTCTGAATTAAATAGTATGATTAGGAGTTCTCAGACACAAACTGGGGATAAGACTAAAATGTCAAAACATAGCTGCATAATACAGTGGAAATTTGATATCCGTATTTTAAAATAATCTGTACAGTACTAAATTATTTAAAAAAAAATGTGAGAAGGCATTTTAGATGGTATGTTGAAAATGAAAATATACTTTTATAGCTGAAGACTAGTGGGTGCTGGAAGGCTACTTGTAAACAAATAACGAATCTGATAAATTCAGCCACTCTTTCATACTCCTAAAAAGTGCCTTTGAAATTATGATTACTCAGGTTTGGTCTAATATTTAGAAATGCTCATTGTAGAGTTTCCTCCTCTTTGTGAGGAGTCTGCTTGGCTTAAGTGGGATTGCTGAGAAGATCATACTGTTGTTTCTGTTCCGCTACTAACGTTAGGCATGAAATGTGACTTGTCGTGTTTGTGGTCCTCTTTCAATGAGCTGGCCAACGCAACGGAAAATGCTCTGTGTTTCGTGAGGAGTCACTTAGCTATGAGCTCACTAAAAGAACGGCCCCTTCTCCCCTCTGTTTGCTGGTGCTGGGTTTGGCTCTCATGGGCGTACTGCAGCTCTGGTGGTGTCGCTGGGTTTGCTATTGCTTCAGCCACTGTGGCCTGTCCCTTTCCTCTTTTGATGCTTGGCCCAAACACAAGATCTTTACACTTTTTTTTTTTCTCGTTTCCTGGGGAGCTTTGCTTAATCAAAGGCTGATCTACGGAGCCAAGGGACTCCTTGGAAGGGCGCCTGCTGCAGTGGGTCTCCACCATCTCTCCCTGTCTTCTGTAGTGTCCAGCTCTTCCTGTGGCGGACAAGTCCCAGCTTCACTGGAGCTCAGCTATCACAAGAGGAATGGCTGTGGTATGCCATCAAGGGCAACAGCCCCAAGCCCCAGCCCTGCAGTTGGTTCCTGTGCCTGCAAAGTGTGCATGTGTGTGGTGTCGGGGGGGGTGAGTACCCTCCACCTGCTTGCAGATTTGGCTTTTTTATTCCCCCCCTTCCCTAGATCTCCTTCCAGTGAGAGATCCCATCAAGGATGGTCCTCTGAGGTCTAACAGAGCTTTATTATTCCTGCAAGCTTTGTAGGTGCCAACAGCAGGCCTGTGGGCTGGAGATGATCTCCGCAATACTTTCCACCATTTGGATGCAAGCTTCTCACTTGGCTCGTGGTATCTAATGCAAAGTGAGATAAGTCTCTGGGGCTGGCAGGTAGGACCTGTCTGAACTGGGTATCGCTGGAGCAGAACAAGCATGTTCTCATCACGAAGCTCAGCATCTCCCATTCCCAAAGGTCACTGCTCAGCTGGGGATGCTCAGCCGTCTTTTTCTTAACATTAGCTCAGAGCTTCTGAAGGAGAGCCTGCTTTTTTTCTGACCTACTAGGAAAATGCCTGCCTTCCAAACGGTGAGGTAGTTCTGGAAGAGCTAATACACTCTAAAGCAGAGGGCATGGTATGGAGCAAGGATGCAGGCAGTACAAGCCAAGAACACAAATTGAAAAGTGACAGGCCAGCATCAGTCCATGTTTCTGTGCGTGCCTGATTTCCAAATGCCATGAGACCCATGGAGACAAGCTAGGTGCTGAAAAGTGGGGTTGAAGTAGAACTTAGATACCTGCATTCAAACCCATGCATGGCAAATTCCTTAACTCGGGCAACTGCAACACCCAGTAGCCTAAGCTCATTCAGCAGCTTCTATTTGGATGACAGAGTCCCCCAAAACAAAAACCTTGCTGGGGCACCTCAGCACCCTGCTCTCTCCCAAGCTCTGCTGCAATCCAGACACAAGTGAAACAGTAGGAGCGCATCTGCGGCGTGCACACACGCAGTCTGACACAGCTCAGGAGGCACACTTTGAAATTTTGAAATTCCTTTGAAAGTTGGCCAGTGCTGGTTCTACTAGCTACCTTTTCTCCAACACTTTGCTGGTCACAGCACTCAGCGAAGAAGTGGGAGACCCAGGTGCTGTCTCATCCCCAGACTGCCCCATCCCCAAGAGAAGGTTCTCTGCTCAGGAAAGGTCTGAGTAGGGGACGCTATGCCCCTAAAACCCTGTCTATTTGCAAAGACCAAAGGAGAAAAAAGGCCACAGCTGTATAAGCAAAATACCTAAGTTGGCTTCTCTGGTGAAGCAGTCTCAGAGCTGTGATTTGCAGTCCCCTCAGGGCACTCTGCAACCCCATCCTTCCAGGTAGAAGGTTTGGTGCATCCTGCACCTTCCAAGAAGCTCTATGCTGTTAAGTCTCTCTGCCTTGGAGGGGAGAGGTTGTATAACTCTGGTCCTAGGTAGAGAGGGACACCAAAGTGCTAGACAAAAGCAGGAGTTCAGACAAGTCTGCACTTGCCCTTTTTTTTTATGTTTAAGGGGCAAAGTGGATAAAATATATTGAAACATGGGACAAACTGAGCTAAAGAAGGCACTGGACAAATGGAGAGCCTGGGCTGGTGCCTCCACTGCAGTGAGCTGTGCAGGTGCACAGGTAGGGTGCTGCAGGGGCTGGAGGCAGCTCAGAGGACTTTTCTCAAGGGCCTGGTCAAGGCAGTCCAGGCTGGGAAGACGATGGTGTCAGGCTGTCTCTTTTGACAGTCTAATGAGTACAAATGCTGAAGACATTCATGAGGTGAGCTGCAAGAATGTCTGTCTGAAGAGCGTTTTCTCTGCCAGCTTCCCTTGGCGCATATCAAAAAAAAGGATTTATGGATATTAATAGGAATAACACTTTGTGATGACTTTTTTTTTTTTTTTTTTTTAAAGATCAGTCTCTGTTTGAGATCTAATGAAGGCAGATGAATGTACAAAGTTTGACAGGGTTGATTGTTGTGAATCTCATGCTCCAGCGATCTGAGAAGACATTAAGAAAACATTATTACATTTTGAAAAGAAGAGCTTTTAAAATGGTTAGAGTGGAACTATTCTGATATCTGTCATTTAAAAGAAATCAGTTTGTATCTGCTGAAGAGATACTGTAAGTTTGGTGATGAAATGTGTTAATTTTTGTAGGAAATAACAGAATTAAATCCTGCTTTAACTGAAAAAGCTAATTCAGCCTTAACTGTAAAGCTGCTAGCAATGTCTCCACAATATAAGAAATATAATAATTATGATAATTAATAAAGATAATAATATAGTAAAACCTTGCTAATTCATACTAATGACTCAGAGGCTGCTTACTAATTACTGAATTTTGTGGATAAACAAGCCAGAATAATGCAGCATAAAATACACTTTGTTCCATTATTTTGACAACTCTAGTTTAGTTTTAATTATTTATACTTCATAATATACTAGTCACTGTACTTAGGAGGATTTTACAGAAATAATGATGCTTTAATAACTTGACATGTCTGCACAGTATCTGCTGAAACAGAGGAAAACCAGCCAGTCCTGGATGTGTGCAAATCAGGAGGAGTGTGGATTAGCAGAACACAGATCAACAACGTTGTAATGCAATATATGATACACTTCTATAACACCTCGGACTGAGATCCCTTGGAGCAGTTCTACCTGGCGGGAACGCCTGCACGCAGGCTGCCTTGGGTGCTAAACGCGGAGTAATCGATGCCGATTCCTCAGAAAATCATACAGTCTGAAAAATAACAAATGTGAAGTAGTTTGGTGCCCAAATCAATCTTTATCCTTGGATCAATTTTTTTTCCCACCATCACAAGGGCTAAAAGCTTGATTTTAATTTCAATGAGAGCTACAATTTTTACATAATCACTTGATTCTTAGAGCTGGCATTCAAAAAAAAAAAAGCCCTCTTCCCCTCCCCCCACCCCTTCCAATTTTGGAAGGAGTTGGCAACGCTGTTGCAATGAAAGAAGCTTGTTGGAGAATTAAATATTTGCATAACACAATTTTCCAGCTACAGCGTAAGGCTATAGCGAGTCCTGTTGGGGTGCATGCTGCAATGGTGTCTTTACAGTCATGCTGTTTTAAAAAGAAAAAAAAAAGTCATTTTCATCAGAGATTTGCTGGCAAATGGAATTTATTGGCCTTGTCCTAGCTGTCTGTGAGCATATGGGCTGGTTATTGCACCTCGCTATAGCTGGGAATAGAATAACATCCTGCAAAATTGCTCCATGCAACTGCGTGTGCCTCTGGGCTGGTCTCCTCAGGGGCCCGCTGGGAGACAAGTTTCCAGGCCGAGAGGGGAGCTCCAGCTCCCGCCTAACAGCCTGCGAGCTCAGGCGCAGGCTTGCGGACGCTTGGCGCCCGTGGTCCAGCTCTAGGTGTCACGTCACTAACCTGTGTTCCCCCCGGGCGTCACGCGGGGTTGGGGGTGGTGACACCAGGGTGGCAGTGGTGGGACCAGACATTGGGAGAAAACAGAAAGAAACAAGGAAGCAGCGGTATACAACCGATACTGGAGCGGAGGAGAAAAGGCAAATAGCACAGAAGGAAAATATGATGAGGCCAACATGAAAAGGACCAGGAACAGAAGCAGGAGATCAAATGGGCCCGCAGCACGGAGGTAGTGGCTGATGTTTCAGATGCAGGGTAAGGGTGAATGAGTGGCAGCTGCTAAACTGGAGGAATCCTGCATGTCCACCAGGCAGGGCCCAGTCTGTCTTGCCCACATCAGGCTCCCTCTCACCTGCTGGACCTTCAGTGCAAGCTGGCCCTGCAAGCCATCACCCAGCTGGTCCTTGTGATAAACCAGGGGTGTGGGGAATGGCAGGGGGCAGCTGTGCCACCTTTCCAGCGGTGGTGTCTTTACAGACAGCCATGTCTAGAAACCAGTGCAGCACGGGTGACTGGAGTGCAGGATCTCTGCTGGTGATAGCATCTCCATCGACTTCCTGGTGAGCAGGAAGTCAACTACAGAGGTATGGGCGGTCTTTTCTCTTCTGGATGGGAGAGAGCAGAAAGAGGTGCAGACCTTTCACAAGTAACCTCTCAGCGGTGGGGTCCTACGAGGCGGCTGAGCTTGGGGGGAGCTGGGCTGCCGCTCGCCTGCGGGCAGTGAGGGCGAATTAGCGGGAAGGAAAACATCCCTTTCTGGGGGTGGACATCAGAGCCTGCAGAGAAACAAGAGCTGTGAAGCCTTCCCGTGGACTGGGGCTGGAGGAGAGCGAAGCGGGGCTGGGCCTTTGGGTGAGGGCTGGGGAGAGGGACGCAACGGGGGGCTTGGGGGCACGGAGGTCGCGCCGGGGGCTGGACCTCCCGTTTGCCTCGTCCGCGGGAAGGACGAGCAGGAGGAGGCTGTCGCAGCCCCCCTGCCTGCCTCCCGGCTGCGGGCCTGGCCGGGGAGCCGCGCGGGGAGGCCCGGGGGCGTCGCGGCTCCCCTTCCTCGAGGGCCGGGGGGCTCCGGGCTGCTCCTCCGCGGCTGCCGGGGCGGCGGGCGGAGGCCTCGCGCCGCGGCCCGGGGGGCGGCCCGGGCCCGGCCGCCGGGGGGAGCCGCCGCCGCCGCCGCCGCCGCGAACAATAGCGGCCCCGGCGCGGGGCGGCGCGGAGCGGGGCGGGCCGGGCCGCCGCCGCCCCCCCGCGCCGCCCGCCCTCTCCCCGCCCCCCGCGCCGCCCGCCCCGCGCCAGAGGCACCGCCGCCGCCGCAGCCGGGTCCATGCCCGCTGGAGCCCCCGCCTGCCGCCGCCCGCAGCCCCGGCATGGACGTTAGGTTTTACCCCTCCGCCCCCACGGCCGTGGGCTCCCTGCCCGGCGCCGACCCCACTTGCCTCGGCCCCCTGGATTATTACCACTGCAACAAGGTAACGGCGCGGCGGGGCGCGGTGGGGGGCTGCGCCCCGGCCCGGGCTGCGTCCCACGGAGCGCGTCGAACTTCTCCGCGGGTGGGAGGAAAGTGTTAACGCGGCGGCTCCCCGCGGCCTGCGCGAGGGAATTTCGAAAGTGGCGTGGGAGCGGCGCGGCGGGCGCCGTCGGGGCCGCGCCGCCCGCAGCGGGGCCCGGCCCGGCCCGGCCCGGTGCTCCCGGCCCGGCCCGCCGCGCTCGCCGGCAGGCCGAGGGCAGGGCAGCGGAGCCGCCGGGGTCGGGAGGCGGCCGGGTCTGAAGCGCCGCTCTTCTGGGCTTGACAGTGGTTCGGGCTGGAAAAGGTGCAGCCTGGGAGAGAAATGCTCTAGGGTGAGTATGTATCTCTGGAAGATTTTTTTATTTTTTTTGCTTTTCTTTATGTAATGTTTTGCCTGGAGCGATTTACGTGTGTTTTGTTGTTGTTGTCGGTACTTTTCTGTTTTCTCCTCGTTTTCTTTTCCCCTTCCTAGCGAGGCAGAGCCGCCCTGGTGGTGCTGCTGCCGCCGGCAGCTGCTGGGCCGGGGTCGCTGGTGCCCGTCCGGGGGCTGCGGGCTCTGCCCTCGCTCGTCGGTACCCCGCTGCCTTCGCACCCCGCAACGCAGTTACTCCTGTTAAGTGCAGCCCGCGCAGGCAGGTTTTGTGCGTTTCCTAACAACTACAGCACGGCGTGGAAAGCTTCCTAACCTAGATTCCCCGCTTGCCGCAGCTGCGAGGAAAAGCACCCTTTCCTGTAAGGAGAGGGGAGCGTGCAGGGTGACGGAGGCGCTTTAGGAAACGTCCTTCCTCTGAGCGAAGCAGAAGTGAAGGAGATAGATGCTGTACTTCGGGGAGAAATACTTCTCTTCGAGTATCACCTGCTTCACGGTTAGGCAAATAGCACCGATGTTTCAGCAGCAAAGCAATAGGAAGCAGAGCCTTTTAGAGGGAGGGAGAACCACCACTTTATGCTCGTGGCTGGGTCCTGGCGGGTCAAATTCTGGTAATTACATTTAAAAAGTTAATAAAGGGAGAAAATGCTCTCTTGCTTCGGAGCTGCAGCTGAGGATGCCGTCGGCTCGTCTTGCTGTTGTAATACTTCGGGATCAAACTCTGTTTAAAAACAAACAGAAGGCAAGCTGTATGGCTTCGCAGATGTAGTAAATTAATCTTGATCGGTTATACATATTTAAGTATTCCCTGTCATTTGGTTTATTTATATCTCTTTATTAAGCTGTGGCGAATCTAGTAGTTACCATTTATTTTGTGATGCCCGGTTATCTTAAAAGGAAACAATTTAAATTGGAACAATTTGTTCCCTATCCCTGTACTGCTGGTTTCAAATTGTTTTATTAACATTGCTGCTGCTCTTAAAATACTGAATATGCTCTTAAAATATTAATGAACGAGGGCTGAGCCACCTGGGAGCAGATTATCCATGCCACCGAGACGTCAGTTGATAAAGTGCGCGGGAGCTTGAAGTCCAGGAGCACACGATACCACAGAGGCTTGTGGCAGCCCCCAAATCCTGCTGCTTGGAGGAACTTGATCGTACCAAGAAGTTTTTAGCAATTAATATGATCTGCTTTATCTTCCAGTCGTCTTTTGCTCAGAGCCGGGCGTCCAGCGCTGCAGCCGGGGACGCGCTCCGCTCTCCGCGGCGGGAGCACCGGGCTCCTCCCGTGCCTGCTCGGGAGCAGGGGCCTGGCGCCGGCATACCTGCGCCTCCCGCGGTGGCCCCGGCCCGGGGGCCCGTTCCCGTGAGGTCATCCGTGGCCTGAATCCCAGAGATTAGTCCTGGATTAGGCTGTTGCAATTGATCCCGGGCTACTTGTTAGCGCATCTGGCAAGAGGAGCGCGGCGCGCTGCGAGCCGGGGCCGGAGGAAGCCGTCTCTTCCGCGTCTCTAAAGAGCGCGGCACAGTGAAACAAGTGCTGTGTTTGTAGTGCTGGCGCGGGCGCGGGAGGATGGGACACTAGAGGAGCATACAAGGTACTGACCACTGCCACCAGATGCTGCTGTTGTCACTGCTACGGAAGATCTTAAGACAGCAAGGGGAAGAAAGGAAATGACTTACGCTTTTCTGATATTCAGGAATTTTTTTTTCTTCTTTCTTTCTGAGTTATCAAATGCCGCTCGCTTATGCAGAGCGGTGCAAATTTGCCTGTGCGATGAGGCCGCTGGAATGAAGCCAGGTATGAAATAGGTTGACTTGGTTGTGCGGACCGAACGCAGGTATGATGTTCCGACCTGTAGCATCGGACCAGGTCCGGGTGCAGAGGAGGCAGCGGGCATCGCCTGGTGCCTTTGCTTTTGGAGAACTCCTTTGGCCTTTGCGGGCTGGCGCATGGCTGAGGATCGCTCCTAGCACGCCCTTAGCTAGGACCTTCTTGAGCACGTGACGGGAGCTGTCTAAGCACGCGCTTCCCCTGAGCCGGCAGGGACCCCTCTGTGAAACTCTGAAAACTCAGGCGGGTCCCCCACCCCTCCGATCCCATCCAGCGCCGGCAGCTCAGCCCCGCTGCGGATTGCCCCAGCACCTGCCTCTAGACGTTTCCACTTCCAAAAGCCCCCGGGAAGGGCAGGGTGAAGCGGAGAAAGCTGGTGTGCTCACGGTGCAGCTTGTGGGCATCCCGGAGGTGCTCAGGTTTCTGGAGGGCCTGAGGAGAGCCGGCAGCCTTGCTGCTTCCCTGGTGCTTTGCTGCGTGTCTGGAGGCCGCAGGAGCCGGGGAACGTGCCTGACGATGCAGCGGGAGCGAGGCAGTTTACAGAGGGACTTTAAAGCTCTTTAGGGGCTTGTTTTTATATATTTAGGGGCTTGTTTTTATATATTTAGGGGCTTGTTTTTATTTATTTAGGGCTTGTTTTTATTTATTTATTTTTTGCTCAAGATGGGCTGCTTCCTTTATTGTGCAGGTAGTGCTCCGCAGCCCGAAGCGTCCGGATGCGTGGACGCGGTTATTTCGTGCCCTCGCCGAACGGGGTGTCGCTGTCACAAGATCCCCGATCTCGTCGGCGCGCCGCAGTAAGCGCCGGCTTCTCCCTGCAGCTGCTGAGGTGCCTGTTAGCTACTGGCATTTCCATTGTAAAACGCTGGGGAAAACGTCGGGGGCCGCTGGGGGGGCTGGGGCGGACGTGAGGGGCTGCGAACCTACAGGTCCTGCCGCCCCGCGCGCGGGGTGAGGGAGCTTCCTCGTCTGCTGACCACCGTCCATGAGGAGGTTTTGCGCGGCAGTGGGGCCTTCAGAGGACCTCAGTGGTGGAAGATGGACTCCCCAGCACCCAAAGTAACTCGGGCTGCGATGGGTGACCGCGGGCCGGGCTGCTCGGCCTGGCTGAGGCTGGGTGGTTGCGAAAAGGAGCGAACCCCAAACCTCCGGGTGCCCGGGGAGCCACTGCTCGCAGGCTGGTGCTCCCTGGCAGCTCCGAGGTGGTACGAGACGGAGACTGTCCCGAAGCCGCCGGGATGCCTCTGGAGGGCAGGCATTCCTGCCCGGCGCGGGGGTGCCGGCCCCCGCTGTCCCTCCCTGCAGGCCGCGGCCAGGCCCCGCTCCATCACCGCCGCGTGGAGGCAGCACCCGCTGCTGCCGTCAGGCTCCTCTGTAAGGTTTGGGTCTGAAGACCCCTTTCCTGCCCCTGCCAGCCTCCGTCCCTGGGCCGCGGGGTGCTGGGCAGGGGCCGGCCCGGCGCGAGGGCGGCAGCTCGGGGCATTTATCCCCTTGCCGCAGCAGGGACAAAAGGAGGTAAGGGTAAAACGGTAAGGGGGCTGTCCTGCTGTCGTCGGATATTTTTGTGTCCCTCCAGCTGCCTCTTGAGAATTTGGGGATATTTTTTCCCCCCTTAGGTTCGTACAAATCTCTAGGGAGACTCTTTGCGCTTGTGTTCCACAATACATAAGCCATGGGAGGAATAAGATGCAGTTTACTAACCTCATCCCGCTCTTAGCGGTGCTTTAGCGAAGGTTTGTTGTGTTAGCTGAGTTATCAGCACGGAAGGATTTTCACAGATCCTTGCGTTATTCGAGGGCCCACAAAGCATGGGAGGGAGTTTTTCATTCTTGGCGCAGGCAGAATTGCTTTTGAATGGGAGGCGTGTGCCGGGAATCCTGCCTGCTCGGCGTGGTGTCGCGTCGCGCTCTCGGGGTTTCACGCCGTTTGCTCGGGGCTGGCTCCGGGCTGGCAGCCTGTGATGCACAGTGTGATGCGCAAGAAGCGATGTTGCAGTGCCCGGCTTCCTCTCCCCTAGGGGTGAACTTTGGAGAGCGAATTAACATCTCTATGTTTTTCCTGCAGGAACAAATTTAAATTTAAATTCTCCTTTGTTGCTTTTGGTGTTTTGATACTTCGGCAGGGTGATCCCAGATTTCCACTTAGGGCAAAGATTGGTGCGGGGGGGGGGGGGGGGGGGAGGGAAGGACCCAGTGAATTCCTTGGGGAGGAAGCATGCATCGGTGACGCTGGGAAGGCCCGTGGTCTTTGGGGACCTCCCACCTCTCCCGCTGTTAACAGGAGTTACATGTCCACATCAGGGAAAGCTGTTAACCCTGTAGCATTTCTGTGGGAGTCAGCTGGTGTCCCAAATCTTTCTAATGGGGCTCTGTTACTTTGCATCATCAGATACCCTCTATATCTTGCCTTTGAGGCTGATAAATTGACAAAAACTATTTTGCCACTACGCCATCATAAATTATGGATAATTAAAATCTGCTAGTCATAAGACAAGTATTAATTTGCAACCAAGGCTCTCTTCTTCTTTTAAGAACTCTGCAGAAATGGCATCTGACCCGCTGGTGTAAACCAGGGTCCATCTAATGAACACAGTTTTATGCAACATTCTGTTTTGTTTTGACTTTTACCATACATTGTAAACTGCAGTGATAAATACTGGCCCTTTTTCAGTGTTCCAGAGTTGCTTTGCCATTCTGGAAGATAAAATACTTTCTTTTCACTTTTACTTTCTAAGCCAGTTCTGTTTTGAAGTGACATAAATCTTTCTTTGGATATAGAGGATACTGGATGGGGAACAAAGTCCAGCAAATTTTTAATTTGGGGCCCATTTTATTCTCATTTTGCAGGCAGCTCCTGTTGATTTGCAAATGTTGATTTATGTCCCCAATATGAGCAACAGCTTCCTCTTACAGTGTCTGAGCTCCTCAATGGGACAACCCTGCTTTCTCCAGTGGTCTTTGGTTTGCACTGTAGAAAGTGTTTGAAGCTTGATTTTTGCCTTGGGCTTTATTAAGTTGGAGATCCAGAGCTAAATAATGAATGCCTGTTCATTCATAGAAACTGTTGGTCTCCCTGTATGTGCAGAGGGAAGGCTTTAATCTGTTTTCTCTTGGAATAATAGAGATACTTTGAAGGCCAGGCTGACTTGTCTATAGCAACGTAAGGGCCGGTTTTGAATAACCCTGTTAAGGGCCTGATCCATGAAAGTCCTATGCACTTGTAGCACCAAGAGGCCGAAAAGGAAGGCTTGAAGTCTTGCAAGCTTTTTTGATTTATTTATGATGCTTCAAATCAATCATGAATGTTGGCCTTTAAATCACTGGGCCGAAGCCTATTGTGTGTTATAGTGTCATAACGATGGAGTAAATCCATTAACTGCTCCAGGATTGTTCTGTACCTCTGAGCATGTAGCAGAATGAGTTTTATGCACCCATAATGGGAAAAACATTTCTGTTGATAAATTATATTTTGCATTGTCTTCATAATGGAGCATCCCATAGTTAAAAATGTAGTGCACGGGACTGCTGCTTGCTCCGGTGGTGGTTATTAGAGCAGAAAGCACCGATGACCCACGCAATGCTCTTTCAGGGCCCTACTCTTGCTAGTTGTGAATTGACAACAGGTGATGCTGGTTTCTCTTGTCGTGGTTGTTGGCATCATTATGGTATTTCTGCGGCATTTTGAAAAAAAACTTCCCTTTACGTTCTGCCTTTGCATTACTTCCGTCTCTGTGCTCATCTGTGCAGAGGTGCACGGAGAGGATGGCTCCACTCCTGTGCGTGGACTGGCTGGGTGGAAGCACGCTGTAGTGGGAACCATCACCCCCTTCAGGGGCAGCTTTCTTCCCTATTACCTTTGTGCTCATCCCTTTTTTATGAAATGAGCCCCAAGTACTTTTACCATAAGTTGGGTTATATCTTTCAGTGTAAGTGAAGCATATAATTGTGTTTTCCTAACAGCTTTACATTAAAAATAAGTTATTGGGCTGCTAATGTGTTTACCTAGACAGTTTTCCATCCAGTGACGATGAGGCTTCTGTTTGAAGCCATTGCATACCACATTCTCAGTCTCTTCTTCATGTTTTATTTTGCATTTCTGAAGTTTGGGCAAAGCATTAGCATGATTCCAGCTTTGATACCATTAACTTCTAATTGGAGGTTTGAGCTCTAATGTTCCACCTATGTGATTTTTTTTACATGCACGTTTTTATACAATTAAAGCTTATACTTGGGGATGCAGAGTTCAGTTGCAGCAGGGAGGGGGGAAATCTTGCAACAAAACTTAAGCTGAAACAAGCAATAATCAAACCGCTCAAAAGGATGTGATTGAGAACGGTGTTAAATTGCCTGTTTTCGCACTTACATGGCCAGGTTTAAATATTTTAATCATGTGCATCCCCCTCTATGTATTGTTTCCTTCTGGTGGTTTTCTTCTGATGGATGCCATTTTTTCTTTGAAAAATGGAATTGGCTGCGGCGGTGCCTGCAGGCTAAATCTTTGCATTATGCCACAGAATCTCTCTCCTCCACTGTAATCTTTTGCATGGATTGGTTGACCTCTGCAGATATAATTAAATCTCTTCCTGACGACTCCGCGATTTCCGTTCAGCTCTATGGCTGATGCATCTGTTAGGTAAGTGTTAAATTAGGGCCACATACCAGTAATTGTTGTTATAGAAAGATTATTTGAAAATCGGTTTATGCTGGTTACTGTGTGCTGCTTCGGAGGAACCTTATCTGAGGAAATCAGGTGACTCTTAGTCTGGGGCAGGTTTTTGACCTGTAATTATAGTGTGGTCACAGAAGGCTGGATTGCATGAGCGGTTGAAGTAAAATGGAGATTTTCTGTATTGCTTTGAACACCCAGCCTCATGTTCTCCTGGCACAACTTTCCTGCGTTCCCGAGGACCTCGTAACCTCCCAAGAGCTGGGAAATTGAGGCGGCAGTATCGAGCCCTATTTTGCAGAGGGACAGGCGGTAAAACCCGACTTCCCTGGGCCTTGGTGGGAACGGACCGCCTGTGCCAGCAAGCCCTGCTCCACCTCCGCTGCTGCGGGAGGTCGCTGAGGAGCAACGAGGGCTCCTTTAGCGGATTAGCTCGAGCACATTAGCAGGTTTGCTTCCCACAAAACCTACTGATGACTCAGGCTTTCTGTTGCTGCCGGGATTCATCACGGAGGCTCTGTCCCTGTCTTCGCTGGCTGCCTCTGTGCACAGCGCTCCTCTCGCCTCTCATCTGTAGGGCAAATCGGCACCTTTTTCCCCTCTCTGTGTTATCAGGGTGGAGCCTGTACCTTCTCCCGTGCTTGTGGTCAGGACCGAAAGATAAGGATTGCATTGTCGCTCTGCCACTTGCTCTCTGTGTGAACTGAGTCTTAGTCCTCTGCTTCCAGAAGTGACAGCTCATCTAGGGGGACCTCGGGCGTTTGGGGGTTATTTCTGTGAACAGTTCAAGCCCTCCTGACTGCTGAGCATCTGTTTGAGGAGACCTGGTCTCTGGAGAGGTGTATCCAGAGCCTGAGCACCCTGAAAGGCTCCTCTCTTCTGGAAACATGGATCTTGATGTTTCTACCTATGAAAGAGGTTCAGCTTTCCAACCTGATGGACCTAACAGTTTTATTTCCTGACCATCTCCTCCTACTCCTTGGGAAGGTGGTGGTAGTGAATGGCTCATTACAAGATGTTAAACCATCTGAAAACTCTGAAATCCAACATTTTAGTGTGAAGGAGGACGACGCTGGGTGAGTGAGGAGATTGGGCAGGTGATGGGGATGGAGAACGCTGCCTCGAATTGCGCCGGTTCCTCTGCGTGGCCCGTATCGCTGCTCGCTGTTCACGTGAAGGCAATTAGTGAGCTTCAGTTCCTGACAGACCGAGGTGCATGCAACAGCAAATGGTGTTAATTTGGCGTTTTGGTTATCAGTTGTAGCGGAAAGTCTGAGGCCTGCTGGATATAGGCTGAGCTCCTTTCTCCCTCTTGTTCCACCTCCACCATCTCCTTCCCTCTATAGCCGCAGGGAGGGTGCTCTCAGGGCCCCGGTCTTTGCCTGGGAGCTGCGGGTGGTGCAGCCCTGGGAGAGGGTGACGTGTTGCTGCAGGACAGCTTATTCTCCGAGCCTAGTCCCTACCCTCAGGAGAGGGGCAAGGTACCCCAGAGTCCTTAACTGGAAGGAAAGAAACTTTTGACAGTGTGGAAGTGCTTTTCATTTTGTAAAAACTTTAAAGAAATTCTTTGCATGGAATACCTAGGTATGGAATAGTATTTAATTGAATTATCTTGGTCTGTCTCAGCATTTGGGCTGGGTACAAAAAGCATGTGGATGTCACTTGAAGAAGA
The DNA here is from genome assembly GCF_036370855.1 of Dromaius novaehollandiae. Lineage (NCBI taxonomy): Eukaryota > Metazoa > Chordata > Aves > Casuariiformes > Dromaiidae > Dromaius > Dromaius novaehollandiae. The sequence goes on along the minus strand of NC_088113.1, from coordinate 6,638,999 downwards.
AAAAGCAGAAATACTGAACAGGGGGGGAAAACATGAACCACAGAAGCTGTGGCTTGGTGCAGCACTAGGAAATATTTGTTTCTCCTGATAGGATCCTATTCTGTTTGTCAGTGTTAAACTCAGGGAGGCAACTTTTTCTTCCCCCCTTCCTTCCCCCATGCATTATCTCATCTCTAAATAGCATTAAAAGGAGAAGAAGAATGTGCTGTTAAAAATATCAAACTTTTGGGACTGGCTGGCAGACTTTACCACTGATAAGCATTGTTGATTGAAGATCAAACAGCCCTTGAAAGCAGAAGAAAAACCTTCTAGCAAGAGGCATGGATCTAACTGTGTAGCCAGACAGTGAGGTCACTCGGGCTTCAATCTCTGTATATTTAGGAACCGGCACTGGAGTTATGGTCTGGTCTCCTTTACCCCAGACGGATGTTGGCAACATGTTGGTTTTAAACCTGATAAATCTGTTAAAGCTGAGAACAACACTTATTAGATGCCAAGAAAACCAAAGTCATGTTTTCGCTCTAAGGTGGTACTTTTTTTCCTCTTCCTTCCCTGTTAAGATAAAGAGTCTGCCCAGAAGGAAAGACTGCAGGTCGTAAAGTGAACTGAAGACTAGGGGCATGTTTTTTAATTAATTGACAACCTGAATTTCTGTGTTAAGGTGGCAAATTAATTGTGGGTGGCCGTCTGTTTGCAAACCAGATAGTTCTGCGGCGTCTGTGCCAAATTGTATGCGTGAAGTATTTAACTATTTGATTTAAATCAGACCAGAGTGGAGGCTTTTGAAAATTATTTTAAAGCAGGTTTTTGCTTAAGAGTTGGGCTTTGAAGGGGGGAAAGATATTACTGACATGGTCTTCTTAGCTTTGTAAGCTTGCAGCCCTGTAAGTTAGGTGGCTGAGATGTAGTTATGTGACCTTCTTTTTGGGGGAGGCCAGAACCCTGGTAGGGATAACAATACGTAACTTCAGTCATCTGTGGAAATGGAGTACCAAAAGTTGTGTGGAAGCTCAAATAAAACAGATACATGTCTAAAATCATAGAATAACTTGGGTTGGAAGGGACCTCTAGATGTGTCTGGTTCAATGCCCTGCCCAAAGTGGGGCTAACTTTGAAGATAGATCCAACTTAGGATCCTTTGAACCAAATCTTTTCCTTGTTATGTTAGCCCCTACTGGAAGTAAACTTTCTTTTTCAGTGTGTTTAAAGCCTTTGGCTCAATTCTGCAACTGCCTTTGGATATGGAGGCGGCCTTAGTGGGGCCCTGGAAGGACAAAATGTCCCTTCTTCGGTGAGGATTTGGGAAAAGTATCTCACAAATGGGAGATGGTTATGTTTTTGCTCTACCTGCGGCGTTGTTTTTTTGCTCTGTCTGGATGCAGCTTGGTACGGAGATTTTACCATTTGTATTGAAAATCATTCCAATGGCACTTTCTGGGATTAAGATGGCAGGAGAGAAAATATCAATATACAGTCCATATTAATTAAGAGCCTTGGATTTGCAGTTCCGATACAGTGCAAGTCTCAATGGTGATGGCTGCAATCAAAGGCTAACTAGGAAATTAGTAATAAAAAGAGATTTAGTTAGAATTAATAAAATTCAAAATGCCTCATTTCTTGGAAAATGTGCAGTATTCACTGAGATTTAGAAACACATCCTGTAGGAGCAGGAATCCAGATTGCAGGCTCCAGAGCTGGCTTCAGGATCCTTTCCCTACATGTGTTACTATTCATATTACAGCACAGGGTTTCATTTATTTTATTGTTTTGGCTGGAAAGGTCACAGTGTGAAAGTCTGAGAGGAAATTAGAGTAGAGCTAGAAACAAGAGCAGCCTCATGCAGTATTACCAGCATCTGCAACTCTTGCAGCTTTACTTTGGCTTCCATGGCAGCGTGATGCTGCTCCAAGCATGCAGCTTCGCTGTTTCTAGACTGCAGACTATGCTGGAGTCACAGTAAGTCCCTTTTTAACGTGCCAGGTATGTTCAGCTGAACCGAAAGCCTGATTCTCATTTCGCTGTTGGTAGTATCCAGCAGGCAAGTTCCTGGATGTAAGGTACACACTAGTGCACGCTAAGCAAGTGTGATATAGAAGAGCACCCTCAAATTCAAATATAATTCTGTTAGGGTCTTCTATAAGTCCCTAGAGCAGACGCTCAGTCTTGAATTGCTGGAAATATAAGTAGGATATAGATGTAAAGATGAGGTTGTCAATATCAAAATATTCATGTAGAACAGTCAAATCCAAGTTTATCATGGAAACTTATTTCTGATTTGGATCAACTCGATTCATTTAAAGTCCTTGTATTCAGAACTGTCCTCCACAAGCTGCATTTTAAACCAGAGATCCAGTTTCTGTCTGCTGGAAAGCACTGCTCTAAATTGATTTTCTGGGAAGTGTGGATTTCAGCATCTGCTTGTCTTGTGAAATTGTCTTATGAAGTTCTGAAGCTCTGTTGGGGCTTTTTGTTTGCCTCCTAAGTTGGAAAATCTTGGACAGCGTTTTGGGAAAGGCCTTGTAGGACTCTCTTTGATTGCTCGTACCTCAGAGACAGGAAGAGTGAGCTCCTACATCTAGAGCTTTAGCATGTGTTGGTTGTTGTTGTGCCATGAGGATGGGGACAGTGCCAGCTTGGAAAAGATCCTCTCTTGGCAGAGAAATGTCTCGAGAGCAGACTGTCTCCTGGCTTAGCACAGTTGTAACAGGAAGGCTGCATGGCCTGGAGATTTTTTAGGTGCTGTTATGGATCTTCCCATCACTAGACCATCAGGTCAGGGAGCTGAGGGGACCAGATGTCCTCAGATGCTGTGAAATAGGGCTGGTGGTTCTGGTCCTGCTCTCTGAGTACGGGTGTGCATATTGCAACTGGGATTAGATGGGGCACATGAAACTGGTGGTGCTCATCACCTTCGTCAGAGCTGGAGCCACCAGAGAGGCCAAGGGAGAGATCGAACTTTCTTTGGCGTTTCTGCTGTGTTTATTCTGGAGCTTAAATGCAATCTCCCATTCTGCCAGTCCAGCAACATCCCAGCTGAATTGGCTTAAAAATAACAACACAAAGAGAAGTCTGTACAATTGCATATTTAATGTTTCCGAGCATGACTGCTGTAGTTGTCCCTGTTCAGCCTGAAGTGGCGACGAAGCCTGGCTTGGAGTGCCTGGTTAGCCAAAGCGATTAGCACGTCTGGGTTCTTGCCCGACCTTTGCTAAGCTCCTCAACTCATGTCAGCGGGGCCAAAGGCTGCTCAGCAGGAGTTGCTTAGACCTCATGTCTTTGAACCCTGCGCAAGGTGGTTTTCCCTTGTTCTGTTGCTTCACAATATTTGTATGTGGCCCAGACTTGATTACAATGTGTTATTAAAGCAGAATATTTAGTCCAAGGAGCAGGAGGGGGTGAGAACGAGACAAAATAGGAAAGCTGAGTTCTTTGATCACCTTCATTGCAATTCAGGTTTCAGTTCCCTTTGTGTAGGTTCCCCTCTTTCTCCCTTTTGTCCAAGTGTTGCTTCTGTAGCAACTGGCAGCCTGGGGGTTGCTGCAAGAGTTGTCTCTTTGCTCTGCGGGCTTGTTCCTGATGCTTCGTTTTCCTTGCTAATACCAATTGTTTCTGCCAAAATCATTTGGTGGTGTTATGTAAACCTAGAATCACAAGCTAACACTCTTAATATGGGTTGCTTCAAAATGCGCTGGATCAAATTCATCCCTGCGCTAACTCTGCTGACGTGAAGCGTGTTGTGCCAAGGGCAGCTTTGGCTCAGCAGCTCGTGGAGGTGAGCAGCCATCAGCAGCTGATCCAGAGGGATCTGCCCGATTGTTCCATTGTCATGGACAGTTTTAGTGGGAAGCATGAATAGCCCTCAAAAGTCACTCTGGGCTGGGATTTAAACAGTTTCTAGAGCATGATACCTTCACATCAAAGCTTATTTTTTGCAGGAGAGTCTGTGTTTTTCATCGTTGGGTTTATGGCAGTGTTGGATGTGACATATGTGCTTTCTCACCAGGACCAGAAAATATATCATTGCATCTCCACCCACATCTCTGCACACGGTCTGCAGTGAAGACTTGCTGGGTCTCCCCACACTCTCCTCCAGCCAGCAGATGAGAGTAGAGGTCCTGGAGCATTTTCATGGAGAACACCATGTTTCTACAGAGGCTGCTGGCTGGACAGCTGTTCTAATATGCCAAGTTGTGTGGACCCTCCTCTGGAGCATGCATGCTCTCTCTGTAGCAACAGCAGTGGTTGTTTACCTAGAAAGTGCTGTTAGCAGAGACCTTAATGAATCTCTAAGTGCTTCTTAATGCGATTTGGCAGGCACAATAAAAAAAGGAAGAGAACCACCACTGCTGTGTGACCAACCTCCTCCCTGTGAACCATGAGTGAGTGCTCTTTGCTCCACTGTTCATGAGAGATTAAAGAGATTAAATCCTACTGATTTGGCAGGTGATGCTGATGAATGTTGGGAGGGGATTAGGATAAATCTGTTTCTCCTTCTGATTTAGCTCAAGATTTGAATTCATTGATAAAATGTGCCCAGGTTACATCTCTGAAACCTCGTCAAAGTCTGTGAATCTTCACAGGTGTAAGTGAAGGCAGAATTTGTCTGTGGAACTGAAAGGCTAATGAATTAACCTTTATAAGGTTGATGAATGCGTAGATAGCTGTGCATCTATTCCTGTCTCAGTAACCAATTAATCCTCAGTGCCACAGAATTAAAGGAAGACTGGGCTGGATCCTTGACTAGGAGGAATTGGCCTAATGCCATTGACCTCGACTGCAGCACAGCTCTGTCAGGCTCTGTATTAACTGGCCTGTGTGTGCAGGACACAGCGTTTATGTGCGACTTGAGTTTCAGCCAAAAATGTGGTCTGTCAAACTAGAAGCCCTACGCTTTTCAACTGGAATGGGTGTAGCTATTTGTTGGGGTTCATGGGCTAGATGCAGTCCGTGCTGTGTTGGTGTCCCGGCCACTGCTTTTTGTGTGATAGCCTTGCTCTGGGTCTTGAGATGAAAGGAGATTTCCTTGGCAGCCTCAGGCAGCTGTTGGTGCCTTCTAATATATCTGCACCCATCCAAAGGCACAGACATGGGGATGGTGGGTCTCCAGAGAGTGTGCCTGGAAGGTGCCTCAGCATTAGCAGGCTGGCTTTAGAGGAGCAGCAAGCCCCGTGGTGTCTCCTTTTGGGCCAAGGAACACTGCTGTGACTCACCACCAGGAATATTTTGTCTCCTGGGCATCCAGCTGGGGCTGCAGGGAAGGAGCATGGCTCTGCAGCACTTCTGAGGACTTTCGGCACAAAACGCAGCAACAGAACTGAGTGACTGTCTATGGGAGTGGAAAAAATGATTACAGTCTTCATTCCTGCTTCTCTGTCTGGTATGCAGTCAAGTTAAGTTCTTGAGGAACCGAAGATCTCTGGGGAGATGCAGAAGAGCACAGGGGATGCTGAGGAAGAACCTGTACCCCATGGCTGCCTTCCCACAGCAGAGGAATGACCAGTGTCTGGACAACATGCCTGGGACAGCTCTGTCTGGGTGTCCAGAGGCTCTTGCTCAGGAGGACATGTTCAGCCTGGCCTGCAGCCCATGCCGGTGGACAGGTCTCCTCTCAGAGGCAGCTGCACGGTGGTGGTGAGCAGGTTCAGGGTCCCATTCAGGGCTCTTCCCCTGTTGCTACTTGTCCGGGAAGGGCTGCAGGGTACTTCCTGCTGCTTAGCAAAGCTGACTTTTAAAGTTGCTTATAAATCTTTTTGACCGAAGATGCTCATGCAAAGTCTCTCTTGGAAGCATGGAGAACCTCAGAGCATGATGGACTCAACATATGAATTTGTAGTAACTCAATAAATTTGTGATTACTCTGGAGGTGCAAGAGACAGCTGGTGTGTGTTTGATGTGTGTGTGCACGCTTCAAAGCCAGTTATGTTGCAGCTGCTAAGGGAATCCAACAAAAGTTGGCTACAGCTACTAAGCTCTTTGCTCTCTATAATTTGATAACTCCTATTTCTCATGAAAGAGAGTGCTGTTAATGCGAGCTCGAGCCAGGTGCAGTTATCTTGAATGTAATCTGAAGTTACAAGCTCTGTGAAACAGGACTGAAGTTGGAGGGAGTCCGAGCAAGTAGTATCATGGCATACAGGAGACAAGGGCTGGGCTTGCGCTGTGGCTCGGGTAGAGCTGTTCCGCTCGCTCGCTTTGAGTCGTTTTTGGTTTATATGGCTACAACAGCAATCATCATCCACTCTAGGTCATTTTACAGGTTGATGGGATGGCTAGGAAAAATGAAGCCTGATGGTAAGTCACAGCCAGTTAGGATACTTTCAAGAACCTAATACTTGGAAATAGCATAGAAATAACACAATTTTTGGTGGGTCATTAGAATTATGCTGTTCTAGAAAATAGGGGCAAAGAGGGCTTGAAATGAAACATATTAAAAAGACCTTTCTTCGCTGTCATAAGCTGGAAGGTTTTTAAAATGTCCTCTAGTTTCTTCATTGTGTTGCTGCACAGGCTGGTGTGTGCTGATGAGTATGTCATCTTAAAGCAGAGCAAAAAATGAAGTTAAACTTACCCAGACAGTGGAAGACAATATTTAGCATCCATTTTTTTGTGATGATGGTAGCTTATTTAAAAAAAAGTTACTTTTGTATTTGCTTAGTTTAACTCTAAACAGGAAAATAATGGCTGTTGTAATGTCTCTATTAGAGGAATATTGTTTTAAAGCACTTCGGGGTTACATTAGTTGAGTGCGAAATGAATTCCTCCTCTGGAGCAAATAAACCCCGATCAGACTGAATGCTGGGAGCTGACAGTTTGATGTGAGGATGTGCAGCGCAGACAGGTCTCCAGGGGCCAGCTGGAAAATTTGGTTCTTGATGTAATTCTTTATGCTCCTCTTCTTCCCTCCTCCCTTCGCTCACCTCAGTGAAGAGAAATGGCATCTCACCCTAGCAAATTGGTTAAAGCACTTACATTTGAAACTGGAATTAACTGGGCAGTGTGGAGAGGAAGCCTGCAGGTTTCCTTGACCCTTTGTGTCAGCAACACTAATGGGAGGAGGAAGGAGCCAAGCTCCAGAGGAAGAAACCAAGTCGCTGATGCATTTTAAATGTGACTTCAGCACATTGGTAAATAGGCTTTGGTGAAGCATCTTTTATTTTCTTATCAGAGCAGCAACTTATACCTGCAGTCTTTTTTTTTTTTCTTTCTTCCTTTCCCTCCTAATTATACCTAAATTTGCAAGCATGTAGTAGCGTGCAATAGGAAAGTTCCCTCTGCTTAGGCAGGGTCCGTATGTAATTGTGCAAATAGTCCTTGGTTGTGTGGGGTGGTTTGCACAAATAGCAACCCATCTTGTATGCACAGGACTGTGTGCAAAAAGGTTGCTGTGCACCTAAGTCCAAACCACGTCCAAGAGACAGCTCACCAAAACTGCAGATGCACAAGCAGTGAGCGAGCTGAGGCCTCGGGAAATTTGGCACAGGTTGGTCTTCATGCAATATACAATGATGTAATTTAACAAATATTAGGAGAAAACATCTGGTAGCTCTGCTGTCTGTGTGCCCGTTACAAACAAATTTCCAGACCTGTGTAAACGTTCGGTTTAGTAACATAACATTGTGGTAGGAGACTCATGTGGTCAAGGCCACCTGCTTGCCTCTCTTCTTTCTCATAAAGTAATGAGGGTATTTTTTTTTCCTTGTTCTAAGCAATAAGTGAGGCTTTTAAAGCAACTAAAAGCATTAAAAAGAAAAGTCAAGATCTTTTTGTGCAAAGATGTCAACATTTTATTTTAAGCTTAATGTCGCAGTTTGTTCATTGTCTTTGAATTGTAAAACGTAGGTGGGAATGACTAAAAGATCCTGGTGGAGGGGTTGGTTCCCCAGTGTGGACAGGAGGTGTTTTCTGTGAAGGGTCGTGGGTGCCTCGCTAATGGGCAGTTCACGCAGAAGTGCTCCGGGTGTGGATCTGGGCTTGGGAGCGCCCGTTGTGCCGTCTTATCTGGGACACAGATTTCCTGTGTCAGGCGTGACAAGGTACCTTTTCTGTCCCTCCTTGTCCTAATGTGAAATGGAGATCATTGTTCCTCGCCTTGTGGGGGATGGTATGAAGTCTCTGAACTACTAATGGTAAAACATCCTGATACAAAGTGCTGTGTAAGCTCCAAGCCTTGTTTATATGGTGTAAAGGTGCCTATAGGGTGCAAACCTCCCCGACCGCTTTGCAGGCAAGTGCATAGTGGTGACGATGGAGAGTCCCAGCTCTGCACGCGCAGAGGGGATGGCGGAGCTCTGCTGGCTTCATTTGTAGCTAATATGGGTGCAAGACTTTGTTTAAACATGGGAGATTGCAGAAATGAGGATGGGGCTGTTGTTGCAGCTATTGCACAGTTCAGGAGAGTTTAGAGACTCCAGCTGAAATGGGACCCTGCTATTGCTACCAGAGAATTTCTTTCCAGGATTGTTTTTAGCAGACTCCCAGGATTGCACAGTGCTGGATTGCCACTGTGGTTGCTGGTATGTGTGTTATCCCAGACAGGAGCATGATCCTGCTCTGTGTGCGCTGAGAGCGCCCTGTGTTTCCCAAGAGGGGTTGTTCATTGCTGGCCTACTGCTGTGGCAAGTCGTTACTCCTGAAAGTCGTACGCTTGGAGAGATTGCTGCTCCCTTCCCTTCGGTGGAGAGTTTGCACTCTGAAATCATTAGGAGATCATAAGAAAGTACAGGTGTGATGTAAAGGATGAAGTGTGATTTAGCTCATCTTTAACTCCGAAAGGTCTCCAGGGATTTAGACGCTGTCAGCATCCTACAGCTATATTATGCAGAGTCGGATGCAGTCACAGGCAGTTTGTATCAGGCTCCTGCATTTCAGAAGGACTTGCTGCAGATGAGGCTCTAAAGCAAATGGGACTGGTCAGGCATCTCTGGTGGATTGCAAAAGTGGGATGTCAGATGCCTAAGCATCAGTTCCACCTCTGAATTCCCTGAGCGCTCTGCTCGATTCATTTGTGATGCGTTCTCCTGAAGTGTAAGGCGCGTGGTTAATGGTTTTACCAAAATCATCCAAGCTGAGTTGCTTGAAAAAATTCAGGAATCTTATTTCTTCCTCCCGGTGACCACACGCTTTGTGAAATTTTCACATTCTTCCTTCCTCTTTTTCTTTTTCTGTCTGAAATGTCCTGCCTTCTTGTATGAAACGCTGCAGAAGGTGCACAGCTGCCTCTGGGCCTGGAGCAGGCAGGTGCTGCTTTAAGACCTGTGCCAGAGCACAACTGTGGCTTGCAAGATGTTCTCTCTTTAATGTATTTTCTTGTGATTGTTTTCCTTTTGGAAAACTGCAAAAAAAATGGTAAAAAATAAATTCCTTCACTTTCATGCCAGAATCTGTGCCCCTTCAGCTAGAGCACTGGAGAGCTGGAAACCACTGAGTACCTGAATTTTGGTGAGTATCTAATGTAGGAACTTCAGAGCTGGGACCGAGATTCATTTTGATGGAGATTGTGTCAGGAATCATTTGCCTGTCCCATGTGCGTAATAAAAGCTGATATATGCAGGATAGCTCCTGACTGCCCACCTGGCCCGGAGGTGGTACCCAGGCTGCTGCCCCTGGGGCTGCGCTTGGGCATTGCTTGATGTTGTGAAGCCTGCTCTGATATTTGGGCTGGGAGGTGAGCTCACAGGCTCCGTGGGTACCCTGCTCTAGCTGTGCTGAAAGCAAGCTGGCATCAGAGAGGGTCTGACAGCACCCAAGCGCATGTATGTCTACGTGGACTTCAGTTCACGTTGCCAGAAAACTCATCTTGGATGTCAACTGCAAATGTGGCTGGAAAAAGAAGGTATTTCCAGTTTGCACATTTGTTAAATTCAGTATGAGCAGACTTCATCTAAAAAGAATCTTAAAACATAAAGCCCACGAGATGGGTGAATTTAAGCACTAATAGGAGATTATTGCTAATGTCTAGCTTTGTATGTTGATTCAGCTGAAAGGCAGTAGCAGCAATTTGGATTTGTCTTGCAAATGCCCTCATCTCTGGGCTGGAGAGGCTGATCTTGTAATAGGGAAGGGTATCTGGTTTCTCGGGTCTGCTCCACACTTCTATCTTGTTCCACTGTTGCTGTACAAGTCCTACCAGCTGCGTTTCCAGGCGGGAAGACTGCCCCGAGACATCCATGCTTTGGTCAAGACGCAGCGCGCTTGGACGTGACATGGGCTCCTCTGCCCCGAAGTCCCCGTGGCTGTACGTGCTGCCGGGATGGAAATAGTGGGCAGAGCCAGCTCTTCCCTGCGGTGTCCGTGTGACACTTGTGCTGCAACCCTTGTGTGGCGCAGATCTGCAGGACAGCGGTGAACATCCAGCTGTGCTGGTCTCCCGGTGCAAACTGTCCAGTGCTCCCGTGCAAAATCACCACCTTCACATTGCACAAAGGAGCCTCTTGCGGAGGGCCGTCGTGGTACTATCGCTGCATAGCCAGATGCTGTCTGTGGGTGTCCTGTCCTGACAGTGTGACTTCTAGTTTTATTCATTTTTTTTGCACTGGGGCAGCAGTTTTTTTCCTATTTACATGCACTTAAGTTGCATATACCTTTGGACACGGGGATGTTGGGTGCTGAACAGGGTGCTGGTTGGAGAGCCTTGCCTGGAGATACTGATTGAAAAGGCTTTGGTTACATCCCTTTGCCACTCCTGCAGCAGAGCTTTGAAAGTGAGCGCTTCTTTCCAACAAGCCGCTTTTGGTGGTGAATTAAATTGTTCCATTATAATTTTTTCACTATTCAGTGTTCTGAGCTAAATTAGAATAGAAACCTTTTCAAATCACTACCTTAATAAAGTATTTAGTTAATAGATGATGCATAGCTCAGAAAGCTTGCAAGAATCTGACATAGGGTATCATAATATTATGATATTTAACAGCAAAACCTACTGCATTATCAACTTACCTCTATAGCATGGAGGAGGCAACAGCTGAGGCATAAAAACGAATGCTTCAGTATGACAGAGCTAAAATTGAACTTGGCAATTACTGCGTGCATGATTCACAGTATTGTGAAGTGAAGCTACTATATAAATCAGCTCCAGTAATCACAGGGTTTAAAATTAGTCAGTTACTATTAACTCCGCTAGTGTTAGCATATGTTGAAGAATTATAAAAGTGAAAGGTATGGAATATCTGAAGTACAGGTTTAAAGTAAACCACTTGAACAAGCTCCCAGTGGGAGGATTTTAAGTTCATACAGAAGTAAGGTTTTGGGTACTCTGACAAAGGTTTATGGAACACATTTAATTGCACATTGCAGTCTAATCTTTTGAATGCTTAACATCCTTTAGAAAGCACCTTTTCATGTTCCCAAGACTTTCACAGTTCACAGAGTGTAGAGTGATGATTGAATTTAATTTTTTCTCCCTTACAGATTTTTTTTTCTTTTTTTTTCCCAGAGCAGCACTATTTAAATAGTTTGCAGAGCTCTTCAGTGCCAGGCATAGAAAAAAGGAAACAGCAGGATAATGTTTTAAAATCATTATGGGGAAGTGAAAGGCTGGTCTGAGCACAGAACAGAAATTAGCAACTGCCGTGGTTGCTAAATTTTTATTCAATGCAAAATTCATGGAATTTGCTGCTACAAAAAATATGGAAGTCAAGTTATTTGATAGGATTCCAAATTATGTAGGATGCACAAGTATTTCATATGGAGTATACAGCTGCATGCATTTGAACATGAGAGGTGGACCTGGAAGAAGCTGCACTATGGTGAGACAATTGCTTTATTATCTAGTCCCATTCCCTTTCTCCTGCAATTAATGTTTTCAGCCTGATCTTTGAAATAACACTGTTTTGGTCTTGGTGATGCATCAGCCTTTGAATATACCTGGGTTTTTAACCTCCAAAAGCCTTTGAAGAGCTGACTTGCTGCAGAGTTCACACCCCTCGCTATGGACTTCCCACGTCATCTGGAGGACGCGTTACTACGTGGTACCTCGCGTGTGTAGGGGCGTCATGCTTGTGACTTTTGTTGTTCTGCTGTCCGCAAGTAATTTTGAATGAGTTGTGCGCAATATTAGTGATAGGAAGAGGAAATGAAAACGTCCTCTTAGAGCGGGCAGCCTGGCCGAGGCTGCCACTAGCTGGTTCCTGAAGGATGCTTGCTTGCACTTTGCTTAGTCTTATTCTGAGTGTCTCAGTCCATGACTTCTCCCTCCCTGCATCTCCTCTGGGAAGGTGGGCGTATTCTGACAGTTTTCTAGCTGAATACTTTTCCTGCTAATGAAGCTAAAAATGTCTTTCCTTGATTTCATCCATAGTTCAGATTGGGCCCCTCATCCCTTGTGGTCCTTCCTTGCCCAGAATCCCTCCACTCCAGTACGCTTCAAGATGGTTACCACGTCTTTCCATGATGGACCTTCAAACTCTAGCATAAACACACAAAGATTTTTGTGGGGAGTGTTTTTTTTTTTTTTTTTTAGCTTCCCACTTGCCTCCCTTCCTGCCCATATTGTTTTGTTCTGTTACAGACACAGCTGGTTGCCGAATAGGCAACTTTTGTCTTGTTTCTAACTCCAGTGAAGCAGAATTTTTGCAGCAAATCTGTGCTTTGTTCTTTCTTTACTTTTAGTCCCCCCGTGTGTCCTAATTATTTAGTGCAACTCATTCAGCCAGTGTTTTTGAGGATGCGCATACCCTGGCAGGGAAGCGGGCTGGATGAGACTTGTTTCTTTTGCTCTTCCTTTTTTTAATGGGGCAATAGAAGGAGCGGCAGCAGGACTGGATTGCTCTCCTGGCTTAGTGCAAGCGGCACACGGGAAAACGCATCGCTAGTCTTTGCAAAGCGCGGGTTAATCAGATGGAGGGCTGGGAAAGGTAACACCGAGGACTGCTTGGGTGCTGCTCTGGGGCAGTGCCCAGACCTGATGAGAGCGTTACAGTTGTACTGCATGATTAAGATTCACGACTGTGGAGGTCACTGAGCACAGATGAGCCTGTTTGTCATCGTATTGATGAAAAACTTTGTATTTTGGAAATAGGTGCTGTTATGTGTCGCACCAGCAGCAAGGCGGTACCTTATCAGTCAGAGGGAAATCTTGCTGTGTCCGAGTCTAGGGCTTGCGATGCTGGATAAATTCCCCTTGTTCTCTCGGCTCATAGTTTTAAATAAGGTTTAAGAAGACTTTATCAGTATGCTTAACACTTCCATTGAAACTATATTTCTGAGGTTATGGAAATGAGCTACAAATGAAAGTCACAACTCAAAAAGCAGGAAACGTGCCTGTAAGTGAGGAAAAAGCTGTCACTGGCATTGTGAAGAAAGAGAGGTATAAATAGGGCATTGGGTTAGAAAGCAGGAAATCTGCGTGCTGTGGGTTTTACTTGGAATTTCTTCTGGTGACCCTAGATAAGATTGTTAACCCTTGTCTCTGCAGACTGTTGTACGTGCTCATTTATGGGCTCTGTCTCTGGCTTTTGGGATTGTCTGCATAATTTAACTGTTTGAAAGCGTATCCACTCCATCAATCATGGGTGTGTGGTTTTCGTGCTTAAAAAGGATCACCTTACCAAAAAGAGAGGATTTCTCAATCTTTCCTGTATAGTGTAATTTAGTCTTATCCACAGGCTGCATGTCCTGGGGAGAGACGATCTCATAGCGACAGGTCCAAAAGGGGAGAAGGCAGCATGTGCATCACAGATATGGGGGCAATTTGTACTGCAGATCGACTTCATGAGACCGATGACCACGACTTCATGGGCCAGCATGTGTTTTTCACATGAAAGATGAAATAGTTTTAATCAAGAGGCTTTTCTTTGACTCCATGGTAGACCCATGAAAGAGCAAGAAGGCTTTCCACGTGAGCACGTGCCACGTGTGGGCCTATGTAGACGTCATTCCTTGCTAGCGGTCTGTGCTGAACTGAAAGCAAAATGGCTCCGTTGTGGCACAAGGTTGGGTCCTGAAAGATTTAAACTACTGGTTTCCAGAAAAGGATGAGTTTCTGCCTAAAAAGCACCATGGTCCTTCAAGGTCCTATCAGTTTGCACTAGCACCTCCGAGTGTGCAGCATGTCAGCAGACTGTGACCTGGTGTTTGTCATGCCCTTCTGTAAGTCCATTCAAAAGGGGTGGGGTTTTTTTTTCTTCTTTCACGGCATGCACCAAAAATGGAGATATGCTGAGGAGAAACTTCAGAGGGGGTTGTTGCAATGGGAAGGCCAAAGGGACGGTGTAGATTGTTACCAGCAAACGAGATGCTGTGCAGTGTCTGCCCCACAAGAAGACAGGCGAGATGTGCGTTATGCGATGGGAGGAGAGCCGGCGTACAGCGGTGTCGAATAGCCTCTCAAGGCACTGATGGAGACTCTCTGCTTGGTGGAGGTTGTCCCTCGGTTGACAAGGCCATAACTCATAGCTTTGGTGCGGCGCGTGCTGTCCTCTCCACTCGGAGCGGCAGATGTTGGATCACACTTGGTGCCACTCAGATCTCTGCTGCTCATTCGGGTGGCCGTGGGTGTTTGGGATTTCATGGTGGTGCCCGGTTCCTGGAGGTGACACCAGCACCCGGGGTGCTAGTGCTAGGCGCCCAGGGGGATGGTGGCATGGAGATGAGCAGAATGGTTTCTGCAGTGCTTTGACGCCGTTCTGGCCCGGCTTCCCCTGGGCTTGAGATTCCTGCTGAGCTTTCCAGGGAGTGCTCAGGGACGGTGGATTGGAGATGGCAACCACAGTACCCTGTGGCACAGACAAAGAGCAACCCCACCATGGCGTTTAAGGACTCAAAAGCCTTACGGAGACAAGAATGCTGCGAGAAGGGGGCACGGCCTCTCTGACATTGATACTTTCAGTTCCTTGGGCTACCAGCCTGCCAGTTCCAGTGCGTGAATAAGTCATCATGGTGTTTGGGTCTTTAATAAACTGGCATGTGGGTATGATAGTTCTGACTGCAAGTTATAAATTTGGCCTGCGGAGTTATTTCAGGCTTGTGCAGTCTAAAATTGTCTCTCAGCCTGAAATCACATCTCTCAAATAGAAATAACAGCCTCCAAGCTCTCCGGTCCCTGTGCGCTCTTCAGTGACCGAATGGCCGCTTCCTCGGAGGTGTCAGTGCAGGGAGCTTGGCAGGAGGTGTGCCAGTGCCCAGGAGGGCTTGTCTCGGGGATAAGATGCAGACCCAGGAATTGGGAAGTTTCCCACGCAGCTCCCAACTCCATAGAAGTTGGTTGTGATCAGTTACTTTATTTTTTGTCTTGGCCCCTGCTCTCTGAAGTATAGAAGGTGACGAAAGCTCCCTGCCTGGGCGGTGGAAGTTAATTAGCTTTTTCAAACTGAGACCTTCAGCGGAAAACTCGAAGGATTCCCCGTCTTTCTTGCTCTTTGCGTTCCTTTCCCCGCTTGTGCCGCCTTGCCATGAATCACGGGTATTTCTTAGGGAGCTTCCAAGCGTCAAACCTGGAAGCTTCATGACTCACCCCAAAAAGCGACTTCTCTGCGTTTGACTATTACTCAGGGTGTCTGGTGAAGCGTCTGCACCACTTGCAAGGCCCTTTGCAGCAGTCGCAACTGAAATCGGGGGGGGGATACTGCAGTCGCGCACCCTCTCAGCGAGAGCAGAGTTGGCCTCGCTGTCTCCCTCCGAAGCGCGCAAACATTTGCTCTGTGGGCTGCGCTGCAGAGAGTCGCTCGGCTGTTCTTGCATGTTGTTTTGTTTCCTGTGGTGTCTGTGTTGCTGTTGAGGCAGTTCCCCGAACCTCCTGTTTCTCCCAGGGCTGTTTGCATGACAGGTGTTTGCTATGATAAAATATTGACAGGGAGGAGGAAGGAAGGCAGGCTTTTCTCTATCTCTCTCTGTCGTTATTTTTCAGGTGGAAGGTATAGGAGGGGCCACATCTTGGTTTTTTTTTTGTTTTTGTTTTTTTTTTTTTTTTGTTTTTTTTTTTTTTACAGTCGAGCGAGGTCAAGCTATAGAATCTTGGAAATACTCGAGTTCTAGAAATTTTCCAACAGTTGGAGCCTGTGTTTTGACATAGCTTTGGATAACTGTTAAATTCCCACGTTTGCTAGAACGCTGCAGAAGTTGGAACCGGAGGTTGCCAGGCCTTTTTGGGGCAAGGATACAGAAGCAGGGTGGAGAATTTATCGGGCTGCAAGATGTCCTAGTATGCACATTAGACACAAAGCAGCATGTATGTAGAAATGACTCACCTGTGACCTGCTGTGCTGGATGTCCCCTAGTCGTATTCTTCAAGTGCCCCCAAATGCAGCACCCTTCCCATGCGTGTTGCCCTTGCTGATGTCATCAAACTTTAAGAAAAACTGCAAAAGCCTCAACAGAGTCTGGAGGTTGTGAGCAGAGCTTCCTGTTGACCTCTAAAGTTGGAAAGCTGCCCTGATCCGTGTGGTGCAGGATGAGGACAAGAAGGCCAGGGCCACGTGGTCCCCGCTTGCGGCATGCAACGGGAGTGGGTTCAGCCCGCTGTCCTCCTGCTCTGCAGGAGAATGGTTAGGTGGTGTGCAGGGCTTGTCGGGGCATTGCCTGTTTGGCAGCTGGTTGTGGCAACAAGCTTCTTCCTACCCCTGTAGAACGGGATCCTGAACGCCCAACACGCAGCAGAAGATGTGGGCAAGGGGAGCAGATAGTGTTAAGGAGGAAAGGTGGTGAACAGAGATTTGGAGAGCTGGGACAAGAAGGCGTGTTTACTTTCATTTTATATTAGCTCTTAGCTGTTTTGTAGCACTTCTGGGCCTATTCCTTTCCTGCTTTTTATTTCAGTCTTTCTGAAAAGGGGTTTTCTGCCCCTTGACTCAGCAGACATCCCTGGGGATGGACCAGGCAGGCCAAGGGCAGCTGCACTCCTGGTGCACATCTGGCGCTTCCCATGACACCAGTGGCGCTCCACACGGGCTGAATTTACCTCCATGGCTTTGCCAGGTGTAACTAAAGTTTTTTTTGTTTTGTTTTGTTTTTTTCTTTTCCCCCAACCCCTTCTTCCAGTAAAAAATAAATCCCAAAGCTTCTGGCCTGGCTGCTTTGTGTGGTATTTAACAACATTCTTGTGACCATGGAAAAAATTAGGAATGAAAAGGAGAAAACCAGATAAGACAACAAGTACCGATGTTAAAACTCTCCTCTGATACAGAAGAAGGGACCTCATTGCATTAAATGCAAGAGTAGAAGAGTTTGGGGGAGAGTTCTGGAAGAGAACTGAGGTTGTGCATACCTCAGGGTGTCCTTGAGGGAGACCACTGAAGACCACTGAGCTGGCCGCATCTCCTCAGCTGTGCACCATGTGCTGTGGGGTGGCCATGGGCTGTGCTGCTTGCCTAGTGCTGCTCTGGTGCTGGGCTCAGGGCCCAAGATGGGCCTTGGGTGACTCCTGGGACAGGACGTGGGTGGGAGGCTGTGAGAAGCATCAAGTCAGTAGTAGCAAAGCTCATCTGTTTCGTGCTTCAGAGACACCAGTCTTTCCCTACTTCTCTTTGTTCCTCTTAGCTCATTCCTAACCTTGAAGCAGACAAGAAGACTACTTTTTTTAAACACAAACTGCAGAAAAGTCTGCTTTTGTCTCAATTGAAACAAAAACAGGAGGTGAGTGCCCCAGAAACTTCGCTGTGCACAAGCTTTAAGTGGCTGTGGTTTTTGTTTCCAACTAGCTATAACTATCTGATGAACCGTTTTCGTTGGTTTTTCTCTTCTGTTTTTTCTATTTTTCTCTATGTGAAGAGAGACAGAATTTTTCTGGCCCATTTTGTAACTGCTGTTCCCAGCTCTTGGAGTCAGCGGCTCGTATTCACGCTCGGTGCAAGCGAGTGTGCGTCTGTGGACCATGCTCCGCAGCCATGTGCAACTGCCTGTCCTGAATGTCACCTCCAGTGAGAATATTAAATAGCTCTGAAAGCCTTTCTGCATTAGTGCATGTGAAATGCATCACAGGCTTGGTATTAATATTGATTGATGGATCTAATGTGAGCTGCAGGATCAGGATTTTGGGTTCCTGTATACTCTTTGCCATGTACCCTAATCAGCTAGGCTGGGCTTTCTAAGGCCATTGGGAGTTAGGTACCTTCTCTGTGGGCATAAGATACTACCCTGTCTTCTGAAATACCTGCTAAGGGTCAAGTAAATATCAAAGTAACTGCTATTAAAACTAAAGGGTGACGTACTGTGCTCAACTTTAAGGGGCAAAACAGTACATGGGTTTGGTTTTTATTTCTGATCGTTAGAATGAACAGTTCTGCTTCATACTTCTTTTTTCATTTCTGTGTACCTTTGGACTTGCTGCTCCTGTTCGCAGTCACTTGTATGCTGTACTGACTGGGGACTGGTAACACAAAGCAATAGATATTGTCAGAGCCAATTCCCCAGTGTTGTTTCAGCTGTTGGCATTTCCAGGCAATATGTGTTTTTAATTTGTGTCATTATCCAGACATTTTGGCTTCTGCTGTTGGGGGTGTTTTGAGTTTCTTTTGGAGCTTCACAACATGATGGTTATTTCCAAGAGCAGGGTGTTGAAGTAATTGGTCTGACCTGCTACAGTAAATTCTACAGCACGGGATTACTTGAAACTAGAGTGATATGACTGCTTGACTAAGTTGGCATACGAGTATCGAGAGTAAATCCTAGGGCAGAGAGGAAGATGAGATTGAAGATCTGCTGTAGTTAGAAATCTGGAGGTATGTGCCCTTTTCACTCTGCTGCTGTGAAATTACAGTAACAAGGTGATACCATTCATTGTAAACACTTTCCCTTCTTGCAAACATTGATCTTGTTGGGAAGGGGTTTAACAGCTTTTCCTGACTCATGAAAGCGATATTCTGCTGGGCTTGTCTTTCTGACACAAAGACTTAATTCTCTACAGCCTTGCACGGTCCTTAAAATTTTCTTACAGTGACAGTAAGATGCTATCAGTATAATGAGACATTGATAAAAATGCCTAAGTCCTGCCTAAACCTTTGACTCCATTTTGCCAAAAACTGATGGAGAAATGATCCTTAGTTTAATTCTTCTAACGCTCGGTTGTGATTTTTGCATTGGTCTTACTCTGGAGAAGATCTGCATAATGTAGTCATTACTTAAAATTGACACCGAAGTAAACTCAGAAGGTGCTATCTAATTTGTTGGACGTACTGATGATGTGATACTTCTTCTCCATCATTGTTTTTTCATTAGTATTTCTTGCTAAAGCAGAGCCGTGTGAGCCCACCTTTGTAGTTGGAACATAATGCACCAACTTCTCCATCCTGCCTTCTGCGTTAAAGATAATGACATAAGGACAGCTCTTTCTGCTGACTCAGTTTACCCTCATCCTTAGGAGCATGTTAGCTCCTGTTCCGTAATTGGTATCTCATTACAAAGAAATGCGTCTACGTGGTATCAGACAAATGGGACAACATTTCTGACAAGAATATAAAGGTGAAGTCCTTAGATGAGATTCTCTTGAATTATGAGGCCCCTCTGAAAATGGCTGAAAGGTTTTCAACTACCATTCTCAGTTAATGCAAAACTGAAAGTCCTTCTTCATCAGAACAGTAGCAGATGTCAGTTGAAGGGCATGCAGAATTAGAGTCGATCCCGTGTGCCAGGAGAGCAGGCCAAGCTTGTCACTGTGAATGAGGTTCCTTTGTGAATGTCCTTCCTCCTTTTCACAAATTGTTTGTTGACAATGTTATATTTTACTGAATCTGTGTGCCTGAAGG
This sequence comes from Dromaius novaehollandiae, assembly GCF_036370855.1. Classification (NCBI taxonomy): domain Eukaryota; kingdom Metazoa; phylum Chordata; class Aves; order Casuariiformes; family Dromaiidae; genus Dromaius; species Dromaius novaehollandiae. Next base: position 6,619,326 of record NC_088113.1, on the reverse strand, counting down.
TACTGTTCAAGGAGTAGTTTAGTGACTGAATGCCAGCCTGTTGGATGCTTGCAAACAGTTCAGTTTGGTTCGCCTGTGGCTGGTGCGCAGGTAAATAGATGAATGAAAGTTCATTCCTTTGAGTGTTGTGCGAGAAGAAGCTTGGAGACAACTTGAATGAACAGTTCCAAGTGTTGCTCTGCATCCTTACAGCAGTTTTAAACTACATCAGGAGAGGTGAAAGCAAAGTCGCTTCCTGGAAAGAAGAGAAAAAAAATAGTTATGTTATTAATAGCACTCTTGTTGGCAACTTTTTTGCAAGGCTCCTGCTGCAGCTTAGCACTCCTGTAGCCTTTCCTGGGGACCTCTGCTCCAGTCTGAGATCTGTTGCTGTCAGCTGGGATTGTGGTTTTCTTGTGGCATCGACAGTGGTAACTGTGGCAGGTCCACCTTCGCTCTATAGCAGCAGTTTTTTGTTCCTTCTGGAGCAATGACTGGGTATGCAGCTGTGATGAAGCTTTTCTTAAGCGAAATACTATGTATTAGAGCAAAAACATGTTAAATTGAGTGATAATGAGAACAGCACATCATGCATACCTATCCTTGTCTTGCTTACTAAATATTTGACTATTTTTACCTCTGCTGGGTCTCATCTTCTTTGCAGTCACTGAGATCTGAGTCTGGCTGACGCAGCTCTGATGACTTACAACCCATTTCTCTCTTTCCTGGCCTCAAGTGCTGGGTCTGTTTAAAAGCTATTTGTGATGGTCTTCCATCCTTTCCTCGGACAGTGACACATTTTAATTCCTTATAGCCCTCTGATATGTTCAAGTATTAGCCCTGGCACAATCTCTGTGCCACTTCATTCTGTGATCCAGAAGTACATCACGGTCTTGCAGTTACTTTTGTAGTTCCTTCTTGAAGCTGGAAGGACATATCCATATGAGATAGTCATATAATGGACAGGCAGTGATGTCCTGTTGGCTGCAGCGTGCACAAAGCACTTGGGGTCATTATAGCTAGGTTGTTAGCTAGCAATCTAGCAAGGCCTTAATCACCACCTTCCCCTTCTGATAGTGCTCTCAAAAGCACTACAAGCAAAATGCAAGACCTGATCCTAAAGGGCTGTGAATTTCCAATCAGAGAGGATTCGGTGGTTTAAACAGAATAATCTTTATTCTTCTACATATGGCATGTGATGGTGGCCGCCCAGCAAGGGCCTCACAGGGTGGTGGCCCCTCCAGCTGAAGGCCTAGACTATACTGAATTCTGGTGTTGATTTAACTCCTAGGCATGTGATTTTTGCAGTGATGTTGTTAATTTATTAAGCCTTTAGAGACTGACTGCTCCTCTGCCTCATCAATAGTAGTATAAATTCATGACTACCTTTAGCCTGGCATATCAGTATCCACATTAGGGAATTTTAGTAGGAGTAGAACATTGGTTTCTAAACTGACACAAACGGAAGGATGCAAAAACCGTGCATGGGGAAGCCAAAAGTTGCCCAGGATTGTGAGATCTGGTGTTTCTGCCGGCTCCTCCCTAGTGCTTTGTTTCGGGTAGCTCGTGTTGAGTCAGCCGGGCAGCTGATGCGCAGCCACTGCCGAATGACATGAGCAGAGCTCGGTCTTGGTTACCAAAGACTACAGAGAGCAAATGTATTACTTATTTATGCAGCCCAGATCCTGGTGTGACTGAACGTTGTACAAAAGCTAAAATGACAGTAATTAGAAGAGAACCACACTCAGTGACCCAGAGAAAAGCGAAAACTCAGGAAGAAGATAATCATGAGCGAAAGAGGAAAAACAAAGCAGAAAATGGTGATGGTTGCAATTTGAATGAGAAGATGAGTTTCTAAAGCAAACTAGCTCCTGGAAATCACATTACCGCTGACAAATACACAGCTCTAGGATTCTGGAAATATCACAGTGAACATCTGTTCAGGTAAATAAAGAGGCTGAATCCAGTTTCTGCTTGAAAATGCTGCCTGCTCCTCTGTTTAAGGCGAGCCGGTTAATACAGACTGCCTGTTAAAATCACTTGCTATCATTACAGTGCTAACAATTATAATATTCTCTGTGGTCTGAGATTATTGAACACCTGGCTTCCAACAGCATTAACTGCAGTGTGTTACAATAACCACTCCTGGAACAACAGCTCTGAGGATAACCCGCATTCTTGGCTTTAAGGATGATAGATTACAGAAGAATTGTTATGTTTATGAGCCCTCTAAAATGGGCGAGATTCCAGTAAATTCAAGTCTGAATTCTGCTCTCATTTGCTCACTGCTCAATCCAGTTATTTCTGGTCAGGTTTTAAATCTGAGCGAATTTTGGCCGTCAAATGGTTCTTGAAAACACGTCTTTTAACAGGGAGGCCCAGCTAATGAACTGAAAACAAATCTCAAAGGTTCTGTCCAGTGATGGCTTCGGTTGCACTCAGCTGAGTGGAGGAGCTGGTTAGACATCTCCATTTTGTAGGCATCTGGCACAAATAATAAATGACCATATAAAAACAACCCTGAGAAGGACCCCTGCTCATCTAGGAGGCCTGGGAGGGTCAGGCTAGTGTTGGGTTTTGGCAATCCTGCTGTCTGTATGAGGCGTTTTGGTGGGCTCTGCCTTTTGGGAGGTAACTGGAGACAGATTAGAGACCTGTCTCCTCTTAGGCCACGCGTGAGCTGATATGCAAGGAGAGGCTTGCAGTGCCAAAAGCAGCCCTGCTCTTGTATCAGCCAGCGGTGCAAGGACCTGATGTGCACCTTGCTGCAAGGTGGTGAGGGGCAAAGCCTGGTACTGCAGTGGCTGCTGATGCCACTGTTTTGGGGCACAAAATGGCGTTTTGTCTGAGTTGTCTCTTCGCCAGAGAACAAGGCTGTGTCATGAGTCGAAAGCCACTGCCCGGCTGTAAAGGCCAGGGAGAAGTTTGCGGGCTGATGCATGTTTGTAGGGGATGGCAATTATTCCGGGCCGAGTCGGATGCTCTTCCAGGGCTTTATTCATGTGTGAGGCCCATTCATGCGGAAAGGAAAACAGTGGCGTGCTGGGATGGCTGCGCACAAGTCGAATGTCCTGACACAGCAGTCTGCTCTCCGGAGCCATCTTCGGAGCCGTCGCTTGGGTGGTCCCGCTCTCGCCAGTGCCCTGCAAAGCAGCCACCTTTGTCCCCCAAATGTCTGAGATGCTTGCGGGGGCAGGGAGGGAGCCTTCAGCCTGAGAAGCGAGAGGGATGTTTCGAGGCCGATGTGAAGGCTTTTGCTGGTGGTTGGTGCGCTGCTTTCCCCAGGCTGGATTCGAGCATGGCGAGGCAAAGGCAGATGAGACTGTGGGCTCAGGCCTGGCATCAAAAGAAACATCTGACAATGACCAAAGTGGAAAGAAATTCAAGCAGCTCGAGTGTGCTCGAGGAAACCATGAATGGCTGTAGAGATTTCCTGGGGATCTGAAGGCAGGTGTTACTTCAGGGGTTAGTCCGCTGGCCTTTTGGCAAGCGGAGGTAAAGTGAGCAGTGCAGCCCTGCCGCTCCTGCTGAACGGTGGGTGGCCACAGCTCCGCTGAGACCCTCTGGCTCGCTCTGGCCACCATCTTCCTCAGTGCTGCAAGGGGCTGGGGAGGAAGCAAGTAGAGGCTCACACGCCAGAGAGACTGCTCGTGCCATGTAGAGCATCTCCCAGCCGGCCGAGGTGCCGATGGCGCCGCACCAGGATACCTTGGACAGCTCTGGGGCCGCTCGGCCGGCGGCCACCTCGGAGCGGAGGACGGCCGCAACGGAAGCACTTTTGGGTCCAAGAGAACCTGGACAGGAGAAATATCCGAGTATGGGGGGTTGTGGTCTCTTATGCAAAGGCCCGTGGCTTGCATACGCTGTTATACCGTATGTATATATGGTGTATATGTATGCATGTTGGGGGGGAGGGACCCTGCAGGAAGGGGGAGGGTTGTTACCCGCTTGAAGTTGGAAGAGCTCCTATTTCATTCCCATTGCCTTATGTTAGAGTGTTTTTTATTTTTTTATTTTATTTTTTTGTTTTTTTTTATCTAAAGCACGTTAAATGCTTCAGAAGTGCCAGGGCAGCGCCAGGAGCCGGCGCACACGGAGAACAAAGCAGGTCAGCGAATCCGTTGTCTTCAGGCTAGCTGACAACCCTCTGTTGTGGCTAATTTTTGGTGTCATCAATCACAAGTACCAAGACGGCAGCCTCCCCATGCCCCGTGTGCACTGCGAAGCTCATTGAGTGACCTATTAGTGCTTTCAGTTAATTCTAGTGACATATTTATAGCACAGAGATCTACAGCGTAGATTTCCTGCAGGACACGTTGTGGTTTGACATCAGATTAAGTTATAGAATACCCTTTCTTGGCTAGATCAATGGATAAAGTCAGGCGAGGCCTTGTCTACATGCAGATGAGGAGGATTAGATTTAAATCAGCGAATGCCAGTAATGGCTAGTTTTCCCGCCAAGGGAAGAATAGGCAGGGAAAAATTTCCATTATTAATAATTGAAGTTTATAGAGGGGAAAAAATGAACATGTCATACACCACTCCTGCAGATAACAGGGCCCTGCTTTTGCTGATAATTCTGTCTGGCAGAAAAGTGCTAAAAAATTATTATGATTATGACCGTGATTCTGAATCTGTTATGAATCTTCTGCAGTCATGGAATATTTTAACAAACACCCTTTTGTATCAGAGCTGAAAATAATATCGGTGGTGCAAAAATGTCAGCAGAAGGAGGAGGACAAAATAGTCAGAAATGCAAGGTGGTATAATTTGCCAAAATGAAGAGGAGAAAATAATTCCGATATGGATTTCTTAAAGCAGGGTGACCAGAACTGGACCCAGTATTCCTGCTTACAGCATGCCTTGAGTTACATAAGTGGTATTTTCCGCATAGGTTTTATTCTATTTAAACCCGCTAAGATTCTCTCTTTGCCTTGCACTGAGAAAAATCTTCAGCCAAAGTGCCCAGCTCTGTTTCCTGAGTGCTCACAGTTAATTTTAAATCACCCAAGCCTTGTGGTCGCAATCCACGTTGTCCTTCCGTTGTGCATCTGTCCTTGCCGAGTGTCACCCACTGAAGCCCTGATGGCCACCGTGGAGCCCTCGCTGCCTGCCCTGGTCCTCGCTAGCTCTGCACTGGTGCTTGGCCCCGCTGCCGTGCTTGATACCATGTGTCAACCTCCAAAGGATGAAAATGGAGGATGCTGAAGGTGACCCATGCTGTCGGCCTCCTCCTGCAGCCTTTCTGCGGCGGGGACGTGGCCTGCTGGCATGCCGATCTCCGCTGGAAAGGGCAGGCGCTGTGGTGACTTGGTGCAATGCTCCTGCCGTTCCCGTGGAGTCGGCAAGCTGGGTGCAAACACCATTTCTCTCATTGGTGGCCAGTGTGGTGGATGTCAGGAGATGCAGGAGGACGCCAGCAAGTTCTCGTTGGGTGGCGACCGTGGGAGAAAGCTTTGCTGAGCTCCCAGGGTATCGTGGCGGTTGTGCTCCAAGAGGTCCACTGTTCCCAGGGGTTAGTGAAAGACCTATGGAAGCAATTAGAAAGTGGCTTTTTAAAGCAATGCAAATAGCAGTGTGCACAAATGCAAAACCTGTGCTTCTGCAGACTTCAGCAAGCAGAGTTCTCTCTGCTTTTTCACAGTTTCAGTGCAGAGGTTCCAGTGGTAATGCCGGGTTGCACTTACAAGCCATACCTTCATGGCCTGCTGGCAAAAGGCTGCTTTCCCCTGGCACATGTCCATGAAGCGTTTTGGTCATTTTTCATTGCTGCTGCTCTTTACGCTGCTGCTAATTTCTCTAGACCGCAAAGCACTAGAGGTCGTGGTGCTCTGCTGTGAAGTTTTGTGCTTTGTGCTCGTGTGCTCGTTTGGCGTCCGAGAGCTTAATCCCAGGAAGTATTCACATAATGACGGCTCATGTAAAGCAACAAGGAAATAATACATGGAAAAAAAAAAAAAAGCTTGAATTTCTAATTAACTATATTTGCAACTGATACAAGTTAAAGGGCACATGATTCATCTCCTGTCAGTAAAAATGTTGGTTATAGCTGCTGCTCTCAGTACTGCCGTGTGAGCGTGCAGCTCTGCTGTGGAGTTAAAGGGCGTCTGATTTATCACCTGACACCAGCCATGCTGGTTAGAGCCATCGTGGCTGGGCATGGCGGAGTGCGCCCCGCTTCCCTCTTCAGCAGAAAGCTGTTCGAAAGCTCAGTTATTCCCTCCACAAAGAGATGTCTGATGGACTTTGTTCCCAAAAAAGGGAAGACTATAATGAGCTGTTTTCCCTGGTTGAGAAGCGAGTCTGGAGCAGGGGTTGGGAAAGGTGCACGTGGTAGGGCTCCTGCCCGAGCCCCTGGCCACGGCGTGCAGCGTGGCCACTGCTGCTGGCTGTGGGGCTTGGCTCGCTCTCGGAAACACCCCACCCGCAGCTAGCTCAGCCCAGCAAGGCGAGGTGCAATGAGCTTGGTGGTTCCTCAAGTACGTCAGAAATGTCGGTGGGTGAGAGGTCTTCTCTTTCGGCTATTAGGCTTTACATCTGAAGTTGGCTAAAAACGCCGAGCCAGCCTCCCTTTTCATATTTGCAGCTCGTATCCGTTGACAGAGTGCTTGATTTGCAGTGGTATTTAGGCCCTAAGAGAGCTCAGTAATAGTTAATCAGGTCTGCAATTTGTTGCAGGCATACAATTGACTTAAATATTTTTCAGGAAAAAAAAAAAAAAAAAAGTGGAGGTAAGTGGGTAAGCTGAGACCAGGCTTTAAGAAACCCCATTAATTCCAGGCTTGTTTCCTAGCTATGAGTAACTTCAGTTATGCTTGTTGGCTTCAGTGGAGCTTAGATTTTTAGTGCTTCTGAAAATTAGGTCCATTTTATTGCTAGCAAAAAGAGGAGTAGTCTTGTACAAGCTGTATATTGTAGTGTAGTTAAAAATGGCCCATGCACTGCCAGATAGCAGTGTCTCTAGAAAGCTTCATATTCTTCTTTTTATTTTTTTTTCTTGACGCACAAATTTCACTGGAATTTAAACATGACCCAATCAACCTAGGTGCCTACATATATCAGATGCTGTTTTCCCAGATGCCTGCATGGGAATCCGTGGGAGCTCTATGTTCTTTGTACCTGGAAAGACTAGCCAAGCTAGATCCCACCCTTCATTATTGATAGACATTTGCAGATGTGACCCCCTAGTTTTGTGTGTTCACGTTCTCCTGATTGGTGACCTGGTAGACTCAAGAGGAAAGTACTGAATTTTGTATGCTTTGAGTCTTAGACACTTTCTGAGAAAAACCAGCTGTTGCTAAAAGTGGAGTTGATGAGTTTCTGCTCTTTCTTGTGAGCCCATCCTGAAGCAGTGCTCCTGCCTGGTGTGTGAACTGTGCTGCTGGAGATGGCTAGGTATAAAGTGGATTTTCTAGCTCCTTGTGAGCTTAGAAGGTCACAGGAGCTTTTGGGTAACCCATAATAAAGCAATCTGCTGTATATTCTCCTTCAGGGTTAGCGATTAGTACTGTAAAAGCTGTGGTTGTGAGAAGTGATTCCAACACAATTCATACCCTTTGGGATCCACCGGAACGTAGAACTGTCACATTTGCTTCACTTTAACCTGCAATTATCATTAAAGATTAAGACAGTATTTTGTGATGTGACAGTTTTTGGAGTATATTCTGTAAAATACTGAAAACTTCTAAAAATATTTTTGCCTGTAGTCTTTGCTGTTGGTTGTATCAATAAAAGGATCAGTCAAAATAAGCCTATGGACCACAAAAACCTCATTACATAATGTCTGGAAATACAAGCCATACGTTCAACTTAAGTAAGAGATACAGTAAATCATGAGACTTGGGATGGAGGAAACTGTCTCTAAAGTGTGTTTCAATTATCAAGCTCAAAAAATCTGCTAACCCAATGCTGAGTAGCAAACTTCTGTGGTGACTGGAGGGGTTGGGTGCTGAAGTCATTTTTTTTTTTTTTCAACTGAATCAGTTCCTGGATGAGGCCACCAGAAGGTCCTCAGAGAACAAGCAGATGCTCAGAATGGCATGGGGACGTGTCCCTCTGCCTTGTCGCTTCTGGCCCGCGGTGGCTCGGAGGGGCAGAGAGTACGTGGAGCATCCCTCGAAGGGCAGGGAAATGCGAGATCTTCCTCCCCCTGGCACCTGGAAAGCTGGCACATCACCATTGCTTTCTCCTGGGCTCTGTTAATTCCACTTTTTTTGTAGTTGCACCTGATTACTAGGTTTGTTCCTCCAGCTACCCAGGACCTAGTGCATGCATCAAGCTTTAGTTAATAAGGGGGGGTTCTGGAGTTTTGTCTTTCTTCTCTTTTCTTTTGTTCCTCTCCTGAGTATTTTGCAAACGGTTGGGCAGTTATCAGTGGAAAGCTCCCTTTTAACAAGGAAAATATTCCATAAGCTTCATATCTTTGCTATGTAAAAATGAGGGTCCTGGGGAGCCTTTCAGATGGGCAGGGTCCCAAAGGGGGTGGAGGCATGAAAAATGGGCAACTTGTTACTGAGGTGGTTTAGGGAGGGAAACAGTCAAGGTAACACACGTATTTGACAGGGAATATTTTCTGTACTTGTGTAATCAGTTGGTGTGAGAATTAAGTCACTTTCTTCTTCATCTTCTGCACCATTGATCTTGGGATCGTTAGCGAGGAGTACAAGCCATCATGCTGACATGTCCCAGTGCCTTGCAAAACCAGCCTGGAGGAGAACATGCATCAGTAGATGCTTTTATTTGCACGAATCGAAGGGCTGGAAGGCTTTTGGCGGGGGGGGGGGGGGATTGCAGAATGCAGTGAGCAAGCTGCAGACAAGCTCTAAATTGTGATGGTTGGCCATTGGACTGAGAGCAGCGCCTGGCCTCTGCACGGTGGTACGGGGAGTGAACGTTACAGCAGCCGTCTATATGCAGCCCTAGGTGTGTCATGGTGCCTACAGCACCCCTGTGTGTGTGTGTGCGTGCACGGAGCGCAGGGAAGCCACCGGCAGTGCAGTCCTCCAGCCTCGCACCTTGGGTCATGTGGGGCTCACTTCACTGCACACTTGGTTCTCTTCCAAATTTCATCGGATTGCTCCAAGCGCTACCTTTCCCCCTGTTTCTAGGGGTTGAGTTTAAGGCTGTAAGGTCTGTTCTCCCTCTTGTGAGCCGGGTTTTGGGGGTGGATGCAGGCTGTTGGACGCTGGAAACTGAAGAGCTCTGGAGGGGTGCGGGGGTCCATCTGCGCAGAAGAGGGCCTGGCTTGCCTGCCCCTGCCACCCCACATTCCCGCGGGGGGAGAGAAGCGCTTAGGAAGAGCATAGGACTGACAAACTGGGAGGATTCAACATTTGTTTTTATATGTATATATATATATATATATATATATGCAAAAAATATATATACATAGTTCTAGATATAAAAAAAATACAAGCAAATAAATATGTAATAATAAGTGTGGGTAAATATGTGTTTGTGTATGTATGTATAACTTCAGCAATATTTCAGCTTTGATCAGTGTCTCTTAACCAGGTTTTCTTAATTTTAGAAACACAATGCGTTTATGCATTAGAGATGCAGTAAAAAAAAAGCAACTTTGAGAAAGTCTACCGAAAAAATAACTAATGACTTATTTAAACATTTGCTCTGTAAACAGAATTTAAATTGAGTTTTTTAAAAAGAACCTTGTATTTTTAGATCAAAACAGTATTTTTTTCCATTAGCCAACTTTCTCGGTGTTTACTGACATCCCTTCTGAGCATGCCTCCGAGAGACGTGGTTGCTGCCCCAGGGTGTGAACGTGCAGCGGGTGGTGGTGAACGTGCAGCGCTGGTGGCCGTGCATGCAGGGGCTGTGCCTGAAGGGCGCCGGAGTTATCTCCGAGGAGGTCCAACCCTCGCCTGCCTCGGTGCAGAGGCTCCTCTTGGTTTTGGCTGCAAGTGGATTGGGTGCGTGGGGTAGACTGGGGTTTCCACGGGGGAAGCCATGGAGGTCCCCGCAGGGAGGGTGAGTTAAAGACGGCAATTGACTGTTGTTCCCCATTTTGCTTTGGAAATCAGTTGCGTTGCATAAAGTGCAAGCGATAGGAAAGCAAGGTGTGATTTTGGACGGCATGCTGACAGCTGAGATGGGCTTGTTCTTGGAGAACGGGTCCTTCCCTTGCAGTTGCGTTGGTGAATGGTGGCCGCGCACACCGTAGCGCATGGGGCAAGCTCCCTCCTCTGGTTTTAATGGCCCACGTTGAGTGAGCAATCCCCCAGCTTTCCAGGGAGGTGCTTTTGTTCTGTTCTGCCAAAGCCGGTGTTTGAGGAGCTGCTGCCGCCAGGCTCTTCCACGTCATGGCCCCTCGGAAACCCGGAGCGCCGCTTCCCACCGCTGGCTGACCTGGGAGAGGATCGAGTCTTTGCCTTGCTTCAATCGCTACACACATGGAGTTGCTTCACCCGCTCGTCCCTGTTCCTAGCACCGCACAGAGTCCGACCCCGCGCTCTTCTCTGCTGGGGGGGAGAAACACCAAAAAGCACAGGCTCGTTTCTCAGTGCCGCCGGGGCGGCCCTGGTTCCTCTCCCCGTGCCGGGCGCGCGCCGGCTGCTCCGTGCCACGCTCCCCGCTGCGGCGGCAGCGCCTGCCGGTGGGCTGGGGCGGTAAGCAAGCGGTGCCAGCTGCTTTACGCTTGGCTATAAATCTTTTCTTGTGTAATGTCTGATTTATGCAAATGGCAGCGTGCCTTGCTGCCAAGGCCGTTCACACAGCTGGGGAAGTGCTGTTTCCTCTGCACCATCACCCTCCTTCTGAACTTTTCGCTGTGTTTTTTTTTTCTGCATTCAGCCATGTGCCAGGTAAACAGAAGCAGATGCCAGAAATTCAGAGACGTGTTCCTACAAATTAATAGGATTACCGTGGGAACTGAGCGCAGGTAGTAAATACGAACCCGGCGCTCCGCACGTGGGGCTGGATGTCTCCCGCCGCTGGGAAGAATAAAGAGAAGGGAAGACGAAAGAAACGATAATATTTTTACGCATAGTGTAACTCAGATTCAGTTTCGTGTTTCATTAATTATTGTTTTGCCATGTTAGGAGCCCAGGGAGGAAAATATTAATCACGGGTTTTGCTGAGTGCTGTTTCAGTAAGTAAATGAATTTCAGACAGGAAACTTGTTTGCGTGGATATGCTGTTCCTTCCCAGCACCCCGGGCTGAGCCTGAGGCCGGGTCCCGCTCGTGGGGCTTTTCGCCCTGGGGATTTTGGTCGCGGCGTCACCATTCACTTGCAGCTCCCATTCGCCTCCTGCATGGGTCCTTCTCCGGGCGATGGCGAGCTCGCCGGCTGCTTGTTCCTCTCGCTGCCTCCCCTCTGTGAGCGAAGAGCCCCAGCTGCCCCATAGCCTCATGCTGCGAGCGGCCGGAGGTCCGTCCACCTTCCCGCGTGGCCAGGCCCTTCCTTCTCTCCAGGGCCCAACCAGGAGGCATCTGGGCATCTCCTGGCACAGCACAAAGCAGCGTGTCTGAAGTCTGTCTCTTAAGAAGAGTGGGCAGTGGGAGAATTTGGAGACTTTCAGGTTTCGAGGGTTTTTTGTTTGTTTTGTTTTGGGGTTTTTTTTCCTCCCCTGGAAAAAGCCAAGGCAAAGAAATGCCTTTTGTGGCTGGGGCAGGAGGGGTGGTGAAGGTGGCAATGGATGCAGAGGTGCTCCAAAACTTCAGCCTGGCCCCTGGGAAGTTTTGTCCCCAGTGCTGGGAAAATCTTCTTGTTTGAGAGCATTTTGTTGTGACAGTCAGCTGGATGGTTTTTAGGCTGCACTCTTCGACTTTGATCTTCCAGCTGGCCTAGGCCCACGCTGTGCAGTACCAGGCAGCACCTTCCTTGACTGTTTTGTGGGCAACCAGTGCAGAAGTTTCACGTGTTTGTGGTGGCCTGGGCTGCTGAATGAATGCCACAGAGTCCTTTTGTACGCGTTATTTCCCAAGCGAAGAGTCCTTGCCTGAGCGTATCACATCGCAAATGCCTTGGGGCTGTTAATTCTGCAGTTATGTCCACCCGTCCTGAGCAGAGCATCCCTGGCCGGTTCCCCGGTGGCTGCCCACTGCCCTGGGAGGAAGCGACGGGTAGTTCTGGTGACGAACAGGCAGTTTCTTGCTGTGGGTCTTTGGGCAAATCCCTGCCACAAGGATTCAGACCACATGAGCTCGGTGCCTTGAGCAAGCGCTGCTTCTCTCGGGTGAGACGAGGCTGTCTCAGAGCGGGTGGTGCAGGTGCCTGCTGCTGTCGGGGGACAGGAGGGAGCTCTGAGCGCTGCCCATGCGTTTTCAGGTGCGTGCTGTGGCTGGAGTGGAGGTTGCTTTGCCTCCAAGATGCCTCCTGCAGCTCCAGGAGTTTCTGGGAGGCCCTTTGGGAGAGCTCCTGGGCTCCTCCTCAGGCAGGTTCCCGCTAGCCATCTGCCTCAGCTGTTTTCCCCGGGGGCATGGATGACAACAGGGGCATGGATGACTCTGGGTTGAAGACGCCTTACAGGATGCTCAGGTTCACAGTGACCAAATGTGATGTGCTGGGAAGTCGGTGCTGGTGCCCATGTTCTCGTATGCCGAATGCTTTTGGCCCTGTGCTGCAATTGCACAAGCCTGTGCAAGAGGAATCGAATGCTAGACAGGAAAGTGTGGGATCTGTTGCTCCCATCCTCTCTCCCGATCCTTTCAGTCCAAAATCTGGCTTTGCTCTCCAGGGGTGAAGTCACCTAGCCATATGCTATGTGCCTCCCCATGCACAGGACCGCACCAGGTCCACTTTCCTCTGTGCATCAACATCATCTTTTTTTGCCAGCTCTTGGAGCTGGGGACATTGCAGTGACACATTTACATCTTTTTTGCAAATCAAAGCCAGCATTTCTTTGTCAAGGAAGAGAGCCCAGAGGTAGATCTGATTAATGGCATGCAGCACGTTCCCCCGGGGGAATATTCCTTCCCTGTCTTAAAAGCAAGTACCAGAGGTATGTTGGTTGCGTATGGATCAGAGCAGTTACATCTCAGCTACTAAAAGCAGCCCTCCCAGGTGCTTTTTTCAGGAGAGGGCTTTGCATCCTTTCTCACTTCTGGAGCCCAGGAATCCAGACAAAAATAAATACCATCTACCTGCTCCAGCTCTGGGTTATTTCTGGCAGCTTCACCAAGTAACTGAATTTCAGAGGGTTATAAGAGAGAGAGAGAGAGAGAGAGAGAGAGAGAGAGAGAGTGTGTGTGTGTGTGTGTGTGTGTGTGTGTGTGTGTGTGTGTAAAACAGTAGATCTCAGTAAGATAATCAATTATATGCAAGAGGAAACCAGAACTTTTTCCATTGGTTTTATCAGATATTGTGGTCAGTCAAGGCAATTCAAAGTAAGTCAGAACCCTATTACGTTCATTCTTGCTATAATCACTCCATCTCTGTTTACCATATTCAGTTAAAGTGGCTTGTTTGCTACATCCGCTCTGCTGCCAAAATAACCTCATTTACTCTTGCAGCGGCTTCTGTTGCTGCTGCTGTAGTGTTCCTGCATTGCAAATATATTCTTGGCCACAACGCTGAGGTTTGGAATATATTGTTCTTTGAATCCTGCAGTGGAGTTGATTGGTTGGCATTTTCATTCACTCTCAAATAACATTTGAATGACAGGGCTTTTTTGGAAACATGGGCTTTGCTCTAACCTGCTGCAGGGTTGAACAGTCTCTTAGCTTGAGGCTGCTTCCTTTGGGTTTTTGTTGTTGTTGCTGTTGCTGTTTGTTGTCTTTACAAATTTTGTGTTCAAACAGTAGAGCCTCAAAAAAAAAAAAAAAGCAACTGCTTAGTGGAAAGCTGGACCCAAAGTTGGCAGGAGTGTGTTAGAACTGCAGCAGCAGATTAAAAGGAAGGTTTTGCCTGGATGATGTGCAATCATTAATAAAGAGCGCCAGCAAGCAGCTCGTGGCTTTATTGAGCTATGTGGTTCAATTCACTTCCTTCTGCCCCTTGTTTTTGCTTTTGCCACGTGCACAAAGCTGCTGCGATGGCTCCGTTTTGCTTTGTGCAAGGTGTTGGGGTGAAGCTGGCTGGCATGCCGCTGTGGGGGGAAAGGTGGGAAGGAAATCTGCCCCAAAACTGAGGTTTTACCACTCTTTCTGTCTCTTTGCTGCTGCACGCACCTCGCTGTTTGCCCCGGTGGGCAGTTGGGTTGCGTGGCCCCAAGCCCAGCGCCCGCAGCCCTGCAGCAGCCAGCGCCGGATGCGTCCGAGAGGGAGAGCGGCAGTGAACGGTGTTCTCCCTTGGCGCAGCTCTCCAGTCCCGGCGGACCACTTGCTGCTCTGCTTCCCGTCGTCGTCGCCGTGCCTGGGATGGGGGGAGCAGCTGGCGCCGAGCACAGGGACGCTGGTGCAGGCAGCGGGGTTTTGTGCATCCCTACCGGTCTGCTTGTGAGTTGGGGAGAGCCTTTTGCTGCAGTGAATGACCTTGGGACATAAATGATGACAACGATGCTCAACAAGTGGGGAAAAATCCCCTAACCAAGTCGCCATGTCCCAAGGGAAAGCTGGAATTCCTCTTTTTTTTTTTTTTTCCTCAAGGCCAGCATGGTGTTCAGGCGTGGGTTTTGTTTGGTTTGGCTTGCATCTCCACTTGCTGGGAAACTTTCCTTTCTCTGGAGAAACCCCTGTCCTCTCCTTGCTTCTTCATGTGCTCTTCACCACCCTTGGGCAATCTCTATTTTGGTTTGAAAAATCAACTAAATTGAAAATACTAGGTTCCTTAAAAGCAGGTTCTTTCCTTGCCCTGCTGCCGAAGCCCGGGGTCAGGCTGTCCCCACTGTCCTGCTTCAGTCCCGCTGGGAGCGAGCGTGGGGCTCGGACATTGCTGAGCACTCGGCCCTCGTGCTGCGACCGTTGGGCTCTTTGGGGCACTGGAGCATGTTCTTGGGTCCATATGGTCCTGGAAGTGGTCCTCCCAGACCCAGGGAGGTTTTTTCCCCAAAGAGCATGCAATTGCCCACTGGAAAGGAGAGCGTCGTCTCCTTGAAGCTCAGGAAGCAGCTGTGGGAACACGGGCGCCCGAACAGCCTGCAGCAGGGACGGGTTTACAGGGCTTACGATCTCCCCCTGTGTCTCGGTTCAGATAGCGATGTAGTGCCCTGAGATGAACCTTCTTGAAAACATTGGGCTCTTTAGTGGGTGGAAAAAAGCAGTGCAAAACTTCTCATTGGCATAAATCTCAAGTCAGAGGTGAATTTGTCCTCCTTGTTTTCACTATGAGCATTATCTTCTGTTTTGATATTTTTTATTTTTTTTTTTAGCCTGGCATACTGTGTAGTTCTGTTCTCAGTGATCAAAGACTTGATTTGTTTCGCTGTGAATCACGACTCTGACCCAGCCGCGAGCAAGAAATGCATCTGAATTACAAAACTTAGAGATCTGAAACTGAAATGGTAGGACAGGATTTCGTTTGCAGATGGTTTCTTCTTTCAGTCTGCACATGCGTTGGTCTTTGCCGGAGCATCTCCAAGCACTTTGCTCCTGCGCTGTAGATTGGTGTGATTTTTTTTCCCTGTTTTACACATGAGGCAACCGACTTCCTCTAGAGGAGCTGGTTTTAGGGGAGAGTACAGAACATCTGATCTCCTGCGTGTGGTGCTGCCCTGCCAGGCCACAAGGCCCTGCTGGGCTTAGATGAATTTCTGAGTGTATTTCTGGGTGAAAATCTACAGTTTGACTCTTGTTAAGCCTGGCTCTTTGCTGGTGTTTCACGTAGGGTGTTTCAGGGAAAACATGACATTTCTTATGCAGTCGTTTTCTTTTCATGGTTGTTAAACTCCTTTGCTTTTAATTTCATTAAAAAATGGACTACTGAAAGATGACCTACTACTTGGTGTAGTTCTGGTGTTGTGTAGGAGAGAGTGAATAGAAGCAATTTTCCTTCCAAATTAATGATTTCATAAGTCACCATTGAATCTCTTCTGTTTTACCTCTTGTTTAAATGGAGTCCTTCCAGTTCCTCTTCCATCAAGTACCTCCATGTTTCAGATGTCCTTTATTACCCTGGGTCCTTGGTTCCCATCCTTCTGCCCTTGTTTTCCTGTATCTCTTCTTTGAGAAGTGGTGAGTGGAGCTCTATTCAGAATTTGAAGCAAGTTTGTGCTGACAGTTTGGATAACAGTATTATGGTAGTTTCTCTATTATTTTCTAGCCTGTTATTTCTGCAGTCTATCATTTTGGTATTGCTGGGCTTTCAGCAGAGGTTTTCAAGCGGTGGGTTGACATGAAGGTTGGTCTTATCCCTTAATGTTCAGTTAATTCAGAACCTGCTGAAGTCTAGAAGAATTTCAAGCCATTCCTTCCAGCATGCTATTTTGTGTTGTCAGCTTGGAGTTTCTTCTGCCCTGATATTGCCTTCTGCTTGGTTAGGTGGCTCCGAAATTCCCCAGACCTCTTTGTATGTAATTATCCTAAATAATATTTTCATCTGCAAACTTTGTTCCCCTTTGTAGCCTAGTTTCCAGGTCTTTAATAAAGATGCTCAGCAACAGGAGACCTGGCTAAATACTTCTGTCAGTGTGTTGTGAAATTATTTCCATCTTGAAAAACGAGCACGGTGCTTAGTCTTTTAAGGTTCTTTGTTGCCACCTCATCAGTGTTAGGCCTACATACAGTGTCACGCTGGTCTAAACCCCAGCTTAGTTAAACTGATGCACAACTCTATGGGTGCTCTTCACTCCACTGAAGTTGGGCTTAGACTGATTTAAGTCAATTCTTCACAAATTAACTGTGTTAGTATGAAATTCTAAATTCAGCTACCTTACCAATTTAGATTAGTATAGAAAAAAATGCACATTTATTGAAACAGGTTGAACTTTGAATAGAGGTAAGTTCAAAACTTAGAGCTTTCTTTGTAGAGGGCTTTGTGAAGAAACCTGGGAAAGCATCAGTGTGTCTGAGCAGCTAATTCTCCTGTAACCTCATGGTCATTGAACTCTAGCTGTGGGAGAAGTGCCATTTCCCTTTTCAGATATGTCATGCTGTTTTGTTTCAGCGTGGGACTGTCATGATCTTTCAAATGTCCCATGGATCTGTTTTTTTCTTCAGTAGTCTTTCTACCTCTAAGATAAGGTTTAAGTTTCACTGATTTGCGGGTGTGCGTTCTGAGTCTCTCGTAGGGCAGAGGTAGCATTTGCCAACCTGGAGTGCTTCTGTAGAATAGTTGATTTTACTGGATGATTTCATATCTGTGGCTTTTTCACAGGTTCCCTTGGACCTCTTGGGTAACAACATTCATAGGTTTCAAATTCTAGCAACAGGATGTTGTTTGTCCTTTGTCTGACATGTTGAAGAGCCTGTTGCCAATGTCTTGATCCTCACATAAGTATCTGAAGAATGAACAAATCGGTGCTTAGTCTTCTCTTGGGGAGCTTAGGTTGAGGTCGTTGATGATTCTATTACCAGATGCGTTTTTCTCCCTAGTTAGCTGTCGTTTGAGATTATTCATGAATTGTGGATACCAGAACTATGCTCAGTGCTTGCTGCTGAACCTTATCCAGAGATAACCAAGAGGCTAATTCCCACTAGGATTTTTTTCGTTTTACACTCAAGGTGGTCATAGCCCTCCTGAGCCGGCTGTCGGAGCTGGACTCTGCGGTCCCACCAGCAGGTAGTGACCTGTTTTGTATGGGATTGTCTAATCCATCACCTCTTCTGCTCCTTTCATCTCTGATATTCTCTTATCTTCAATATTCAAAAAAGTGCATTTAGTATTGGTATTGCTGTTGTGTTTTGGGGGAGGGGAGAAGGAAGACCGCTGCAAATGAACTGTGTCAGTGTTTTCTCACTGCCCTTGTCTTCGGAGGGCACAACACAGCACAGGTTCTGTCATGGGTTTCCTCCTTCTGCATCTCTGTCACTTTGCTCTCAGTTCTCCCACCTCCCTGCTCACCGTGTATCTCCTGCTGTGTTTGCTCTCCTCTGCAGGCTGACGGCACCCTTTCTAGTATTTCTCAGTGTAGAGCTCAGCTCTGGTAAACTCCTTCATCTGGAGATCATGGAATTGGTATATTCTTGCAGCTTTGACCTAGTAGCTCAAGTGCTTTACTTGGAGAGGAAAAGTTAAAAATGATCTTTCTATGCTAGGGGTGCCGTAAGTTGTAGTTTAAGCTGCTGATAAAATGCTTCCCTAATCCTTGTCCTGACATAGCCACTGGAGGGGCTGCCCTCCTCCTCCTCCTCCTCCTCTGCTAACGATGGGAAGTGTCATAGAAATGCAAAGTGGTCCTGCTGGCACCCTTTTTACTGCTGCAACCTTCTGGCTGGCTGGCGCTGCTGGCTCTTAGCAGTGATGGGGTAGCAGAAACTCCCCAGGAGGGAGAAAGTGAGCCTAATTTCTGATCCCAGCTGCAAATAATTAAATCCAGTGAGGGGATCCTGCTGTGCAGAGGGGCCTGTTGGCTTCAGACAGAGCAGGGGTTAGTGGGCGGTGTGTCCCGGGCTGCTCTGAGACCTGAGAGGTGGACGGAGGGGGATGGCGCAGAGCAAAACGCTGGTTTCTGTGCTACCTGCAGCAAACGGTTCTGCACAGGCTGAAGGTAGAGCCCCGGCGGGGTAGCAAAGGTAAACGCAATTTGCACATGAAGCGTTTGCTTTGGGGTTGTCTGCGTCAGCACTCACAGCGTCCTTCAGTCCTGAGCACGGACGTTGCATGTTGTTTCCGCTGTGATTTACAGAGACTGATACGTATATACAACTGTTTTTCAAGAAATGGAAACTGCGAGCTTTCCGTTGTTTGAGATTCATTATGTTTTGTTTAAAGGAGCCAAACTCGTTTTCCTTCCGAATGAGCGCCTGAGTGTCCAGTCCCACTTGCAGAGCGGAGGAGATGATTAATTCCCCTGTTTTTGTAGTCAACAGTGAACCAGAGGCTGGTGATACATAGCTGCCCCTGCAGCCTCCCTGGTGCTGAATTATCTCGCACGACGGAGCCCGTAATTCGGGGGAGGAGGAGGTGCGGCGCATGTAGCTCTAGAGGATTGCAGGGGGACAAGTTGCAGAGGAACCTAGGGAAATGAGAGAGCACGACCAGGCGGTGCAAACGGAGTGGTGTTGCCTCTCCAGGACGCATAAATCTTTATAACACAAACTGAAGTAGGGAAAACTTTCATGGATGTAAGGGCGTTTCACCGAAGCTGAGTTGGAGGCTCTTGTGCCCGTAGCAGGCAGAAGCAGAAAATCTCCTGCTGCTCCCGACGGGTTCAGAGCATGGCGACTTCTTTCTCTTAAACAGTTGCGAGCAGTTTGGAAGGAAAAAGGAAGCTCAACTTTTATATAGGTGCAACTGAAATATGAATAAAACATAGCCACTGGAGGGCCTGAAATCCTGGCATGACTTCCAGAAGTGGGAGGTGGAACATTCGGTGGGAATCGCTTTTTCCCAGTAAATGCTTTTGGAGAAAGCATGAGAGAGAACAATCTTGTTTGCTGGTAAATGTGATTTTTTTATTTTTATTATTTTTTTTGGGGGGGGGGAAGGGGTTGTCTGGTGTAGACACCATGAGGAGCTGAACAGACAGACCTAGTCTTGGGAACTGTGTGATTTGGAAAGATCTCGCTAGTCTTCAAAGCTGGACTCGGATATTGTTTCATGAACGCCCTGCGTCTCTTGAGGTGTGATGCCTTGATCTGTTTATCTGGGGTGACCTCTGTCTGGTATCAGTAAAGACTCGGCTGAGAGGACGTCCTGCATTGCTTGTTCCTCTGTTCTTGCCCCAGAGAAAGATGCCGGGCAAAGGGGACTTGTCCCACGCTCACCATGTGGAGAGAGATGCCTACGAGGCCACGCTTTGTGGCAGCGCTACGGGCATTGCCACTGCTTGGCTTGCTCTTTGGTCCATTGAGTTGGATGTGCTGGTGGAAATGCACTCCTGATCCTGTGGCTCAGGAAAAAAAAACGTGTGGGATCAGTGCAGGGTTTCACTTCAGTGTGCCTGCGGGAAACGCGTCCCGGCGAGGCGGGAGGCTGTCGGAGACGGGGCCCTGGAGTCACTTTGGTCCCGCAGGTGGCACTTCCATGTCCGCAACAGGCGGAGGATGAAATCCATTAGCGATTGCCATGCAGGCAGCTACCGTAACCACCCAGCCTACGTGAATATTGCGAGCGATGCTGCATAATACTGCTCAGCATCGTTCCTTTAACAAGCATTGGCTGGATTGCGTACGAGAATTAATAAATATTAAGCTGGGTGTAAGGAGCGTGCTGGCACGTCGAGCACGAGCTGAACGACAACCCGAAGAGGAGGCATCTGCTCCGTGGACTTCTCTGTGGTTTTCCTCTTCTCGGAAAGTCCACGTCGGGCTCTTCCAGGTGGATCCCAGATCCGGTGCCGCGTGGTGCCTGCGGCTTCGCAGAGAGGGATGGGGTGTGTTGGAGCACGGTGCGTCCAGCGGGAGGGTGATGGTGCTGCTGGCAGAGGTACCAGTTCGCGTTTCCCTTTGCTTCGTTAGCGTGGCCCTGGCGAGGAGCGGGCTGCAGCCATGCAAACCAGAGCACCCTGCCTCGGGTTTTCCCACTGGTTTTAGAGAATGTCGCCAGCGGGGAAAGGGGTGGCGGAGCCGTGACTCCTGTATGGTCTACGAGAAAAGGCCAAGATTGGAACTTCGCTCGAAAAAGCAGCTTTCCCCTTCTCCCTTTGTCAGCAAGAGTTAAAGTGGAACAGGGCAAGTAATTCCCCTCCAGAAGGAACCTAGTAAGACCTTATTTGTGAATATATGAATAGCGGTTTTGTAAATATGGCATCTTAATTTATGAATGATCTGACACCGACAGGCTGAAATGAACTCTGTAATTTTATTGTGTTAGATTTAGTAGGTCAGACATACATGCCAAGTCAAAATGACCTAGAAAACCTTTCTAGGTCAAACGATTGCTTGAAAAGTTGTCTGTTTTGAGGGCAAGGCCATGAGACTTCATGCTTGCTCTGACACGTTTTCCCTCTAACAGCGCAACATGAGTCTTCAGGACATGGCAGAAAATTTGTCATCTGGACTGAGAAGAAGAAATACGAAGCAGGCACATTTTAATTTCTTCATGTAACTCTGTTTTCCCGAGCCGGGATGTTGGATACCAGGCAGGCAGGATTTTAGACTGTTGTTTGCCATCCCAGTGCTATTAAGCGCCTTGCTGGTTGCAGGAGTGCTGAATGCAGCCCAGAAACTCTTGAGTGCTTGGTGCGCCTGGGAGGAACCAGCAGCTTGCAGGCTACTTTGCAACTCTAACCCTTAATTATTAGCTGTTATTTACCAGAAATACCTTTTTTCCCCCCCCCCCCAGAGAGGTTCAGGGAAGGCCACTGAGGTTTACACGCAATGACTGTCTTCCCCAGAGAGATGCTATCTGCTCAGAAAGCAATGAGCCGGTCACCTCCGCTCCAGCAGCTTTATACCCTCTTGTTGCATCCGTCCTCACTGGAGCACCACAGGCAGCCTTGTGCCTGATGGAGGGTCCCCATCACTTCCCGGGGGCCTTCTGCGAGCATGGCGGGGGTCAGGCAGAGCTGGGTGCTGCTAGCCCCGGCGGGGAGCATGGTGGCCCCATAGTCCCAAGGGGGTGGAGGAGGTTGGATGGTCTGAGGACCTCGACCTCACCTTCCTGTGGTTCATGGTTGCTGTGTTTGGACCAGTGCAGTCTGAATGCACGCAGTTTTTCTGCTATTCGAAGCCTCTGCTTCTAATAAAAGCTTGGCTGTTCCTGTGGGTTAGTTGGGAGAGCTATACTCGTTATACCTTTTTCTTTAATTAGTATTGCTCTCTAGTTTCTGCTTCACTTTTTATTTCGGTCCTAAGCAGAAGGCAAACGTAATCGCAGCTCTGGGAAGCGGAAAGAGCTGTCCCCCCCCACCACTTAGTTTTGGATGGACTGAGACATTTCTTGTCTCACGAGGTGACTGCTCAGGGCCCTGGGACTAGCGATTAGGCAGAAAACGCCCGGGAGCGGAGGCGAGCGGCACTCGCCGCGGCCGGCTCGGCTCCGCGGGTCTCGGACCGCGACTTGAGCCCGCACCGCGGCCGCCTCCGATGGCGCTTTTGCCATCGGCGAGAAGCGGGTAGTCGGGGCTGTGGTGCCTTCTGAACAATTACAGCTCACAGCAGCGCAAATGAAAATGTTTGTTGAAAACAACATGTGCATAATTAAGGCTTAATGAGCCCTTGTCTGTTTGGAATCTGCAATTAGATTTATAATAGAAAATACTAGCAAATGCCAAATAGCTTTAAAAGAAGCTGAGATAAAAGATAATTTTGCTGCAAATCTATAGTAATACTGTAATTTAATGAGCGGGAAGTGGTGCAGCAAACGACTGTAAAAGCTTTGGACAAGTTTGTATTGTGCGTGTCTATCTTATCTGCCCGTTCGCCTATCTGTAAAGCTGTCAGTCTTGCTTTGAACTGCTCAGGGAAAGGCAGGACTCTTCTAAAATCGGGACGACTCCCTTTGTTTATTTTTATTTAAGTCAATTAATTAGTTGGGCAAAGCTGCTTTTTCTCTTTCTCATAAACACGCTTTAAACTTCTCGCTAGGGTTAATAATAGCAATAATAGTAATAATATCTGCAGTCAATTATTTACAGTGAGGCAGAGGCTTAATAATCAGAGGTGCCTCTTTCTGATTAGTGCCATTAATTTTAATGAGTTTTCAACTCGCTTTTTAAGATGCGGAGAGTTTTCGGTGCTGAGGGGTGCTATTTTAACACCGTAAACTTGAGGTTGGCTTGACGGAAAAAAGTGTGCGTTACCTTCTCGCCGAAACTGCAAACTTTTGCAGCGCTAAAATTAATTGGAGGGGTTAATAGTGACTTAAGATGAACACGAATATGTCTCCAAAAAAAAGAAAAAAAGAAAAAAACCCTCAAGTTAGGAGTGCTTGGGAGATGTACTTTTTCTTAATAACCAGGAACGGAGGTTGGGGATGAAGTGGTATCGACTTGGAGGAGGCAGCAGGGACGCAGCAGCCTGCGGATGGAGAGCGGCAGGTTTGTTTTGCGGATCTCACCCGGCGCTTACCGCGTCCCCGTGCGCAGCGTTTTATAATGCCGCGCGCGGAGGTTATTTCAGCTGCGATGGTGCCGCCCGTGTGAAACGCGGCGGAGTTTCGGCTTCTGCAGAACCGGAGCTTTGCGCTTCTCGACTCCCGCTGCGCTCGCCGCCTCCCGCCACGCTGCGCCCGGGCTCCGCTCGGCCGGCGCCTTTGGGTCCCGGCTCTCCCCCGGCAACGGAGACGGGCGCCGGCGGCCCCGCGCGTACCCACCCCCCGCTCCGGAGGCGCTGGCGTCCCGCGCCGAAGCTCCGCGGGTCCCCGCGGTTCGGTGCCGCGCGCGTGGGGTCCCCGCGGCCGAGGCCACGCTGCCGGCTCGATGGTTTAGCAACGCCGGCGGCCGTGCTGCTAGGCCACCGCGCACGGGGGCTCGTCGCCCTCCGCTTGAGGCCGTAGTCGCAATCTTTGCTAAAAGGCGACGCCGTAGCCACAAGGAGGTTCTGTCTGCTGCAGACCATTAGGTTATTTGGGCTCAGAAAGAGTAACGCAGGGGCGATGCTGGGGGATAAAAGCAGATTTGCTGTTACTCTTCCTTACTTCTTTGCAGCAGCCCTTGCAGCCCAGCTGGCATTGGGATCCGCCTAGGCGATGCCAAAAGCACTTAAAAAGGGTGGTCTCTGTCCCAGGGAGTCTGATTCAAACAACACATGGCCAAATAGGAGAGGGGAAAACGCAGTCAATTATATTATTCCATGAAAACCGAGTGGTAAAGACACTTCCAGCTTTCCAGGATATCATTACAGAAATCACATTCTTCTAGTCCTTGACTTTTGCCTTTAAAGGAGAGCGCGTTGTTCCTTAGAGTGTTTTTTTTTTAATTGTGAGCACTTCAAAACTTTTAAGGTAAAATGGTGAAATGAGTTTGCAATTTGCCAGCGCATTTTTGCAAGTCATAATATGTACCGCTGCGAGAGTTATTTGCATACGCAGTGGAGCTGCGAACCACAGAAGGTAGGTTTTCACGGGTGCCAAATGTTTGTGTGTTGGAAACTGCTAACTAAATGACTAACGGAGAACCTCTGTGATTTTTTCTCCCTCCCGGCCGCTCGCCGGTTTTGCATAACGCTCCCCCAGCTCGCCTGAGCCGATTTCAAATCGATTCTTGCGTCGTCCCTTTACGCTCCGCGACTGAAGAAGGAAAATCTTGAATTCTGTGATTTTATTTTCGTTAATAGGGCAGAATCATCAAATAATGGAAGCGGCTAGCGAAGTACCGGCCTGCGCCCGCGGGTGCGTGAATGGCACCTGCGCTCTGCTTTGCCCCTTGCTGAAGGACCAGCAGTGGCTGTAGAGGGAATGAATTCAAGTTACTTTATTTTCTCCTTCTCTTAAAGGGCAATTTAGCAGCCATCATGATTTCGCAAGTTATTAGAGTTTGTTAGGCAGTATTTGGGGGCTGGGGCCTTATCCTGTACAGATGGCAATGAGACATCAGAATGAAAAGCTCGATACCTGCTCTTAAGAAATTAGTAGCTTTCAGCAATTTTCCCATTGTGCATTTGACGACTTTCTCCCTCTTTGTAACCTGCGCTTAAAAAAAATATATATATATATATATGTATTTTCAGTCTTTAGCTAAGAAAAAATAAGCAGAGATTTCCCGAATCGTTCCCCCGTGACGCGCGCATGTCAAAGCCAGCGCGACCCCGGCAGCACGGGGCTGTGGGGGCGACGGGTGCTTCCATCGCTTGCTCCCGCGGCCCTTTTCCCTGGGAGCTTCCTCCTGCCCTGCCGCCTCTCCCTGGCGCGGGAGGAAGCAGCTGCCACCAGCGGCTTCATCGCTTCCTCCAAGTGACGGGCCAGGAGCGCTTTCCCGCGCCAGGTCGCTTCCTCGCCCGATGCTCGGGCAGGTATTCGGGTCCTGCCGGCTGCCTCCGGCCCCTCTCCCGCTGCAGAGCTGCTGTTTTCCTCTCAAACCCGGCATCTCTGTGAAACGCTTCCACAGCAGAACCGCGTTGGGGGCCGGTTCAGAGGCAGAGAGATATAAGCTCTATTTGTATCTCAACCCCCAGGTTTTGTCTTAAAAAAAGCAAAAGAAAAAAGAAACAACAACAGCGTTTCTAGATGTCTTTGCCTCTCCCGCTGCTCCTCGCGCAGCGGCTCCGCGGGTTCGTGTAGATCTCTGCGTGTTTGCTGCCTCCCGGCTTCCTGTGCGTTACAGGTGTCGCTGGTGCTGCCGGCAGTGCGGTTGTCTCGTTACCGCGCACTGTAGTTGTTGCGGGTTGTCTATGTACCGGCGCGGTGCCGGGAAGCGGGCCGCGTGCCCTCACCTCCCTCCTGGCCGAGCGGCGCGCATGACCCCGGCCGGCCCCCGTGCCAGCTGCCCTCGGCAGGACTCGCGAGCGTTCGGCTGCCGCCGGGACACGGCCCGGTTTAGCAGGAGCTCGGGGGATTTTTGCAGATAAACTCCGCAAGCCCCTGTCGAAGCGTGATAAACAGCGCAGGATGTGCTCGTTGTTTGGTTTCAGGAAGGAAGCGACATGCCTGAGGCTCGGAGCTGCCTCGGCGTGATGGTATCGTGCGAGATAAGCAGCGCTGAGCGTGGTCAGCGGCGGCGGGAGGGCCTGGGTGCGCGGGTCCGGCTTGGGGAGGGAGACGTACTGCAGATGTCCTTGGCCCTTGTTGCATCTGCAGATCTGCTCCCGGCTCAGTTGCTGTGTTCGGGGTGGCCCGGCCGGTTGTCTGCGTTTTGCTGGCCGATGGGTGCTCCTGCTCCCAGCCCTGGAAACCTTCCTCCTTCCCCAAATGCCCTCCCCAGGGTTGAAGAGCCCCCGCGGCCCATCCCTGTCTGGAGGAGCTGGACGCTGCTCTGGCATGGATGCCACTCCGGAGGCTGTTTCCCTTGGGATGGGTTCAGATCTGACCTGCTGGGGCTGGGGGCTGGCGACCCGTGCCTCCAGCGGCGCCGGGAGCAGGAGGAGCGGGACGGGGTGCGTGTGGAGCACCGGCACGGCCCCTTTCTCTACCAGGCTGCTCGGCAGACTCGGAGCTGGAAGCAAAATGCAACTGTTGGAATATGATCGGAGCATAACGGATCCAAACCCATCCTCCGGGCCGACCTGCGAGTTGGAAAAACCAAACTCTGGCGCGTGGTCCAGCTGTAAGCAAGAGCAATAGTTGGGCTTTCCACTAATAACGTTTTTCTTTGAGCATCGCTCTTCTTCCTTGCTTAGTCTGGGAGAAGGAGAGGAAGACGGATGGAGGATCGCTCGGCTTTGCCGCCATGCAGTGTGTGCTGCCTTGGCTGCGGCTTGGAGCTGCACGTGAAAGGGTTAAGCAGGATTTTGATCTCGGCAATATTTTCATGCTTATACATTCTGTTTCTCATTTCCATGACAAAGCTGGTAGGAAGAGCAGAATAAGGTACAGAATTTGCAGAGCAATCTTAAGACTGTAATGAGAACAGAAAATAGTAGGGGGAGAAGAATTGTAATTAGAATATGAAATGGGGAGGAAAAAAAAATTAATCTATTTCCATGTCAGTCTTACAACTAAATTCTGCTGCTCCCCATTGCTTTCAGGGGATGAGGTTTTTTTTTTTTTTTTTTTTTTTTGTGAAGAACTTGAACTCTTTTGCAGGTTCTGAAAGGTCCAGGTAAATGAGTTTTAAGCCCTCTTTCCACCCCCTCCGGTAATATGATGATAATAATAGCGTGCAGCATTCACAGAAAACCAGCCTGTCCCTTGGATAGATGAATGCCCGCATACTGGCAGCATTCGAGAGTGCTGACCCTGGGCACGGTGGAATAAAAGGGGATGCTGGAGACGTGCCCGATGTGGGAGCCCGTCCCCCATGGCAATGCTGGCTGCCTAGAGCAGCAATTCCCAAATTTTACATGGGGCTCCCGGAGACATGCTGGCAGGGAGGGAGTTTTTGAGGGCTTTTCTCAGCTTTTGGTGGCTCTGCCTTGGCTCTGCTGAGGCCCGTTGTCCCCGGCAGTGCCACCCAGCGTGGCAGCTCCTGCTTGGGGCCAGCACAGGCACCATGTGAAGGATGCCAAGCGTCGTGTTGCGTCACCCCCGTGTCCCACCAGTGCAAATGTGCCCAGGATGCTTCGGCTCAGGTGGCCTGAGTGGAAGCCCCATGCAGAGCAAGGCTGGCCCCATCGGGTCGCTCAGTGCCGTGTCTGGCTCAGGGTTGGACATCTCCAAGGCTGGAGACCCCACAAGCTCTCTGGTCTAACATTTGACCAGCTGCATGGCCAAAAAGTTTTTCCTAATGTCTAATTAGAATATATCTATCCGCACAGCTTCCGGTTGTCTGCAGTTGAGCATCATCCTGAACTCAAGGTTTTGGATTTACTGCTTCTGAGAACTGAGCAAAAGTTGGGAGACAGCTCTCAAAAATGAACGCGTAGTTTCTAGCCTGGATGGTAACTGGTTATTTTAAAGCTTATTGTTTTATCTGCACTGCTAGAATTGCTTTCCTCCCGTGCGTTCCTTTGCATTTATTGACATTAAATTTAATCTTCCATTTCTTCGCTGCCACTTAGCGCTCTGAATGTCTTATGCAAAGTCCTTCAGAGTCGGTTCGAGTTTTGGCCAGCCTGAATAATTTTTGCCTCATTAGTGAGCTTCATAACTTCCAGATCACTTACATTATGGACTGTGTAGATTTTTAGCACGGATGTCCCTGCTCTGTGATCACCCTCCGCTGTGAAAACCGAGCAGGTATCTTTTCACTGGCTGTGAATGAGAAGAGGACCTTCTCTTTGGTCCCAGGACAACTTGGATTGGGTTTTTAAGAGCTTTTTGGTGAGGAACCTTGTGGAAAGACCAGCTGGGCTGCACAGCTGCACTCGCCCTTATCCAGGTACTTGTTGACCCCTGCAGCAAATGGTCCTTGAGCTACGAGGCGCACCTTGCCTCTGCAGGCTCCCTCCTCTTCCTCATCGTGTCACATCTCTGCCTGCTGCTTCTGGTCGGGGTTTCGGCTCCGGCCCGCTTGCCTCCTAAGGCAGTCAGACTTACTGGGCTGCCGTTTTGTGAATCCCTCCACAATTAAAAAAGCAAGCAAAAACTGCACAAATGAAGCTGGCACCTTCAATTTGCCACCCTAGTTGCTCTAGGAGCAGACGCCGCTGGACCTGTAGGTTATGCCCAGCGCTTGCTAAATTGTCAGTTTGGCATCCAAATGGCTTTCGGGCAAGCGAATACCACGTGGCCCTGGAGCTTCCTCCTGATTTTGCTGATTTGTTTTACAGTTTTTCCCACTGGCCTGTTCAGTGCGAGATAGCTGCCCAGACGGGTCTCTCTGAGGGAGATGCCCAGCTTTGGGAAGTACTGGAAAACCCTTCAGCGTAAAAGCCAGTGCAAATCATTCCTGTCTTTCCCGCATGGTTTTAATTTCTTGACAGCTTCTATCGTACCTGGGTCAGCCCTCGGCGCAGCCAGCTGTGCGCTATGTTTCCTGCTTCTGGTGTGTTTGGAAGAAAAAATACCTGCTATTAATTTCTATCCTATTTGTAATTTTTCTTCAAAATCTTTTTCATTTGCCTTATTATGATATGAAATGTAATGTTCCATAGTTTTGTTTCTGATGTGTTTTGAAAGCCATGTTCTCGTCCTCCCGATGACGTCTGTTACTCTTCTGTTGGTCCACGCCGACGGCAGTGAGGGGAAAAAGGGGAGTGGTGCGATTCTTTTAACACCCTTTTTTGAGGGATAGTCGGTATCTTGTCTCCGAGGACCTGCCAAAACTTAACGTGTGTAGCTGTTCCTTGTAGCTCAACGACAGAGATTCCTTCTGGCCACCTCTCGCTTTTCTTCAGTGTCTTTTCCGATGCAGCAGTTTATTCTCCAGCCTTGGGTGGGAGGAAGGAGGATACAGGGAACAGGACTATGGTATTACCCAGAACTGAATAGACTCTTATATATATATATGTATCTGTATATATATATATCTTTTTGGCTTTATGGTTTTGAGCGTGAATACTTCATCTATATCACTCTAGAGTAATATGTAAGAATATTTAATGGTTGTATGTAGAATCCAGCTTCCCTCCTGCCCTAAAAAAGGGGAAAAAAAAACCCCAAACCAAACCCCTAATGCTGGCAGCTCACGCTAGGCCAGAGATTGTGAAAAGACCTTAACAGGGAAACTTCAGTTAAAGAGATTAAGCGGAGCTCTGCACCGTATCCCCTGGAGCAGTGCGATGCTAAATTGCTCCCCCGGGAAATTATGGCGGCTCAGCTGGCAGCAGCGTCCAAGGGGGGCACGGCCGGAGCGACGGCTTTCTGTCAGTCCCGGCCGCCCGCGTCCCGCGGGGTTGCTTTGGCGCGACTGTCACGCGTGCCCGTAAGGCTGTGCCTGGCACGCAGGCGTCTCGTGTGCCCTCTGATGCTGTCCGCTGCGGCGATACGGGGCTGGAAATGCCCTTATGCATGAGGCTGTGGCCAAATTGCAAGAATATAGTTCTGCCATTCAAGTAATTCTTGCCTGCTTTAAAAATAAATACATGCAAAGGTTGGAAAAACTTGACCCCAGAAAGCTTTCTAAGGGCAAGTCACATGCGTCTGTGCAGTGGGTATGGTGCCATCAGAGGTGGCTCAGTACATCCCAGAGGCACATCTGGTCCTCGCGGACATGTGGTGAAGGTGCGCTCATCTGCTTATGCCAAGGCCGAGTGCTGAAATTTAGCCCAGACCCCACCAAAACCCCTAAGTTTAAAAAAGAAAAAAAAAAATTAAAAAAGCTCGGAAGGTTGTTGAGATCTTACAGGCCTCACTGAAGCCATTCCTGGTAAAAGCGCTTCCACATTTTCTTTCTTTTTCTTATTTTTCTTGTGGAATTGAAAGTTGAGGTTTTCATCTTTGCTGGTGACTCCCGAAGCCAGTGCTCCCAGGCAAATAAAAGGATGTGAGGAGGTTCGTAATAAACTCTTACGAGCTGGCAGCGCCATCCGCGTGAAAGTCGCACCTTCTCTGCGTCTTGGCAGCCAGTGGGCTTTCTTTCCGCTCCGTCCTTTCCAGTTAACAAACATTTATTCTGCGTGTTTGCGTCGAGCTGAGGATCGCCCAGCTGCTTCGTGCGGCGTTCGGGCGCTGCTTATTACGCTCATGAGTTTTCATCTTATTAACGTGTGCCCAGGGTGACCTCTGGGCACCATTACGAGTAGGAAGATACCATCACGTTGCAAAAATAGCAGGCTAAAGTGAGCCTAGAGAAGCAGTTAAAAAAGAAAAAAAAAGAAAAAAAGTGCTCCTTAGACCATTGCCTTAATGAAAACTCTGCTCAGCTGCTGTACGGGGCTGGGTAATTGGCCGCGGCGCTGTGCCGTCGGCACCGCGATACCAGCTGCACGGCCCCTGCAAGAATAGCAATAAAAGAATTGCATTGCTGAGTAAATTCTCCATGACGAACTCCACTTTGGCAGAGCTGCCTGGAGGTTGGTGGGTATTTTCTTGCAGGCTAGAACCCCGTTTTTTGCCGCTTGCGGTGAATTTTGCGCCCAAACGATGTGGTGACGTGGGCGAGAGAGAGGTGCTGCCGTGGAGGCACAGCCCTTTCTCCGACCGTCCCCTTGATTTCCTCGGGTCTCCCTGTGTGAATCGGGTTTGGAGCATCAGTCGATCCACCGTTGTCGCGTGTCATTACCTCGAACGGCGTGCGATTGGGCCGTCGCTCAGACTCGCTGCCTTCGGCTTTGGCGTTACGTCAGGTGCAGCTTGCTGGTGGTCCTCCGATGGCCAGCGGGGCCCAAGTCTTGAGGAAAAGGAAAGCAATAAATCTCAGCATCTTCCCGAGTTTCTAAGCTTAGGTGCGTAGGGTTCGAAGGTAGGGCTTGGATTTCCCAATTTTGCAATCGAACATCGGAGCCTGGGCACAAAACGCTGTGAGCTGAGAGACAGCGGGGTTCGCTCGCGCTTTGCACCCACTTCAGGCAGGAGAAGAGGAGACCTGGATGTGGGCGGATTGTTTTGAAGCGCTTTCTGCTGCGAAACTGCTGCTGCGAAGAGGGGAGAGCACATTATCCCTCTCCTCCACCTGGCTGGTGCATAAGAGGCGAATGTCTACTTGAAAAATACCCCAATGGGAGAGTTCCTACTAAATTCATTTGTCCCCTTGTAGCCTGGAGGAGAAGAAGAAGAAAATCCAGCCGGCAGTGGGGAAGTCCCAAGGTTTCCGTTGCATTTCAAGCCTTGCTTTTCAGTCCAGCGGCTGCAATGTGCAGCTCCGTGATGCTGATGGCAGGATTCGCTGCCGTTATTACGGCGGTGTAAAGGGCAGGGGCAAGTGCGGGGGGCAGGCAGGGGAGTGGCAGAGAGCCGTGAAGGAATCTGTTCTGACGAACAGAACGAGACGAAGGAAGGAGAGGGCTTTTCCTGCCTTGAACCTCCCCGCCCAGGGAAAGGCACGTCTTGTTTTCCCACCGTGGGTTTCCAGGTGGCTTTTGATTTCTGCACCTCTCCGTAGAGGAGTTTCCTTTCCTGATGCTGAAACATGTATTTTTGCAGTGCAAACTCCTGGTTGATTTTGGTGACGAACACTGTTTCGTCACTGAAATACTGTAAATCTATTTGGGGCTGCTTGCAGGAAGGATCTTGCTGCGTGACTCAGCTAAGGCATTGAAGTCTGCCCTCTCTAGATGCGGTAGCTTTTAAATGCCAGCCGATGTTGCGCAGCCCGTCTGCGCGGGTGGTTTAGGCAAAGCTTCGGCACTGCAGGCCAGACCGTTGGAAATGGCCCGTATATCCTTGCAGTGTGAAGCCCTAGGCTTTGGGGCATCTGCTCGGGCACACGGTGGTGTCGTGGGGATGGTTGCTAGAGGAGGTCAGGACTGGGACCTCAGGGCCGTAGTTTTGCCTGTTGCCGAAGGATTGCCTCGCCGGGAACGTGGGGTCGACGCAGCAGCGTAGCCCTGCGAGGCAGCCTGGCTCCTCGCGTCGCGATGCGCCTGTGGACAGCAGTGACGTTCGGATGTGCCTGTCACAGCCAACCCTCCCTGCAAGGCCGTGGGTGACCACGTGCACGATACACGGCAGCAGACGGCTGCGTTGGATTGCCCGGATGAACGCTGGCCTCCCGCTGCTCCGGCAGCCCCAGCAGCAGCTCCTCACCGGTGCGGCCGGCGGGCTGAGCCCTTGGCGGTCGCTGGAGCTTCTCCTCCAGAGCTGACCCAGGCTGCGAACAACACGTAGCTATGTGCTGGCTGCCCTAAACTGCTGGGGGCACCTGCGTGGAAATCAGAAAAACCCTTTCTGCTCCGTTTTCACTGTTGGAAGGGATGGCTCTTATTAGCCCCTTAGCAAACTGCAAGCGTGGCCTGCCCTGGGTGTTCTGGTGTGAGTCAAAGCAGCTTCGTATTCCAGCGCAGGGCTTTGGAGGCAGCGCAGGGCTGCTGCGGTCCGTGGCAACGTGGGATGATGATCATCTTGCGTGTATTGGCTAAATGTTGCAGAATTTGGGAGAGATGGTGGGCATCTCTGTCACATTAATTTTTTTCTTTCTAGTAAGTCTTGATACCTGTTGTCAACAACGGACAGTTAAAATATCACCGTTGGCATCTGGATTAGCCATCCTGGAGCAAAGGAGGCCCTTTGCTTCACAGAGCTATTTCTTCTGCATTTCCATAGGCTTGGGCAAATGTTCCGTTCAGTCACAGTTTGAAGATTTTTCTTATGACCAAAGTGGCTAGAGATTTCCCGCTGCTTTAAGTTCAGGCCGGGGCTGCGGTCAGTGGTTTGGATGAGTGCCTGTGCCTCAGTGGGCCCCCTCGTCTGCTGCTGCTCATGGGCCGTGTCATGGCCACATGGGATATGGCTGTGATCCTGATGCAGATGTCTGGATCTCACTATAATACTTGGGTATCGCTCACTCGGGCCGAGAGAACAAACCACAGCTTCATGCAACGTGCTGAACAAGAGTGCGCGTTGCGTCCATGCCCAGAGCAGGGCTTGCCTGGGCCACCAGCGTGCACAGGTGACTGTCCCTGGGGGACACCTCTTCAGCAGGAAGCTGCTAGCTCTGCTGCTGATCTTGTCCTGCAAAACCCACCATGCATGCACTGTGAACCAGAGGAGGCTCCAACCTCGAGCAGGCTTTTCTTCAAGTGATGAAGGCTCAGGTCTTGTCTAGCGCTTCTGCTTGGGCATCACCGCTCGTGATTTCCAGAGGTGGGCACTGGAGCACAGAGCCAAGAGCCAAGATAGGCAGCAGACCTAGCGGCAGAGCGCAGGTCTCCCGCACGCAGTCCGGCAGGCAGCCCTCCCGCGTTTTACTCTCTTTTCTTATGAACACCGAGCCTGAGATCCGCTCCTTGTGCAGAGCGTGGGCCCTGCTGCTGCATGTCTGAGCCTTTCTGCCAAATTGTGACACCTCTCCTGCAAATTCGATATTCTCTGTTTGGCCAGGCAGAGGCACAGCAGATTGGAGTCTTAGTGCCTGGGAAATGCAGCAACTTCAGGTGGAGCCGTGTTGGTGGGAGCCAGCTACACTGACGGTTGTTTCACTGATACAGAGGGAAATTCAGCTTAAGGTGAAGAGCATCCAGCGGGCTTGTGCGAGAGCTGCTTGTCCTGGAAAGCCCTTAGGGCTGCTCGTCCTCGCTGCCTCCCACCGTTCCTTCCCTGCCATCAGGTTTAAAGAAATCCTTCGTTTGCGCAGGGGTCTCCCTTTAGTCCTGCTGCAATCGCCATTAGTATTAGTTAATGAATGTCACAATACCCTCTGTAATTTTGCTTCTTTTAATTGGTTTGTTCCCATATCCCCGAGGATGGTTTGGCAATTAGAAGATGTCTCTGCACTCCGACACGGAGCAGAGCTGTGCTGCTCCCATTTGGCTTTACTAACTCCACTGACTTTAATGGCTAATCCTGTGGCACTCGGAGAAATTGAAGTGTAATTAATAGTCTATAGTGAAAATGAAAATCTTCACCTGGTTTTGTTTAGATTCCTCTTTTATTGCTCATATGTGGAACATTTCTGTTAAGGCATAACTGGTAGCAGTTTCATTTGAGAGCCAGGGAAACAAGGGGTGAGCAATCTCCAATTCATCATCTGGCTTGTAAGGGCAAGAGGGTAGTCTCTTCCCCCTTGTTAAGTATACACTGTCATTTACAGCTGGTACCTTCATCCTTGTCTCAGGAGTGTTTTATGGCATATCCCATTTTATTGCCATAATTAATTTGTGAACTTAGCCTCCAGAACTGCCCTGGCTATACTTTGAGCTGGAGACAATTCTGGAGGGCTTTTTTCTTTCATCTGGAGCCTGAGCAAGTGAAAAGCTCCTGCTCTAGCTAATTAATAGGAAGAGTTTTGTAGTTCTCCACGGGGATTTTGTAGTCTAATAACTGGATTAGCGGTTCAGAAGTGGATGAAGGGGGCAGGCATGTTGTTCAGGAGCCGTAGAGGCACCAGTTAGCTGCATTTACTGTGCCGTTCTCGTGCTGCCCCTTGATCCCTGGTAGCTCCGAAGCCTATCTGCGGGGGCAAAATCCTGGGAAGGGCAGGAGAGGAAGAGGAAGAAGTGTAGGGAAATGCACCTTCTTGTAGCCAGAGTTTCCAAACAACAGAAAAAAATGGGCTGTAGGCAGGGAGCCTGGTTTCCTGCTGCATCCCCCTGGCGCAGAAATGCATCAGAGCTTCCCAGGCAGGAAACCCAACACTGTTTCTCTGTGGCTTCCAGGCACCTTCTCTTTTCTTCCTTCCCAAATGAATGAGACTTCTTTTGCCTGGTGGCTCTCCTCTCTGTGATGTGGACACCCTGGTGTGTGGGTTGGCTCTCTTTTGGCATCTGCCTGGGAGCTCCTCCTCTCATGGGCTCTCCCCACCCTCGCAAGGACTTTCAGGACTGCTTCTCTCTAGGGCCAGCACAGCTCTTTCAACCTAGCTCACTGAGAAGGGTTGCACCTTAGGTGTCAGGGCTGGAAATTGTGCTCTAGAGACCCCTTCATGTACAGCCTAGGAATGACCTTCTGGATTGCAACTGTAGGTTTGCTGCCATTTGGTGGTTAAAGAACACATGGATGCCTGGAAGAGTGTGGAGCATGACCTACCCATCTTGGAAATGCTCATGGGTGGGAACAGGCTTTGTAGAGTCAATTGGTTTAGTGAGAATTTTAGCAAGACCTTAATTTGGATTATGTTGTTGCTGGGATAGATCTGCGTTTTTGCACAATTTTGGTTTATTTGTTAGCTCTTAGAATGATTCATTCATTATTTTGCTGAAAAATTAACGTAAGTGTGCTGTGTTAACGTGTCTGCTTGCAATAACAGTAATGTATGCTCATGCGTGCTCAAAAGCACAGCTTGCAGCTCAATATTAAGGTAGCCTGAATTTCCTTTCTTCTTCAAGAATGGGTTTTATTCTCCATCTTTTCACAAAACAAAGCAATTCTACTGTGGATTTGCATTTTGTGATCTTGCAAAGGCCACTTCTAAGAGAAGCTGGCTAGTGGGTATCCACAAGGCAGCAGAGCTGGAAAGCAAGTTCTCTATAGCAAATTTTTAGTTCTCTGTGGCCAGTTTGGATGGTTCTTTATTGAGTCTGTACAGCACTGAGTTTAAGACTCTGTCATAGCTTGTTACTGCCCCACAAGCATCAGATACCACTGGTAGGTTAAGCACAGTTTTAAAGGACACGCTCAAGATTTTTTTCTGGGAATCTTGGTTCTTTACATGATGAGCCAGGGAAGTATTTGGGATCCACACAGCCCTGGAGTGCAGATGTCATTTCACTAACTGCAGCTTTCTTTTGTCTTTCTAGTTTGATGGGGAGAACATGTATATGGGGATGAATGACAATGCCCCGGAGTTTCTATCGGCAAATCAGGTAAGTGCCGTTTTACTTCGGTGGGCTGTGTGAACGCAGTGGGTGAGACTCCCCGAGACACTTGGGCTGCGTCAAGACACAAATGCTAGAAGCTTTTGGTGAATCTGTGCTCCTGGGACAAGCGGGACCTTGGGAAGGGTCCATGGAGGAGGTCCGTGCTTGCCAGCAACCTCGTCCTCTGATGCCAAAGAGCAGTTGGATGTGTTTGGTACTGGGAGATGGACATGCGTGCATGCTGGTACTGCTGCGTAGCGCGAGGACGCGGCTCAGCCACAGCTCTCTAGTGAGGCTCAGCAGTGTCACTTCAGCGTCTTTGACTATAAATGAAGAAGTAGCAATTGGTGTTTCTAGAAGTGGCGAGGTTTCCAAGTATTGTGTGGAGCTCAGGTCTCTCTCTCCTTTCCTCACGTAGAGTGTTTCCTGTAGCTAAATAGGTTAACGATTAGCTGGCTCCAGGAGAAATAGGAATCAAAGTTTTCCTGTTTTGGAACTACAAACCCACACGTGGAGGACCAGAATAGCAGTGCTCACATCTCGCAGGTGCCCGAGCCTTCAGGACTCTGTCCGGGCTTAGATACACGTGAAACACAAATGTCCATTCAGTGGAGCCCTAACAATATATAGTTAAAATTAAGCAC
This sequence comes from Dromaius novaehollandiae, assembly GCF_036370855.1. Lineage (NCBI taxonomy): Eukaryota > Metazoa > Chordata > Aves > Casuariiformes > Dromaiidae > Dromaius > Dromaius novaehollandiae. The sequence goes on along the minus strand of NC_088113.1, from coordinate 6,582,897 downwards.
TTGCTTAGGTCCCGTTGGCAGGCTGGGACTTTGGCATGTGTTTATGTGTCTTCCTGGCTGGGAGAGGCGAGATGGTCCCATGTGCAGCCGTCCAAGGTGTCCTGTCATGACGGGAACGTGCAGGGGCTTTAGTGCCTCTTTCGGAGGTGCCTGATGCCGCGCTCATGGGGGGCAGCATCACGTCATGGCCTGCTGCCTCGTGGGGAAAAATGCAGTCATTAATGTTTTTAAGCCTCCTGTTTTTGAGCCCTGTTGGGCCATTTCGTCGTGGGGCCCTGTTGACCGCAGCCCCGCGCGCTGCAGGCTGTGCTGGGATCTGGCGCGTGAAGCTGCTGCGTTGCAAACGTGGGAGGAGAACTGGGTGAAGGTTTCGCTCCCCCACAAAACGCGCCTGGCTCCCTGGTACCCCAGGAGCTGCTGTCTGTGGTTGGGGGTGAGATTACAGTACATTCCCGCTGTTGGGGTTTGGCAGTTACCATGGAATCTCTATAAAGGCTAGTGAATCATCCATTTTGTATCTAAATCGGATATGGAGGATGATTTGAAGGAAAAAAAAAAGAAAGAAAACAGGATGAAAAACTGTCGTTGGCTTTCTTAGAAGCAGAGTGCAGGAACCTGTTGGCTCTTTGCTCAAGAGAGAGGTTTCACCGCTGGCTTTCAAGGACAGCATACGCAGGTACAGCTGGAAAAGCAAAGGATTGGCTCTCGGGTGCGAGTGGTTTCCTAGGGTGGGGAAGAAATGTTCACTGCAGGCTTTGGGCTGCACAGCAGCTCAGCAGAAACGTGCCGTCAACCCTCAAAGCCCCTGCTCGTGTTCAGGGCTAGCAATTGCCGTAGGTACGTAAGCAAACGCAAAGAGGAGCAGGCTGACCCCAAGCTGTCCCGAGCTGCGGTGTGGCCCTGTCTTTCCCCCTTATTCCCTAAAGCTGTTCTTCCCTCTTAGCCTGTGAAACAAGTGGAGCAGAGATGGGGAAAGGTTTTATCCCCTCACTCCACGGGAACCAAGTGGTCCCGTTAGCCATGGGGTCACATTTCCGCGGTGTCTGGTCTGAAAGGGCCTGAACCTGGCAGGAGCTGAGCAGCCTGGCTCCGGCTTAGGAAAGCGTGGAGGCTGCGTTGGGTCGTAGAGGTGCGCGTGGTGGCTGGCAGGGTGGGACGGGGCTGGCCAGCCCCTGCTCAGATCAGGGCTCCCTCTCCTTCAGCTCTTCCAGGAATCATAAAATCCCTGCTTCAAAACGGTCCCAACGCGGGGAAGCACTGAGCGCTTGCCTTGCCTCGGTGCAAAAAGAACCACTTGCTGCTTATCCGTGAGCAAGCGAAAAGGGACAAATGTCTCTGCGCTAAGCCGGAGCCCCTGGGGCGCCGAGGTTACGGGTGCTCAAGGGCTCAGAGCATATGAGCAGCGCGGTGGATGCTACCCGGGGCGGCTGTAATAGATATTCGGCGTTTGCAAACTCCCGAGGGATGCTCGCTCCACGTACCCATCGGGGAGGTGTAAAGGTGCCGGTGCAGGGGCTAGCGGCGGTCGCCAGCCACACGGAGCAAGGAGTCCAGCGTGCTGGCGCGGGCCGTCCCGGCAGCTGAACCGCAGCCAAAAGGAGCCGTTTGTGTTTCCTGGTCTGAACGGATCGAATTCACCTCGCAGCATCTCGCTTCCCCTCCCCGCGGGCAGCTGGAGAGGAGCTGGAATAAGCTGCTGCTGGGAGGTGACGAATGGATTTCTTTGCCAAGATTAAGCGGGGGGGAGACTTCCTAACGAGAAAAGAGAGACTATCGCGTGCCCGAGGATTAACGCGCTGTTTGAACCTGCGAGGAGGATAAACCGACCCAGCCGGATCCTTGTAACCTGGGGTATGGAAGAGGAATTTCCAGGCACGCTTTATTTACCTGCTGGAGTTTATTTTCTGTTTGGAAAGGGCAATTAAGCATTAAAGGGAGGAAATGGCTTTCTCGTGGCAGAGGGCATGCGGCGCTGGCGCGGGCCAGCTTTGGGCAAGCGCTGCCTAGGCAAGCTGGGCGGCCGCAGCTTCATTAATTGCTTCTCCAACCCTTTAACGAGCTGGCGGCTTGCTAGCTCTTGCGGGGGCCGTGCGGGACGGGAGGAGGCACGCGGTGGCTCCGCTCCCCTCCGTCGTCCTCGGGAGTCTGCGCTCTCCCCCGCTGCTTTCCCACGGAGCGCTTCCCCACGCTGCCCGCGACTTTATTGCTAACGGCACGACCCTTGGATTTAAACCCATGTTCCAGATGCTCTTTTTCTTGCTTGCTGAACCTTTTGCAACCTCAACGGCAGGAGCGCCGCTTTGCAATCCTGCTGGAGAGGCGGCTACGCCGTCGGCACAGGCCCATCCAGCATGCGCAGGATATCGCTCGACCCTCGAGATCCTGGGGGATAAAGACAAATCATGTGCACTAATTACAGAAGCCATTACACTGTAATAGATGGGCCTTGTGTTTTTTCCTCTGGTTTTGCCCAAAACCATGCACCGTGCACCAGAACGGCTCCCGTCGGCAGCGCTGCCGCGTTGTCAGGGCTGAACGCTCGCTTTGAGCCCGGCTTGGGTGCAGAAGCTGGGAAATCCGGCGTTAACCGGGGGCGGGGCGGGGAATCTTAGCACGCACATTGCCTGTTTTTAGGCCACGTTGGTTTTATTTAACCCAAAACAGTGGTACGTGGTGAGCTCCACCGGTGTCAGCAACATCACGAGGACAAGGAAGCTGGGCGCTGCAGAGCAGCCTGTGCACACAATGTCTTCGGAGGGCCTCGTTCAGCTGGAAGACTTTTAGGGGTCCACGAGTAGGAGAAGGTGGAAAGTCTTTGTCCTAGGATCTTTCCTTCTGTTTCTCTCCTGCCACCAATTTGGAAGTGCGGTTTCTATTTCCTTGCAATTTTTCCTCCAGAATACGTAGCAGGAATTAGGCACAAAACAGTTCACTTGAACACCTCCGCTCCTGCCCTGGTCTAAACCTGGGGGTTTAAGTGGCCGCTGCCTGTAGTGCGTTTCTGTCCAGAGATCCAGCAGTCGGTTGAGCTCTCGAGGCATCCTTCCCCATCACAAAGATAAGACGATTCTTGTTTTACAGCTGCAGCTGCAGAGCCGGTGCAGTTGGGGCAGCTCTGGTGATGAGCCGTCCTCAGAAAGCATCGCGGAGCTGCAGCACCCTGACACCAGCCTTACCTCGGCCCCTTGCACAGTTCTTATCCTAAGGAGCTTCTGCAGTATCTCATGGCAAAGCGTGGTGAAGCTAGGAGCAGCTCCCGCTTCCCTTTCCTTTCGTCATTCCTTGCATTGCCGAGCTGCTGGCTTCTATAAACAACAGCCAGCACAGTTTTAAAGCCAGCTGATCTGCTCTCTCCCCTAATCTCCCTTTAAGTGATTGCTTATGTGCTGTATACGGTGTTGCCTGTTTTTCATCCCAAAAGGGCTTTGTCTCAGCTGAGAACTAAATGCAGAAATACAGGAGCCTAAAACATAATGAAAACGCTGACAGATTGGTGGCTGCGCTGGCACACCCGGCCTCGTGGAAATGACTCCTGTTGTCCCGCCAAACCCGAGGGACACCTGACCCCAGAGATGAGTCAAATGCGAAATGTAATTCAACCCCCGACGGGGGCCGGGGAAGAAATGCAAGTTGACATCTGATCAAACCATCGCGGCAACCTGACCCCCGAGATGAGTGAGGGATCTGTTGCGTCTCCTGCAGTCAGCAGCGTGTCATTCCTCACCCTTGTCATTCTTCTTCCTCCCCACCCCGAACAAAGAGAAGGAGTTAAGTAATGGAAAATCCCAAGGAGCGTACGGCAACGCGAGGTACCCTGAAAAACGAGGGGGAAAAAGCAACCATGCCATCGAGAGAAATAAAACAGTCTGCAAAATAAATGAGTGAAGACGTTTCTTAAGATCCTTGTGACAGGGAAACTAACTCCGTAAAGGCAAAGGCTGGGAAATTACAGGTGTAATTGGATGGGAGTTAGGGAGGTTTGGCTGGAGTCAAGACTTTTGTGCTCGCAGGAAGAGCCCACAGGTGCTTTATAAATATAAATTAACTCTGCCTCAAAATACCCTGTAAGAAAGTGTCATTATCCCCTGTTAGGGGCGAATAAACACAGGAAATGTGCTGCTCAGGAGCAGGAGGCAGCGCGATGCTGCAGCAGGAAGCGGGCGCAGCTGGGACCCCCGGCTCGCTCCGGCCGGTGCCGGGCTGCTTCCTCGCGGGGTGGCTGCCAGCACGGTGCCCGGCACGGGGGCGATCGCCCTGATCTCGGCCTTTGGGGCCAGTCACGGGCCGGCTCGCCGGGAGCAGGGCCGCGGTTGTGTCCGTCTGCTCCCAGCTCCTGACGGGCGAAGGACTCTCGCGAGGGCAGCAGCAATGATGTTACCACAAGCCTTGGGTGCCCAAGAAGTGTTTGCTGGCTTTCTCCCATGTGCATCGTGGGCAATGCATGACTGAGCAATCGATACTGAGGACACTGCAAAGAAGAAAAGATCCGATGAGCTGGTACTGGGCATTTTTGCTCCCACCCTCTGCCTGAAGCTTTGGAGCTTTCTCTTCCTGGCTTATCCCCCCTGAGCACCATGCTCGTGTCTATACCAGCAAGTTAATTCGTGCAACTCCTTGTGCAAATGCTGTTATATGTCAGTATAGCTTATTCAGACAAAGATATATTGACTTAAGCAGCTCCTTACCTTTGTAATTGAGAGTGCAGTAATTATCCCGCTGCTTTAACGGTGTGGAAAATATTGTGTAAATTGACACAGAGCTATCTATACACCCTTTTGCTCATGGTTAATGTTATTTTTTCACGATAGTCTTGCTGGCGTCCTCATGCCACCTCGCCACGTGTCAGCAACATCAGGCCCGGGCTCCTGGGAGCCGCGTGCGCCCTGTGCGTGCACAGCTCCTGGGGTCGTTGGGGCTGCCCGTTTGCACAGCACCATCAATTCCAGCATGTTTGGAAAAACAGGGTTTGGGGGAAAGCATTAACAGCTACAAGTGTTGGAAAAGCCTGGTTTTGCCCGACCCTCGTTAGGCAGCTGATGGCCGTAGCCAAGCAGCGTGACGGCCGGGGAGACCCACTGCGCGCGGGTCTCAGCCACGGACGTGTTTGTAGCCCGTGCATAAAACGTAAGGTGGATTTTTCCCTTGCTTTGTGTACGCCAGGAGGAGCTTGGCTGCGTCGTACCGATGCACCAATGGAAGCGGAGTTAAAGGAGGATTATTACGTTTGTCACGTGCCCACGCACGTATATAAAATCTGCCTTGCTCTGCGTCTGCGTATGAACGTTTGCGGTTACATTATGTCTATCTGTGTTTCTGCGCACACGGAATCGATCTGCATATGTATCTGTGTGCTCGGGCGTGTATAAATCGACATTTATCTACTGTACCTATTGCCCTTTATCTGTTTATCTTCATGCATCGTCAGGCTTGGGTCTGTATTAGCCATAATAGATACAGTAACTCGCTGATCTGGTGGGTCAAACGGTCAGGGCTCCTGGATCAGCCGTCAGGATACATTACCACCGGGCCTCCGGTGGGGCTTGAATTACAACTTACATTTGACTCATTTCTGGGGTCAAAACGTCCCTCTTATTTGATCGGATGACAGAAATTATATAATTTGTATATATCCCTGAGCCATATGTGCTCTGAGTGCCACTCTAATGTGTTTTATAAAGGCACAGCTGTCTTGGTGACTTATTTAAAATGGGATTTTGAAGTAGTGTTCTTGCCGTTTAATGTCCTCATTCAGGGTTACACAAGGTTTATCAAATAATAAATAACGTTTAGAACATTTGTTTTAGCATAACAATGGATTTGCTAGTTATAAGGAACCAGACGTTACAATAACGCTGTTTGGTAAATAAGCAGTAACGTAGAAGAGAAGTGATAGCATAATTACAAATTAATGATGGGGCGGGGAACTACAGAAATGCTTTCCTTGCCTTTTGCTAACGCTCCAGACTAGACAGCGCTCATCCTGGCAGGTCTGTGTTATAAAATATGCCGTGAAACCTTGTCATAACACTGGCAGATGCATTGTCCTCCCACCTCCTGGGCCTCCCACCAGTCTCGGCTGAGTCGCAGGAAAAACGCAACCGTTGATAGACGAAAACCAGGGAGAGCCGCTCCGTCGCGGCTGGGGCAGGGGCAGGACACGTGCGTTCGGAGGAGCTGCTGGGCTCGGGAGGTGCAATGGGTTGCTCTTGGTCACCGCGGCCGCCGTCTTGGCTCTGAGGTGTCCTCCTGAAGAAGGTCGATGGGAAAGGTTGGAAGAGCAAGAAGACCATGGCGACAGCCTGGGGCAACCCTTGAGTCTTGTACTAAAGCCTATGTGTCAGAGCGGTGGAGGAAAAACCAGAGCCCACTGTGAGGGTATTCTCTGTACAGTCTCCGCTGGCGTCCCCTGACGAGCTTTCGTTCGTATTTCTGAGGAGTCTAATCGGTCTCATGTGTCTGAAGAAACATGTTGGTTTTAACTTTGAGGAGATGGATCGGTGTCTCGGGCTTGTTATAATCGATTGAACTTGGCTGCTTCAGGGAATTACGTATCACAAGAACAGATAGTGAGCAGAGGGCATTCGGTTTTGGAGAAAATCACTTATATCAAGTAGAAGGCTTTAAAAGAGGGGACCCTGTTCCCCAGGCGTGGAGCCTTTGGGATGATTCTGCATGTCAACCCATACCATGCTCCTTGCATTTGACTCTCGCCTCCTTACAACCTCCCAGTCTCTTCCAATCTGCAAAACTTCTGTATTTACAAAGTCTGAAGTCAGCCGCAGAGTGGGCAGAATACACCTTAAGGCAGAATACACCTTAAAACAGAAGAACTGATGATTCACCAGTCCCTTTACAATGACACATTACAAACATTGCTATAGCATAAAAAATTTTACTTAAGGCAAAGAAAAGTGAGAGTTTTATACCGACTCAAAGTCGGAAGAGAAAATTAAACACCGTTTGGCAATGCGGTGGAAGTGGAAGCTGGGAGTGTGCACTGCCACATGCGCCCATTTTAAGACAGATTTTGCTTTTACCCTGCTGTTTGTAGAGTATTACGGTATTTTATATGTTGTGCCAGAGAATAAAAAATAGAGGGAAGGCATTGATAGGTACTGAATACCTTTCTCAGCAGACAATTCAGAAAAAATCTCATGTGCTATTTTAAAATGAACAATAGAATATTGCATGTAATTTATTATAATCATCAGCTAATGGAAACCCTTCCAGATGGGGGTTTTGGAGGTGAGCACAGCTACAGCTGCTGATCCAAGCTCGTGAATTTTGTATGAACTCCTATGTGACAGTGAAATTTTTTGAAAGGTGCAGTCAGGAAGTGATTCCTGTAATTTCGTCTTAGCAACAGAAGCTTCTATTGCCGGTGTTAGGTTGGCTGCTGTGTTTAAATAAAATAATAATAAAAAAATCCCGTGGTTATTACAGCAGAATGAACACCTTCTTCAACCCCTGGGTCTCAAAGGACTCCTGAGTTGTTAACAATAAGGTGTTTGAAAAACAGCCACCAAACATCACCAAGTGAAAAGATAATGGAAGTGAACAGTTCCTGGAGCCAAAATGAATAGTCTCTGTTTCTATTGCATTTACTTGGGGAAAAAAATAGCATCTTATACAATTGAAGGTATCTGTCAGGTGATACAGAGAGCGTGCCTTGTAGGGATGGAAAGCTGAAGAACGATATAGGGTGGTTGAATTTCATACGTAGACGTATGTCTCGCCAATGAATTGAGGTTGCTAATAGATTTGGGGTTAGGGGTAAAGCCAACAGGGAGAACAGGATCCTCAGAACATCAGAGCAGAGATCAGAAACCAGAGGAAAGGTGCTTAACAGCTGCAGCAGGTCACAGCTGGGAGCAGAGATTGGAGCCCAGGACCTGTGGCTCCACCAAAATGTTCCAGGTGACTCAAGCAAGCTGTGCGCTCAGTCCAATCAAAGCAGTAAGGTTGGCCTCTCTTCCCAAATTCTTTCCTAGGCTTTCTGGAATCTGAATCAAATCAAAGATCCTTTTTGACCCAATTGTAAAAAGCATCTATATTAAGCAGCGAGCCTGGATGTACTCCTCAGCCTGAGAGGTGTGATCAAAATGCGTGCTAGGACCTTGAAACAGATCTGATTTTCTTTTGCAACGGCGAAGTCCATAAGCAGCGAAAGAAATATAAAAGTCCGAATCGATGCAGAGGAGCGGTCCAGAGCTGTAGGCAGTGCGGTCCCGCGCGCAGCACTGCTGCCTTTGGTGGTGAGCTACAGGCGGGGAAACCTCGGGCGGCTCTGCCGGGAGCAGGTCGCCTTTGAACCACCAGTATAACACTAATACAGGGCTCTGCCAGCCTTAAACCCTCATGCTGTGCCTCTCTGATCAGCTATTGCGATTATCCACAAGCTGTTCTGTCTTTCGATAGTCCAGATCCTCATGCTGTGCTCATTCCTCACTGCCCAGCTCCCGATTTACCCCCGGGACCCAGTGCGATTGGGAGCCGGGTCTTTACGTGCTAATGCTTGGTACCGAGCTCCGATAACGCAATACCGTTGTTACTAGCGATTTGGGGCAAGCGAGACTTTTGTGCCTCCTTCTCTTGGTTTGGTTTTGGATCTCATTTGCCTCTGAAATGACAGAGGTTGGTTCACTTCTGGGAGGGACCTTGGGGGAGCGGCTTTGGGAAACTGCATTTATTCAGATAAATGCAGCACCGTGGGCCACAGGAGTATGGGGGGGGCGGGGAAATAGCCAGTTACTCTTGGGATTTCCTTTGCAAACTGATTGATTACTTCTCCTTCTTCTATCAGAGCACCAGCACCAAGCCCGTGTTTGGATCTCCCGTCACAACAGGGTGATTAACTGGCCGGAGGTCACTTGGGAGCCCTTTGCTTTGAGCAGGAAAGTGTTATTTCCCACTTCAGAGTTTGGATGAAGGCCTTTGCAAACAGGAAGGTGACCCTGCGGGCTCCGCTGCATAGCCGTCGCTCCGGGATGGCTCTCGGGGATGCTCTGGGACCTCAGCACCAGGCATTCGGTGCTCCTCGCCTCGCTTGTGCCGTTCGTGGCAATAGCGGTCCTTAATTTTTGTCCAGAAGCATGCTGGCAGCTTACCTTAGAGCCTGAAGTAATACATAAGCCGTAGCTGCTCCTCACAGGGTGTTGCGGGAGTGGGGGCTGCCGAGTGGGCTGCCTCGGCACCTGTGCCCGAGGGAGGGTTGTGCTGGCGTTCCTGGTCCCGCTGCGGCCTCTGCCAGGGCCCGAGCAGCCCGGCATGGGTTTTGCCCCTTCTGCTCTCTCTTCAGCACTCGCAGCCTCGCGCTCGGCTAAGGCCCGGGGCCTGCGGCGCTGCGCACTGCCCGAGCGCGCGGGGGCAAGGTGGCCGGGCCCCGGGAGAGGAGCGTGCCACATGGGTACCTGCAATGTGAGTGTGCAATGCAGGTACCCGGGGGGGGGTGAGCACGTGCTGCAGGTACCCGGGGGGTGCATTTGTGCTGCCGGTACCTGGGCTGGGAGCGTGCATACTTTGGTTATCTGGGGAGGGGAGCGTGCACTGCAGGTACCCAGGGATTTGAGCATGCGGCGCAGGTACCCAGAGAGGGGAGCGTGTGCTGCTGGTACCTGGGAGGGGAGCGTGCGGGCTTTGGGTACCCAGGGAGGTGAGCATGCATACCACAGATACTCAGGGAGGCGAGTCTGCCGTGCTGGTACCTGGGGGGAGTGAGCGTGCAGTGCCGGTACCCGGGGAGGTGAGCGTGCAGTGCCGGTACCCGGGGAGGTGAGCGTGCAGTGCACATCCCCGGGGCAGTGAGCATGCACACTGCGGGACCTGGTGAGTTGAGCGTGCGGTGCTGGCACCAGGGGAGGTAAGCATGCAGTGCAGGTACCGAGGGAGACAAGCGTGCAGTACTGGTACCCGGGGGGAGTGAGTGTGCAGTGCTGGTACCCAGGGAGGTGAGCATGCCGTGCTGGTACCTGGGGGGTGAGCATGCAGCGCACACACCCGGGGCGGTGAGTGTGCACACTGCAGGACCTGGGGGGAGAGTGCAGGGACCTGGGTGGCAAGCATGCAGTGCTGGTACCCGTTGAGGTGAGTGTGCACACTGCAGGACCCAGGGGGTAAGTGTGCAATGCCAGTACCCGTTGGGGTGAGCATGCGCACTGCAGGACCTGGGGGTGAGCATACAGAGCCAGTACCCAGCGGGGGGGGGTGGGGGGGTGAGTGTGCACACTGCAGGACCCAGGGCCGGGGAGCGCGTGCCGCAGGTCCCCAGGGGGGACGCGTGCAGTGCCGCCGGCTCTGCGTGGTGTCCCTCTCCAGGGGAGCTGGTGGGGCCGGCTGCAGCGCGGCACGGGGGGCCGGCAGCGAGGTTTTGCTCCACCGGCTGTGGGGGGACAGCGAAGCCACCGCGGAGCTCTGTGTCGGGCCGCGGACGGGCTGTGCTCGGGCTGGCGTGCAGCCGTCTGATGTAGCATGCGGCCTCGCTCGTGGTGATGCCTTCTCACGGTCAGCGGCTGCTGCGCGAGTCTGAATTAGATTTATCTCAGAGTAGGAAATCCGTCAGCGGTCATCAAAAGTGTCTGAGCTGAGGTTATATAGCTGGGGTCTATACATTTGTGTACACTGCAAAGGGCAAAATATGACTCGCCTTTTATGACTTTAATTAAAACATGAGGGAAGAGTAGGAGACTCGTGCTAAATCGTATTTTCCTGGCTTGTGTGAAGGAGCTAACTGATCTGATTACCATGAAGATTACAAACTATCAAAGTGAAAAAGAGCTTTTTGCAAGTATTTCATATTATACCTTCAAACATAACACTTTAAGAATAATTATAGTTGTATTACTGGAAAATGATTCATGAATTCTGCATAAATATAAGACCCTTAAAGGGAAATGTTCCAGGACCACAGGTTTTGTTCCAATCTGATGAAATTTAGGATCATTTTGCAGCTGTGGAGTAAAATGGAAAAAAATATGTACATAGACTGTATTGAGTATATGTCAGAGTAAACTAATGAGATTTTTTTTCATCAGCTGCAAGCACACACACAGACAAATGGAATAGCCATTCTCATTCTCTGTAATAGGAAACATTGAAAGAGAAGGCAGAAAGGATCTTACTGTTCGCAAGTCTTTATTCCACCCTTGATTGTTAAATAATATATTTTAAGTTCTCATATCTTGGCTGCAGAATGTCTGAACTGACATTAACGGGTAAGTAAGAGAAAAGAGCTAGCTAAAAAAGAAAAACCCGTGAGGAAGGGCTTGGATTGGGAATTTTATTAGTATTCCCAGTGGGCTGTAATAAAGATACTTTTCGCACAATACAGTGAATGTTTACAGCAGACAATTTAGTTTCCTTCCAACAATTATGAGTGAAATTGAATCTCAGGAAATGTTAGTTTTCTCTAAAATTAGACGTAACAATAAAGATACCCCTGAAAGTTTATTAAGGAGGAAAAAAAAAAAAAAACCCATTAGTCTCTGGAAGACAATCTAGCAAATTTATTTTAAGCATTGCAGATGACAGATAAACCAAACAAGTTACCTACGGGGCCCATTTCATCAAATCAGCAATGTGTTTGCTCACCTGAGTGTTAGAAAGTTGAGCCCGAGGTCACTGGATGTTTTTCCGTGAATTTTTGCATGCCTTTTCGCAGGTGCAGTAAATTTTAATGCTTGTGCAAATGCTACGTTTCACCTGCCGGCGCGCGCGAGGGGCTGCGCTCTCTGTGCCGTCCCGTGCGGGTCTGCACCCGCAAGCGGCTGGTTAGAAAACCACTGCGAGTTCAGACCTTTGAGTTTGTCCTGAGAAAATCATCTGTGCAATGTCAAAAGAACAGCACAGAAAGGATGCGGGTTATCGTATGCTTGGATGCAAATTCAGGCATGAATTTATCCTGCTCGCGTAGAGATGGCGGGGATCAAACAGGGAAAGCGACTCTGTAAAACGCCAGAACCTCTGAAGCTCCCTGAGCAGGTCATGCTGTAGTGTTTAATTTTTGAAACACTGAGCACTGCGATTTGAATGCACGGTATAATCCTTCTACTTGTCCTGGTTTTCTGACTTGTGCAGCAAGGATGTGCTGCAGTGCGCACGTGCAGAACACCTCCTCTATCCTCCTGGTGTGGTTTTTTTTTCCTTCTTTTTTTCCATGTGATCCTTGATTGCCAACTTCTGTCTTGCTCTTTCAGTCCAGAAGGAGATCCCTGTTATTTGAGATCAAGGACGTAGATGGGAGGAGGAATAGTGAATGACCAAGCAGCTTGGCTTGCTGCCGGATGTTGTTGGTCATCTTCCTTGAAAGGATCTGTCCAAATTTGCTCAGATTTGGGGCTTGCTTGGGGAGATGCTTTCCAGCAAAGCCAAGCAGGACCCTCCAGAGACCTGTCTTGGGGCTGTTATTAGCCATGGAAACGCTCAGTTCTTGAGTCCTCACAGGTTTATGGAAATATTTAAGCCTTGTCTACATTTGAGTTTGCAAGATGTCAGCTAAAACCATTGCAAACAGAGCAAATTTGAGTTTTTGCCATGGGATGGATGTTTTGGCTTTGTTACGTGGAGTGCTCAGGCTTGGACCCTGCCTCGGCTCTCGGTCGGCATCTCCGTCTGGTTAGTGCCCTCCCGTCTCTGCCCCATCTCCCTCCAGAAACTTGAGTTTTGCCTGGCAGGTTATAAACTAGCTAAAAAAATTAGAAGAACCTCTCTAGCTGCTTAATGAATGAAGCGTGTCAGTTGTTTTGGCCTCTGGATATCTGGGGCTGGTTTTTGGATACAGCTCCTCATGGAGCTTCCTCCTATCTCCTGCTTTGTGCTTTGGGTCGGGTCCCTCGTGGCCGTGCGATGAAGGCCGTGCCAACATTGACGCACCTTCATCTCTACTGTAAAGACCTGAGCTTTCAGCTTATCCCTGTGTCCACCAATGCTGTGGCGTGTCCTCAGGGTGGCAAGTGCCCATGACTGCCCTTTCTCGCCGCAAACAGCTCCCAGCTTGTGACCGGCAGGCTGGTGGCCCCGCTGTCCTCCTAGATGGAGGGTTCTCGTTGTTTTAGGGAAATATTGCTATTTTGATTGTTAATTTGATAGCTTTCCTTTTTGTCTTCCTCCAGAAAGGGTGATAGCTGCTCTAGCTACTTTTTTTGTCCAGGTCACCTAACACGTTAGGAGGCATTTGATGAATATCTGTGATTTAGGACACAGAATAGCTACTCACAGCATTGTGTCTCTTCTTTGCTTTTTTTATATATCTTGAGTAAGCCTATTTTTATTAAAAACAAAACTGTTAAAGACAAAATCTGTTTGTTTCCCCAAATTCACAATTTGGAGGCTTAAGGCTGAGATTTTCACACCTACGCTGGAGATTTGGGTATTTGGCCGTGTACCATGTTACAATTCTCACGGTTTTGGCAGGAGTCTCTTGGTACTCCAAGCTTTCCCTAACAGCCCAGCACCTTTGTGCTCTTGTGATTACATGACAACTTCTGCTTTTGTGAAGTAAGCAAGCAGATAAAATTTTAGCCCTTGTGGTGAAAGAAGGCTTGTAATTGTAGCTCCCAGAAGCTTGGTGAATTAGAAGGAAGTGGAGAGAGGTCCCAGGTGATTATCGTAAAATATTGTGGACTGGAAGGACTGGTATGTTGTTGAATTTTGCATATTTAGGGTCTGCATGGAGGGTAGCATCCCGATCCTGTAGATACTCTTTAATATCTCCTTTGCTCCACCAAAGCAGATGATGCTTGGCTGCAAAAAAACATCAACGCCCTGTTTTTGGAGGCAGCGCTTATCCAATTGCAGTGATTGGAAGCAGCTTGGTTGCTCTTGCTCTCTCGCCTCAGGATTTCGTTCTGCAAAACTGGCTCTGAAGTATCGGCCCTTGTCCCGCTTGCAGGGGGCCGGATGTTGAGTCTGAGGTCTTCAGGAGAACGTAGAAGGCAGACTTACCGCGTTAGCCATTCCAGTTCGTTTTCTTTTCCCATTGTGACAACTTCCTGGCAGGTAAAGGATTTCATGCTACTCTCGAGGATGAGGAGGACAGAGGGGAGGGAAGAAGGTAGCATTTTACAAAGCACTGATATGTTTTTAATTTTGATAATAATAAAAAAAAAGTAAGCAGCACCTTAGCTGCTAAGGCGACAGGCGCTTAAGAAGTGCTGAATAAATACATAAAATATGTTTGCTGAAGGCATTTGTCATTGGAAGTTTAAACATTAAACATGCCTGCTTTGTGTGATACTGTAATAAAGCAGAGATGTTCAAAGACCCATTAGTGGTGCTCTGAGTGCAGCCTTACATCTTCACTATATGTTCGAAGGAACTGGCATTATATCAGTGCTGCTTCAGTGAGTTTTTCCCCCAGAAGGGAATTGTGTAAGTGAATTCTGTGAGGGATTTCAACATGGACTTGGGCTTTTTTTTTCATGCGTTGCCTCTTTCGTATTGATTGACATGGATGTTTTGGTATTGTTCCCTAGTAAAGTGTCGTGGATTTATATACTTAGCGAGGAGAGTGCATTGGAGGCAGCTATCTCTGCCCATTGTCCTGGGTACCCCAAGCGTATCCCTGCAATAAGAGCTGCCCCAGGGCCCGATGATGCAAATAAACAGGTTTGTATATTTGGTTTCTTAAATTACAGGATAAGGAGAAACACAGATACTCAATCCATTAAGAAATAACTAGGTGGGTGATTCACTACCATTTGTGTAAATGGCACTAAGTCTGGTCTGCCTGCACAATTTATTAATACTTCACGGGAGGGGAAAAAAAATTATTTTAATCTCATAATGGATGATGAGCTGTGAAATTGCTTCTGCAGCAGCTGGGCACCCTGGGGGAGGTGCTAGATTGCACCACATTATGAGAGCTTTCCCCAGGTCTCTGCCTTCCTCGTGCTAATCAGGCACGTCAAATCTGGGGGGTGGGAGCGGGGTTGCCGTTGTGTCTGTTGGATTTTGTTACAGGGTTTTTCTCCCCCCATGGGTGTTTTTCTTGTCTATTTGCTTTTGGGTCCCAAGTCTAACTTTGGAAGTGCGTGGGTCGATGTTGGAGCATGTTCGTGGTGAGCGACGCTCTGAGCTTTGCAGGCCATGTCCTGGGCTCGGGGTTGGTGCCGTGCCCGGCGCAATGGCAGCAGGTTGCCCACCGGACCTCAAGGCACGATGAGCAAGAAGAGTGTACAAAAAAGCCATCCTGGAGTTCAGTATTTCACTTGCATACGGAAAGACAGTGCAGATGTGATGAGAGCGAACCTGGTGTATACTGGAGGGCTACTTAGGAGAAAACTGCTGACATCCCCTCCTTGGGCTCTGAGGGGACAATTCACTGTGCAGCTTGTGCAAGCGTGCCCACCGTGCAGCCTCCGTGTCTCGGCATTGCCTGGTCCTTGCGCGTGCTGGTGTGCCTCGGCGTGGGAGGAGGGATGCGCCTGCTAGGGCTCCCTGTGCCATTTGCTCTTTGCTGATGAGCAAATAAAAAATGAAGGCACATAAGGAAGGAAAGAGAAGTGAATCGAGATGGTATTCCCATTACGGCATTGCTGGAGGATCTTACTACTGCAGATGTCTAGAGAAAGCGGCGTTTGCTGCAATGCCTGTGCTGCAGAGTATGGCTCTGCTGGCTGCATGCAGTGGGTTAGGGGCATATCCTGTGAGATAAAACTGTGAAAAACTTGCTACAAAGCATCTCTCAAAAGCGTGGTGCAAAGGTTTTTTTAGTTTTTAACCCCGCTTCTTCAGTTTTGGACATAAAGGAAGTACTATGTAAGATGAAAACCAAAATGGGATGTGTATGGTGCAGAATGTAGTTTTCCTCCTGCTTTGGGTACTTCTTGCTCCACTGGAGCCAGGTTGAATTAATTTTTTAGAGTGCTTTTTACTAATTCTTTCTTGCATGCACTCCATTACTGTTTTCAGGCAGCCTTATCTCTTGACCTGCTTACAGTGCATTATACATCATTATATAATGTATCATTGGCTCAACGCAAAATACCAAATCCGTACAGTCCAACAATGAATTTCTGTGAAGTGCAGTGATCTTATTATGCAAGTTCAGTATGCCATGAGACAAAAAAGGCAATTATGTAAAATCTGCACTCCTCAAATAATTCCCAGAAATGCATGATATTCTTGAGTAGAATATTATCATATTCCTTACATTCACTTCCAGCCAAGATACTAGGAGAGGATTTGTATTTGTCTGGCCCAGTCATTTGTGGCAAATACTAGTTTTAAATCCTCGTTTACTCCTCTCTCACTGGATGTACAGTCCCTTCAGAACATAGTTTAAAATCAGGCAAAATGATAATGGACAATTTTAAGGGGTTCGACAGTGAGGCAAATGAAAGCGGGTACACTTAGCCTACGTGAAACAGAGCTTGTGCATCTCTGCAGAGCAGTGCTTTGCTCTGAAGACTAGGGAAGCATAGCTGCAAGAATACTAAAATGAAATGGTCCTCCCATCAGTGGAGTTAAGTATCTAAAACATGGTTGCAGCTGGATACTACTTCTAGTGATCCAGGAGCACCTGTGTGTCAAATATGCATTATGGTCCTGGCCATGCTTGTGAAGATGCAACAAAGGACTTTCAGGAGCTCTGGCTATTGCCTGTGCTTGCATAAGCCAACGCTGGATGCTTACATCAGCAGTCTCGTAGCTTGAATTTCCCATCTGCTTATCTGGTAGTTGAAGGTTTTTGTTAGGGGAACTTAGTGCTGCCTCGGCTGCTGGGGGTGGGAGGTTCAGCCCTGGTGATTCCTTGAGCACCGCGGAGTGAGGGCACCAGCGTGGCTTAGAGTAGTGTAGGGCAGGGGAAGGTGCTGCCTGGACGTGTCCTGCCTTGTAACGATGGCATAACAGAAAACCTGCAAAACCAAAAGTTTTGGGTGCATTTTGCAAGGAGCCTGTGGAACTCCCTGCCACTAGATGTTGAGGTCAAGAGCTTAATAGAAACGCAAGGAGGATTGGACATATGCGCGGATAATAAAACCAGAGGAGATAGATGAGCAGAAAGGATGAACCATTCTGGTCTGTAAGGAGCTTCCACAGTTGTTCACTAGGGATTTTTATATCTCCTTCAAAATACTGGTTAATACTGTTTAATTTTTAGGTCAGAAGTTTTGACCAGATGAACCACTAGTCTAACTCCTTATGGCAGGTCTTGTGTTCTCGGACAACAAATGTGGTCATGGGTTTCTGTTCCTCCCCACAGTGGGCTTTGAGAGCTTTTCTCCCCAGGATGTACTTGACGGCATGAGAGGGTGGATGTGGAGGGACAGTGGTCCTCACAGGTTCACGTGGAGCTCAGTTCTGGGGCATGCCGTGGCTTTGCCAGGGTCCTTCTCTGCACTCTCTTACGAGGCAATCGTTGCAGTGTTTCACAAAAAGTCCAGTAACAAAAGGAGGAAAGGTTGAGAACTCTGGTGGATTACATTTTTCTTCCTCTCTATTCCTGGGAGTAACTACTTCCAAAACTCATTTCTGTCTTTGTCGCTGGAGAATTAGAGGTCTCCATCTTCACTCAGAAGGATAAACGTAGCATTACTAATCCTTTATATACCATTGCATACTGCACTGCTGCTTCCATGCATGTATACTGCCTTTATGGTAACTGTAACCTTTTCTTGAACCAGAGATTTTCCTGAACAAGAGCCCTTTGGGATCTGTGTGGGCTTTCCTGGATACGTTTTTAATAAACACAATAATTTGACTGCAAACCCATTACCTATCCCCTGTTTGTTCTATGGGATAGTCATTTCCATGCCTGCAAAAAACACTAATTCATAGAGCAATCAAACGAAAAATGACAACTAAGACAAAATTGGTATGTGTTGTGATAAACCAGTCCATCTTCAGCATCATGCACTGTAGCTTTATATATTGCCTGTGAATTATGGCCTCGAAAAGACGTTAAATTTTTTTTTAAAAAATCAAGCCTAATTGTAACTATATTTTTGTTTTTCATTTTGGTTTATGTACAGTATATGACTTTTGCAGAGACATTTTTATTCCAGGAAAATGACAGGCCAACAAGAAGCCATAATTGCACTGATTTTTAGAAGTGCCTGCATTACTACAGAACTGATGTACTGCAAGACATGAATCAGAAAAATTCTATTAAAAAATCTCTTGAATGGCTGACACAGGAGTATTATCCATGATGATTAATTTGACTTGGTCATTATGAACACAGACAAGTCTGACAAAATTGCATTTCATTCCCCACTGAATTCATAAAATCACTATACACATAATAAGAAGTTATAGTTCTGTACTATCCACTATTCTTGACAGGATTCCAGTTCTGGATAAGATACTGATTAAAAAAAAAAAAAAAAGGCAGAGAGGGAGTTGGGAGCCTTTTAAAAAGCCTACAATAGGGCTGATTTCTTTTGCTATAAATTGTTCATAGAACTCCATTATTTTTAGCTTTTTTGTTGAAGTGGTGATGCAGGTCAACCACAGCTTGGACAATGAAAGTAAAAACTGAATGCACGCTCTCGTTTGTGTTGGAAATGCCTGCTTCTGTCAGAAATGCATGCATACGCTGATCTTTATGGGCCCCAAGGAGTCCCGTTGGGCTGTATCTGAGAGCACGGGGCAGGGACCATCACCTCTGTCCAGCTGCCGGCATGAAAAACCTTATCTCCATTCAATCTCGGGGAGTATGTGTCATCCAGATTATTATTAATAACTGGTACACTGTTCCTCATTTATCTCCCATAGAAATGAGATAAAAATGGACAGGCTGAGCCCAGAAGATCCTAAGAAGGTTGTTGCTAGCTTCAGCGGCATTTAAAACATGGTTTAATGAAATCTGTAGAAAGCAGAGACTTCCCTCCCACTGTCAAATTTGGTTGAAACTATCCCGAAAGTTCAGATATTAGAAGACCCGTGGTTCTGTGACTGCATGGGATTTGCGCCTGTGGGAGACTGGACCAAATCAACCCATGCAACGTTAAAAGGCAAATAGCAAGCTCTGTTCAAAGCAGCAGCTTTCCAGTGGGGCTGTGGTTAAGGTGAAGGCTGGCTTTCTGCTCTGGTTCATCGTAACCTGCAGAAATCTGCACCCGAGCAACCCCTGCATTGCAGGAGGAGCAAATGCTGAGAAACCTGGGGAACACCGAGGTTATTTGATTACTCTGTGGGTGAAACAACGTTTGTTAGGGATTTCAAAACACTGTAGCATGGGTATGAAAGAAGAGCACAGAGGTATCAACACGGGAGCCGGGCGCGCAGGCAGGTCCCAGTTTCCCTCTGCCTGCTGTTCTGGTGTGCCCCTAACCTCCCCAGGGCGGCTGCGTATTATTAAAGGTTGTGCAAACCCTTCCAACGCACATTTATTTTCATGCAGGAACTCCTTTTTTCCCCTCTTCAACTGAATTCTCGTAGTCAAAAACCTGAGCGCATGAAAATGTATGTAAAAGGAGCTGGGAACACTTCAAAGACAATTTGTAGATTGTATGTGACTGTTAATAAATCCTTCTTTCCAGTATTTATCCAACTCTACCCCAAGTAATTCATTGGCCTTGCAATCCCCATGCTGGATCTCCACGTGCGAGGATGAGGCAAATCAATTGCCATTCCTAAAACGCAGAACTGCTGATGCGGAAAATCCATGCTGCTTCGCTGCTTGGCACCGGGCTCCTGAAATCCCAGGTGCTAAAGCAGGTCGCTGGCACCTCCGTTCAGGGACAGGGTGCCAGAGGGGTGGCAAGGGGCGTGTGCCCCTGCCCGCGGCCCCAGGCTCGCTTCTCAGTGAGCACCCTGCCATTCTCCTTGCTGTCCCCAGAGCATTTCTCTGGAGTTTCTAACGTTTTCCGCCTTCTCCTGCCACCCGAGCTGATTTTTCCGTCCTCGCGGCCTCAGCGCTTCGCTGCCTTGCCTTGGAGCATCCCCGGAGGGCTACAGAGGTCGAGGGTGAGCTCCGCAGCTGCAGGCGAGCTGCCCCGGTGCGGTGGTGCTCGTGCCACCTGGGAGGTTTGTTGGGGCAAACCACCTGCCTGTTCCCGGATATTTTTGTGCAGTCTTTTTGCCGAGCTGCGTTCCTAAAGCTTCCTGTGCCAGGGCAAGAGGGGCTGTCTCTCACCTGAGAAATAGCCCTCGGCTCCTGGTCTTGCTGCCGCGTGGGCCAAGTGGTGCCGGAGGGATCCGGATGGGCCGAGCCGCCTCTCCCGTGAGCGTTGCCGCGTGTTGCCGGCGGGCTCTCGGGCAGAGCGGGCTGTACCCGCCGTAGAGCTGCACGCCGGGGTCCCGCTGGGCTGTTTCACCTCGCGTTGCGGGAAACCCCTGGGCTGCCCTGAGCTCCGTCATGCTAGGTGTTTGCTTCGGCTTGGGTTTTTAAATCTGTTTATTTGCCACACGTGCTGCTTTCTTTGCAGACCTGCAGAGCAGGGTTGTTATGGGTCAAAGTACGCAGCCGGGCCTGGCTGAGAGGTGGGAATTACCCTGGGGGTCTGCTTGGCTGTGGGGAGATGGAGTCGGAAATGAGCTCCCGAGCTGGGCCAGCCCCTCCAAAAGCACTGCCACCGTCTCATTCCTGCTGAAGGACCAGCATGGGCACCTCATAACCTCCTGTGTCCTCTGTGCTTTTAATGGAGTTCAGGAGAACAAGCTGTTGTCATATTTTTGTCTAGGCACCAGGTATAGCCATCAGTGATACCTTTCAGCCTCACAGATAGCAATGTTTTCCTCACTTTGCAGACTTCCTAGGCTAGCTTTGGTCTGCTTAGACCTATCTAATCTCTGAAATATCTAGAGGGTCACGTTTCTAAAGCAGTAAGCTCTGGCTTTAGCTGCAGAAAAGACCTAGTCAGTAGATGAGGAACGGTACAGAGACCATGGTGTTGTGTGTCATCTGGATGATTAGGGTGGGATGGATCACACCAGTCTACATATTTCCTTGTACCTTCCTGGGAATAAATTTTCTCTCTTAGGCTCATATTTATTATTGAATGTTATTTGACAGGGCAAATATTTACCTGCAATAATGCTGCAAATCTCTGTCCTTCTAAGTGTGGATACTATTTCTCTGAATCAATGTTTGGCTGGAACTCCTGGATCTGAGCAGATAATCACACAGAACATGACTCAGTGGAGAATTGGGGTCACTGGATGTTTGCCATGTTTCGAAGGAGAACAGTTTCCCAGGTCCTTGGTCAAGTCACGTCTTCTATGATTAATAGCAATGCACAAAGGAGAGATGGTGCTGGCCAGCTGTAGAGAGTGTTTTATGAAGAAGGACAGCACTTCCCTCCACTTCCAAGTGGGGAAAGGTAGAAGAACACAAAAGGCTTGGTTTGTAGACGTGCTCAAAAGTTCTAGCTCCCTCCTGAATCACCTGCACTACAAGTTCTTAGCATCTTTTAAAATGTGGTTGTGTTTATGGCCCTGGCTGAGTCACAGACAGTCCCTCAAGAGCTCTACTGCGTTAAGGCACCTGGCTCTCCCTTCGTTTCAGACCAGCTGTTGACTGGATGTAGCAGCCTGGCCGCTGTGGGTGGGTGGACCCAAGAACAACCCCCTCCTTGCCAGTGCTGCTGGGATTACTTCCCTGGGCCTATGTCCACAGTTAGACAGAGTGTTTTTGTTACTAGGTGGCTGCCTGGAGCTGCCAGGGCTTGGCTTTATTTTCAGTTCAAAAGGAGGTGTGGTGCAGGAGCGAAAAATGAAGTAACAACAACATTGGGGTAGAAGTGTGGTTTCGAGTCCAGCTACACAGGGTCTGCAAGGTCACTGTGTCCTCTGAGCCATCAGCGTAGGTCTGTGGTATGCCACTGACATCCTAATTCCTTCTCCTTGCCCAGAAGATGCAAGTCCACCCATGCTGGCAGTGCTCTGCCCTGCAGCAGGCAACCTTCCCTTGGTGTTAGCCAGGTTCATCTTGCAGAGGCTATGGTGAAAGGGCAGCACATTTTGCTGCACAGAGAAGGATACCCAGGCCATGTTTGACAGCCCCATAGATGTTCTCTGCTTTTGCAAGAGAGACAAGCATGGTTGCCACTGATAGGCCATGGCCCAAAACCTCCTTCTGCATGAGAGCCTTCTGCTGCGCTTGGCTCTGCAGGAGGTCTGTTCCCTGCCAGAAGGCTCCTGCAGCCTGTGGCATAGCGGAATGGTTCTTCAGAGGCATCGGCTTCTCATGCAAAGGCAGAGCAACGTTTGTGCCTCATATGTGCCCTGGTAGAAGAAGCTGAAATCTGGCCCAGTGCCTTAAGTTGATCAAAGTGAAAGCTGGGAACCAGCTTCCCCATTCCCATCCCTGCGCACTGCATCAGTCTCATTTGTGCCCATGATGAGGTGCAAGCACGTCCAGACATAATGCATGTAAAAAGCTGTGACACGCCCCAGCAAGTTGCTTACTCAAAGTGGACAAGATGGGATGATGGCTCCTTGGCTCAAGCTCTTCCTAACTGTCCTCCTGCCTGTTCTTAGAGCAAGCCCTTGTGCAGTGTTTTTGCAGCAGTGGGTGTCCAGCCTGCATGGCTGAAGGGGAGATCTGACTCCAGCACTCCTCTCACCTAACCTTTTGAAGCACTGCCTTGTGCAGCACGCTGATAAGAGCAGAACAGACGTGCGATTGTTTCTCGACGACTCTGAAGCAGCACCAGAAGCGTGTTCCTTTGTTGCATGCATTACACTGCATTACGACAATGGGAGACATTTGTAGTGAAAATGCTCAGCGCTGTTTCCAGCTCACTCATCTTTGGGTTCTGGCAGGCTGGAGTGAGAAATCCTCACTGGCCATCTTGACCTGCAGTAATTTTCAGAGGCGGCTTAAGGTTTTGTGGAGAAGATGCCCATGGGTTTGATATGCTTATAATTCAGGTGCTTATGCAGACATAGAAAAGACAATCCAATTTTACCGCAAATAAAACACAGGCTTCTCATGCTTGGGACACTGAGGACAAACAGACTCGCTGCCAGAGCTGCTCAGCAGCTGTCTGTTCTTCAGCATCTCCCCATACTGAGCTCCTCTCCCTCTCCAGTGAATCTCCCAGTAAGGCCTTCTCTGCCATGTCAGGTTTGGGTGGAGCAGTTCCCAGCCTCCTGGATGCTGGGAGGTACCTGGTTTAATCAGCTGTTGCCTCTTACGCCACTTTATGAGGAGGGCTTTTTTGCAGAGGGACCAGACTACTGTAAAGCTCTTGCTTTCAATCTGCTCTCTTGATTCAGCTCCATTTCTGTCCTGGGCACCCTTTGACTGCAACTCCTGCTTCTTCTGCGCCAGAAAATGTGCACAGCAGTGGTTCCGCAGAGCCGCCTGGGCCTCCGTCCCTGTCAACAGCACTTTGCTCAGTGCATGTACAGTGCTGTTGCTGGAACGTGCATGAAAGAGGTAGGAACTCATGTCCTCCCTCATCATCCTCAAGTAGCTCTGCTCCCCCCTAGGTTGGCCAGGGTGCATCCCACGGAGTCTGTGTTGTGTTGCCCTCTGTTCTCGCTCGTCCTGCTCCTGGGGACTTGCTCTTCCCAGCACCTTACCCTTTTCCAGTCTCACGTCTTCCCCATCATCCCTCACAAGCTACTGCTGCTGGAGCCATTGCATCTTTCCCCACTTGCCTCGCCTGGCAAGTTGCTGAGGTCACCTGCAGATCCTGTACCAGGCACCTCCAGGGATTGGGCCTTTCCATCTCTGTGTCCCTCTCCTGAAAAGCTTTAGGGGGTACAGGAAGCCTGGGAGGTCTTGGCACAGGCTTAACCTGTTGCACTGTCACCTTGGCTGGGCACAGCATTGGACAGGAGGCCACGTCAGGGTTTCTCCTAGACCCGTTGGTGCCTGGGGAGCGCAGGTTGTGCCCACGGCAGGGGAGCCATGGCCCAAGACGCAGGATAAGGCGTGTAACAGTGGTAGAGAAGCCGTACAGCAGGATGAATACCTTTCCCCACATCCTCGCACCACCTCCACTCCACCCCCCGCCCCACTCCCCCCCCCAGCCTCTGCTCCTAGATCTGCAGGTGGGCTGAGGTGGGCTTTGTCACTGGGGTGCAGGAACCCACGTTCAAACTGGGATTTTGGGAAAAGAAAAAAATGTTTTTTAATTTGGTTTTGATGCTGTAGGAGGTTGATTGTATCTGCTGCAATGCCCTCTTGTGGCTTTGGTGCTCAGGCATGGGGCACAGCCCCGCTGCCATGCTCAGGGTGCTTTGGGGCCTGTCGGTGCCTGGCCCTGCGGCCCCAACCCTGCCATGGCTGGGGCAGAAAGACGCCCGGGGTCTGAGCATGCTAAACGGGTGAGGGCAAGGAGGGATTTGGAGCGGAGACGCTGTCACGTCTCTGAAAGTGCTTGGCTTGATCCTGTTACTCCATCTCCTTGCTGCAGACAGAATCGGTGATTTCACACTCAAAGCAGCACCCATCTGCCCTGCAGAACAAGCTGAGAGAGGGTTTGCAAGATGAGGCTTGTTGTTTCAGCTGATTTCAGAGTTTTAATTTGAAGAGGAATAATGTGTAATCACAACAACTGTCATCTCTTTGACAGTGGAAAATCCTAGATCTTCCATGTTTTTTTGTGTGCCGTAGTGGGCAGCCTTTCAGTAAAGCGAGCTTCTCTGTGCACTTGCATTTGGAGTCCTGGTGGGATGAATGGGTTCAGACCAGCTCACTAATCTAATTTGTAATGTATCCTTATAATGTATAATTGGCTGTTTAATTTAATTCAAATTAACATAAGAATAGAAAATATAATCTGCAGTGTAGCCCACATGGCGGTTGAAAGGGGTGTTGGGTGTTGCTGGCAAAGGATTTGGGCTGATGGCTTTTGTGTGTGTGACGTTGGACCACCCTTTGTGAGTACGAGTACGTCATCTCAGGCGTGTCAACAAGCACAGTGTACCGCAATAAATCATCACCCGTTCCCACCCTTCTGCGTGTCTATCTGCCCCTTCTCCCTTCCTTATCTCTCTAGCGATCTATTTAAAACACATGTAGAATAAACGTAGCCCGCTTTGGAAAATTGTTGGTAGCGATATGGTGTGAAAGCTTGCAGGCGCCAAGTCTGATTATGTTGATTGGATATTGTCTAATCTGATTTTGATTGTGTACAGCTTTGATTGTGATTTCGATATGTCTCCACAATACTGTAGCTGCTCGGAAAGCTTTGTGATTTAAACCGATCTTTTTTTTTCCAAGCTGAATAGAGCAGAGGCAGAAATGTGCAGGGGGTGTGAGCAGGGTGACAGGGTTTTCGCACTCTGTGCAAAACCGCCTCAAAGCCCTTTGGTGAGCGGCTCTGCAGTAATGCAAGGAACTTGCATTTTTGAAGAGAGCTTTAGGAAACTTTGAGTGGGTTTTACATAATTTAGTTAAGCGCAGCAAAGCCACTTGCTTATATACCTGATACCAAAATAAACCAGTTGGAGGAACAAGTTTGCTGTTCAATGATTTATTTAAATCCCTCTGCGTACGCCGTGGAATGAAATCCTCTTAAATAACCGGGAAAGAATTGGTATACCTCTAAGTGCGTAGCCCAAATGAAAACTTAACTACTAGACTTATTAAGTGGGATCTATCTGTCTGCTTTTGTGTTCAGCCTCTCATCTTCCCCCTTTCCGGTATAATACCAATCCTAGACAGAAGCCGGCTGGAAAAGTAGCCAGGCTCGAGTTTCCACCGCACAATAGCTGTTGATACAGAGCTATCGCAGCCCGGACTCCGGTCTTGTATTTCTTGTGTGCTCATATTCCCATCGAAACTAGGGGGAATGTCAAGTGGATGCGAGCGTAGGGCTGGGCGTGCAGTGCATCCTTTTTTTCTCTGTTTTCCTACAAGGGAAGAGTGGAAGGGGGGATTCAGTTTAGCGGAGGATGAACCGCACTTGAAACTCCGCTTCGCTGTCTGGGGACCGCGGCGGGAGCGAGCGCCGGCTCCGACCCCTTGTGCTGATCGCCGATGCGTCTCCCCCAAGGCGATGCCAGAGCACTCTCGCGGGCGAGCTCCCACCAGGAGCCAACACCCGCAGAGCCGCTTGCTCCCCGCTGCCTCTTGTACTGACTGCCGAGTTCCAGTTAAATATACATCTTATTTTATTTTATTAAGGGCTTTTCCCCCTGCACTCCAGGGTGATGAAGTGTGTGCATCTGAGTGAGTTCTTGGGCAATGGATTAACAAAATCTACAGCGTTTAACTGGTTTTGCACACATCTTGGCTTTTGCTCTTAAATCAAGTATTAAGTCAAAATCCGACCATGAAACTAGGTGATCTGAAAAACTTAGCTTAAAATCCATGTGTATAATACTATGGCTAATCAGAATTTCATCTGCTGTAATAATAAATGAAACAGTAGATATTTACAGTAATTTTTCTCTGCCAGAGACTCATTATATTCTGCTTTCATAATTAATGATTTTGGATAGATTCACACTTACCTTATGAGACAAATACAGTTTTGTCTCCAGTGAAAACAGTTGCACAGGTGCAATGACATATTCTTTTTTAATATAAATTGGGACACTTAAGAGTAAACAAACCACTGGAAAGCATGGAAATCGGAAGGAGTACAAGCATGTCTGCATGTTTGTCGTCTCCTTGCAGGAGCGTTGGTAGGGAGGTGATGGAAATGCTTGTCCCAGCTGGATATGGACAAGAGTATAAGTAAGGACAGATCTCCATGTGTGGTGCTATCACGCAAGCCTTCTTTAAAGTCGTTTAAGAAGTGTTACAGCTATGTTTCTAAATCGTTCTCCCCGGTCAGAGCTGTATGCTGGAGTTTGTGAGGAATCAACGGACGTTTCGTTCCCAGGTAGTGCTTATTTCCATGGAGCTGGCTGCCTAATTTTCATAAATGCGCATGGAAATGCCAGCCCTAGATACTGCGTAAATACCCAGCTGGGTGTCCAGGGAGACACTTGACCGTACAAAAGCAGCAACTGGTTGGGAAGTAGCGGTGCTCTTTTGTGGCCATTAGCTCTGTGCCCACGGGCAAGCACAGCTCTACACCGCATGGCTTGGCTTTGATCTGTACGGAGAGGTTTCTGCTGAGGTTTTGCAGAGCAAAAGAGATGCTAAAGGGATGCAACGTGGGAGAGAGGAGAGCAGTGAGGGGTGGCCCAGGATGGTCTGAGGGGACCTATGGTGTTCCCTGGTGGAGCGGCACTGCTACGCTTACTGCACAGCTGCTACATAATTGTGGCTTGCTGATGTGTGGGGCAGGAGCTGTCTTTTTAAAAGAAGCGTTTTCACTGGAACGTGGTTTTGCATTTCTTACACAAATAATCATTTTTCTTTGCTGAAGCAACGAGGCAGTGACACGTTGTGAAATGTCTTTTTCGTATTTTAGACGTATAACGGCCAGAACGAGAATAATGAAGACTATGAAATCCCTCCCATAACGCCTCCTAATCTCCCGGACCCTTCCCTTCTTCACTTGGTGGACCACGAAACTGGATACCATTCACTGTGCCACAGCCTCCCTCCAAACAGCCTGATACCAGCGTACCCCTATCAGAACATGGACCTTCCGGCCATCATGGTGTCCAACATGCTCAGCCAGGAGGGGCATCTTCTTTCCAGCCAGCTACCAACGGTGAGTAACTTTCCCCGTTACTACCCTTCACGTGAACTCAGGCAATCCCCTGTACGCCGTTAGCGTTACGAGTAGATTGGCTTTAGGAGAAGGTTAACAACTAGGTATTTCCAGCTGGGGTTCGGCAAAGCAGGCAATGTAGCCCTGACTCGCGGTGCTTGCACGCTCCTAAGTCGGGGCGCGTTGGCTGACGTTGCCGTCACCCGCGTGGTCCTGCTCACACTGGTGACTTTGTGTTTCCAATTTGGTGTCTTCCCAAGCCCTGTTAATCCCCGAGTTGCCTTTGGGAGAGGGGAAGACACGGCCCCACTGCTGAGCCGCCACGCTGGCCTGAGCCTTCCTCCTGGTTTCAAGGGCAACGAGCTCTCTCCTTGCGCTCGCAAACTTAAATTGCCTTTTGGCTTACGTCGTGGTAAAGCGATATCTTCAGAAGTTTCAAATGACTCTTCTGTAGGAATAAATAACAGAGGGATAATGAATTAAAATGCAGATCCGGGAAGAAACTTTTGGGCTAATTAGACCTTAGGACACTTCTGTACCAGCAGCGCTAAGGAAAGGCTTGGCTTGATTTGGGCAATAGTATTGAATTAATGCTGTAGCTGTTTAATAATATTTTCCTCTTTAGCAGATTTATCTCTATGGTTAGTTTGCTATATCGTTTCTTTCTAAGATCATTGATTTTCATGGGTGTTGTTGGAAGGCATCAATATCAAACAGAGTTAATTTTACTTAAATAGCATGCCTGCAACTCTACAACTGCACTAGTGAAAGAACATTTGGTGTTGATTGCTTGAATAGATAACGGTCTGAAAGGTAGTGATACTTAAATATTTAAATGGGATGTTATCTCTTAGTCTAGGAAAATCCCAAGGCTTTCTAAAGTCTTGATGCCCCTCCAAGTTTCATGGTTAGTGTGTTTAAGAAAAATATCATGTTCTGCCCATCAATATTGAACACAGGCATATTTCTATGAAATTAAATATTACTTAGGTCTCTGTTAGGTTTTAGGTTCTTAGGTGATTAAAACATTCATTTCTGAGACAAAAAGAGTCAATTTCAGATGAAATATTTTTCCCTAGTTTAATTTAAAGCACAACCCCTTTTCCTGACCCCTATTTTCATAACGTGATAATTTTATCCTGTGTTGATTGTCTCATTTTTGAGAGGTGATATTACACTTATAAATCAGTTTCTAAACTACCTAAAGAAACAAGAATAGTGGGATTTATTAAGCAGCTTCTGTATGTCTGAAATAATTTATTTTGGAGTAGTCCTTGGGAAATGTTCTTTTTCTTATTTTATGGTACTGTTTTACAAATGCAGCGTTGTGACAATAAATCAGGACTGAGACAGAGAAGATAAGAAGGGGGCTTAGTGGGCTGTAAATGTAGAATAGAGAGATTAAGATTTGTTTGCCCCTTACCATTAAAATAAAAAATCCAGTGAACTCTGAATTTTCCGGCTGGTAGCGAATTGAAAGTGTCTCGTTTTTAACAGGAGCCTTTGGAGGTAGAATATATCTCCAAAGCTCCCAGCACAAAAGGGAGTAGATCAAGGAGGGGACCGTGTTGGAATTTTAGGTCAAAATTAAATCCTGTCTTACCCTCGTGTCAAAGGCCTTTTTCTCCCGGTGCTATCAAACTTTTCCTGCAGAAAGACAGCGCCTTCTAGCCTTTTTCTGGGGAGAGATGGGCTCAGGTTTGGGATGTGCAAATAGAGGTCCCTGGCACGGGACCTCGGCTGGCAGCGTTCGTCCCAAAGCGTGTGTGTAACTTTTACTAGCATTAACGGGAGCAGAGCGTGCACACGAGGGAAAAATAAAATCCCAGCGACAGAACAGACTTTTCGATCCCTACCGTTAACACCTCCTGCCTGCACGCCCGTCACGCTGCAACCCCTTGCTGATGGCCGAGTGGAGCCAAGCGTGCGTCTGGCACCACCGCCGCAGCTTTGCAAGGCATACCGAGTGCTGCAAGCCTTCCCCCAAGTTAACCACGCTCAGGTGGGTATTTGCAGCAGGAAGCCTTCAGATCAAGGAAGGAACTTGTTTACTAACACTTCCAAAGAGAGGATTTTTTGCCAGGTGGATAGGGATGGAGAGCTGGCTGGAAAGCGAGCCTGGAGCGAGCACGAAGGAGGAGGAGGCGTGCTGAGGTTTTGTCTTTGCTCGAAGACCAATGTTGCTGATGCAAATGCCAAGGCTGTGAGCATCTCGCCTTGCTGCTGCTCTTTGCTGTAGTTTGTGCTGGTTTTTGCATACGCAGCTGTTTCCTGCCTTGGCTGCCATTGCTTTTGGTTTGAAAGCGGTGAAAAATGTTAATGACAAGCAATTCAAGGTAACATGTTTAGACATTGGCTAGACTTTTCCTCTAAAGCAGTAGCTAGAGGCTTGGGATTTTTGTAAGGTGTCCTCATGACAAATCCAGGGCTGCTGGAAAGACAGGAGATCGGAGCCAGGGAGAACAACGCAGATGGACGGCATTTTTCTCTGCAGCTCAAAAAATGAGTAAGGAAAACATGCGTGCAAGTTGCTCTGTCCTCTTTGGCATGTCTCATGTCCTAGGACGTCACAAGGTTCCCCATATATTTCATTAAGCCTCCCAATGCCTCTGCAAGGTAGGAGGTTGTTGCTTCCACTATGCAGGAAGCCAGAGCCGGGAGCCCCTCCGCAGAGCTCCCGAGCTGCCCTCCGTCGGGGCCATTTGCAAACCAAAACCATGGGCACCTCTGCGTTTTCTTCTCTCGATCGTCCTCGTCCGAACGCGCTCCCCTCTGCTACGTCAGCGTTGGCCCCGGCAGTCTCTGCCGTTCCAGCATGGGACTCTTCACTGCTGTTTCTGTCATTTTTATTTCCCTATTATTATTATCTTTCCATGAGTTTTTAGAGCACGCAAGGAACTTTTCAGGTACTGACGATCGGGTGAAGGGAGCCGGAGAGGAGCGAGCGCGGGGGGATGAGGTGGCAGGAGAGGTGGCTTTAGAAAGGGTGATGGAGCAGAGCAGAGGGAGGAGACAGGGCTGGGCCGTTTGGGGAAGGACTGATGGGTTTTGTGCTTGCGACAAGAAACTAACTGAAAATACCTGATATGACAGGTTTTTTTCACCGTCTTTTCTCTTTTGCTATGAGAAAAGAGGAGGGAAAGAGGAAGCATGGCAGGAGGGAAGGAAAATGGGGAAAAAATAGGAAAAGTGGGATTTTCTTTGAGAAATAAGAATATTTAGGCAAAAAGATAATCAGAAAGGGGAAAAAAAAAGGATCTGTCCTTCTTGGAAAGAAAACTTTTCCCACTGTAGGCAGCCGAGGGTTCTTGCCTGTTTTGCTGTGGTGAGTTTTGTGGAGGCTCTGCCCTGCTCCCTCCCTTCCTTCCGCCCGCGGATCTGCCAGGGCAGGCTGAGACTGTGGCGCTGCTCTGAGCCCACTGCATATTTTTGCAGGGGAAAAGCAGCATTTCGGACACCCTGAGCAGCAGCTGTTGTTAGCAAACGTTGGCTTTGCAGTGGGTAGGACAGTCTGATGGGGGGAGATGGGCAGCAATCGCGGCGTCTGCACTTTTCTAGCACTAGTGAAAGATCTGCGTGACTTTATTTTCAAAGCTCTGACCTTTCCACCGAGTGGGGTACCACTTTGAAATGCAGGACTGCCACAGCCCTTCGTCTGCCACAGAAAATCCCGTTTGGGTTTGCATAAACTACCCCAAGCCCCTGTCCATCTCCCCATGGCTCTGCAGGAGGATTTGCAGCCTGCTCAAATCCCAGCTCACCAGGAGCGCTGGGCGCCCCGGCCTGCTCCTGGCCAGGCAGCACTGGCAAAGCACATCCACGGTGCCAAAATGTCCAATTTCTGCTTACCTGTGGAACCTGTCTATGTATGCACTGGGATATTATCTTTAATTATAGTTACGCATTATGATTTTCCATGGGTTCCCCTCATCATCTACTGGGGGGAAGAGGCAAAGGGCAAAGTGGGGGAAGACTTAGCATAGTGAGGACGAGTCCAACTCTGAAATTTCTGGAGGGTTAGTCGGTTGGCTTTGTGATCCGAATAGCTGCCTTTGAATGCTGTGGGGCTGCGAAAAAAGAAATAAAAGCAAAATGAAATAATTTGGCTGTGGCCATACATCAGTTAGGATCTGCACCTTGCTGCTCCGGGCCGGTCCCACGCACAGCGGGGTTCCTGCAGGTGCTGTGGGGTGAGCCCACAGCACCCGTTGTTGGTGCAGCTCCCTGGGTTGCTGCGAGGTTTCTCGCCAACCCCGTGCACGCTCGCATCCTTCCCGAGCCCGCTGCTCCCCGCCAAACACCTTCTTTATGACCCGAGCCCAAGTTGGATAAAGTTGGCGGGGAACTCAGCAGTTTGCTTTCGATAAGCCACTGTGCAGCCCGCGGGCCCGGGAACACGGTCGGGGTGCTCGATGGTAGGCACACACGGCCGGACCTGGCTGCACAGACCTGGGGAGGATCAAAACTTTTCTAATGCAGGAAATAGAAAAGAAACCAATTAGACATTGACACAAAAGCAAAGTAAGATTCGTCAGTCCTTTGGCTAAGACATGGAAATGCATTAATCCGCTAGGCAGTACAATTTGTGTGTCGTCAATAAATACTTTTGATGCATGAATAATAATGTAAAATCACTGTCTACTAAAATAAGTTATTTTAAATAGCCTATGTTCCAGTGCAAGTCAAACGTAGCGCTGCCCTTTGGAGTAGGATTGGATGCATTAGCGTGGATTAATGTGATTCGGACGTTATCCTTCTCGCTCTCGCGAAGGCAGCGGAGACCTTGGCCCCGGCTGTGCTGGCATGAGCACGAGTGCATGTCCTGCCCCGCGGAGCCCATGGTCTGAACGCGGCTGCCAGCATGGGAAACAGGTTCAGAAATAGTTTAAAAATGTGTAACTTTTTTGCACAGCTCAGCTACCAGCTTGCTGATGCTTAGTGACATGGGGGAGCTTCACCCTTCGTCCGTCCAGCATCGGGTCGGTGGTCCACGCTCAAGGCTGGGCTGTGCTCCCCCCTGCCCAGCTCGTTTTCAGACCAAGAGTCTTAATAAACGAACAGGCACGCAGAAGAAGTGGCGCTGGGGCGATGCCGAAGCGGGGCCGGGGAGCGTGCCACCTGTAGCAAAGCCCTAGCAAAGTCCCCTGTGTTTCCGTCCGGGAGGAGTTTGCACTGGCAGTTTTGTGTTGTGTGCTTTAGATTTTTGCTAATTTGGTTTTCTGCTTATTAATGGATCAGTATTTAAAAACTAAACTGCCTAAAATGAGCCCTTGGTGGAAAATAGTAATAATACAACCATACATGAAGGGTTCTTTGTATTAAACAGAGCCCTGTTTGCAATTCCTTGCTAGTGTTTTTCTCAGAGGCAATAAATGAAAGAAATATGTCTTTTTAAATTTTATAAAACTCAGAAAAATGGTTTTAAACAGCTTTTCTTCACCTCCTATAATTATTTATTTTCAAACAGTCCTTCAGGGTAATGTTCCGTTTTCTTATTTCACACTCCTTTTTCTCATAAATGAACCATCACTTCAATAAATCATTATGAAAACAGAGACTAACACAAACCCTGAAAGGTTGAAAGATTTATGTAACACATTTATGTTTTCCATTTTCTCATTCTGGTACTCCACTGCTAAAGCTAAGCTAATAAAAGCTGCTATTAATATTTCTTGTTGCCTAGCAACCGCAGAGAGGGAGTAATAGCTTTAGCTAGAAAAATAGATGACCGATAAGGAAAAATTCAATTCTTTTATTATCTCAAGGGAAAATGGGCTTTTACTGGAACATTATGATGTACGAGTGTGAAGTTGAATACAAAGGATATTTTTTCAGTTGTTTTTCTATTTTTAATGAACGTTATTTTACCTTCACGAACTCGTTTAAGGCATTTGCCCCACCTACTTGTGAGCTTAATTTAGCAACACCCACACATGCTTCTGGCTTTAAGTATCTGTTGGCATTTTCATTTGAAAGCCCCCTTCCTTGCCTACCCCTGCTCTGAGGTTTATCGCTTGGTCATAAAATTTCACTCCAGGTCAGAAGCTGGGAGACAAGATTCCCAATCAGAGAGTAAATTGTTTTTGTATTTAAAAACATACTTTCTGCTAGGAGCGTCTGTGTAGCAATAGTTACTTTATGAAGTTTTAGCAGCCGTGCCTGACCTCCCTGTGTCTGAGGGGGAGCAGAAATAACCGCTGCTCCTGCCCATGCTTCAGAGCAGCTGGTGCACGCTGGAGATGCAGGTGCAGAGCTGCCGCATGGTCTACAGCCCAGTCCAGACCTGGGCATCAAGGTCGGTATGGGAAAGTGGGCCCTCTTCTTCTGGGGACCATGGGAAAGGTCCCCTCCAGGCTTCCCACTCATCCTGAACACCAGTAGAAACGCCATGCGGAGCAGTGTCCCCTCTTGTCACGTGGCTACTACAGGCACTCATGGGCAGGACTTGCTGGGCCATGCGAGCCCTTCCAGGAGAGGTCAGCGTGGTGCTGGTCACACTCAGGTCCTGACTCTGCGAGTGCTCAGACAGCGGCAGGTCTTACAAGGGCTGGGCTGTGTATGAAAGGAGGGAGCCAGATGAACAAGCTCTGTCCAGTGCGCTTCCTTGGCTGGTCCTCAGCTTCACCCGTTGGCAACTCATTTCTGAGCTACCTAAAGACAAAGTGTCATGACTTACTTTTCATGAAAGTGCAGTGTCATGATAGCTGTGAGAGCAAAACCGTTTATGGTCAGTAATGCAAGATTTAGTCCAGGGCCAAGGGAAGGGAAGAAGACAAGGTGTGAGCTTGACTTGCCGAGGCTGGAAAGGGGTGACGCTCCCCGTCCAGGCTGAGGAGCAGGTGAACCAGGTCCTCAGTGGGAACTTGCCTGGTGTCTTGATGGCCTCTAAGAGCCTCCGCTCCGCAGGTGAACCGCTCCAGAGCATGTGTCTGTGCCAGGGTGTGCTCCGCTGGCCCTCTGGGCACAGGGGCAGCTGCCGGGTGTCCTCCCCGCAGGAGCGCGCTGGCTCCTCCAGCTTAACTAGAGTAGTGCCGAGAGCGTTGCTCTGTCCTGCCAACAGCAAATGGAAGCAGATACCGTCCAAAGTCCCCCTTCCCACATGTCTGTCTCCTGCGGCTCTGCTCAGTCCTGCCATGGAATAACAGCGCTTGACAAATAAATTTACTTTGCAATGAACCAAATTGCTTTTTCCATTGGCTTAAAATCCTATTTCTGTCTCGTGCTGTAAACGCCCCTTAAGTTCACTCTGACTCCTGCCTTCCTGGGGCCAGTGTTGTGCTCCACAGAGGGCTGGGGAGGAGAAGAGGAGACGGGGACCAGGTCCTGGCTCTGCACAGCACATGTTCCTCTCGCAGTAAAATGTCACATGAACTCTCATACGGTGATTTTGCAAAAGGCAGGTAGGGACAACTGGGAGAGGAAGACGCTGCTCCTGTTCTTGTTTTGCATCTCCTTGGTGCTTTGTACATCTGGGTTTCCCCTGTGCAGACAGCCTCATCCAAAGAGTTCAGATCCTCCGAGAAAAGAGGTTCGATTGCAGCCTCCAAATTTTATAGAGGGCTGAAGGGTCTGGCTCACAGTCAGCACATCTCAGGCCTGGTTTCCCCAGTCTGGGTGTGGAGGTAGGTGACCTACGTTGCAGAAAAGGGGCTTGGTGTTGCCCGGGATCGCAGGAGGCAGAGGCAGGAGAGGGCTTTCTCGGCTTTGTGAGCTTCCACCAGCCAGCGCCGAGTTTGGGTACCTCTCGAAGGATGAGTCGTGCGGGATTACCGCATCTTCTAGGAGGTCTCTCCTTTAGGAGACTTTCCTGCATATTCACCTATAAATTACCTTTTCTCTGTATTGTTGCATCATTCGTATTATTATTACTGTTACATGTTGTTATAATAATAATGTCACGTATATTATACCTTCCTGCGCCAGAGCCGTAGGGTGCTTGACACTACATAAACCTACAGGAAGAGAAAGCCCTGCCTTGAAGAGCTCACTACCCGCACAGGCAAGACGAGAATAAAAGGTCTGGGCGCAAAGCACTACCCAGAGATGCAGAAGCGAGCCACAGCGTGTAAAACACTGCGCTCTCCCGCCCACGCTCCGTTCCCCGCTCCCCCCAGCGAGGCTGCTTCTTCCACTCCCACCCTCCTCCTCATCACGTGCCGCCGCCGCCCGTCGGGTCACCCTTTCCTCCCGGCCACGGACAGCAGGTCGCGACTCCCGCGGGTACCTGCCGCTCCCAGTTCAGCGGCGTCACTTTGCACCGCATGAGCTGCGGGTTCGGTTGCATCTTTTAGCTCTTCCTTATAAATGAGTCCCTCCGATCTTTTATTTTTTCCGTCTTGAGTTCATCAATACCTTTCTGATAAGCCAGTGGCTTCAGGGTGGTCTCTCCAGTGAAAAAGTCACCTTAGCAGCTATAAAATGACCGTGCGGTAGCTGCGGGGAGCGCTGCAAGTGTCTCCGCGGCGCGTAGGTCAAGCGAGAGAGTCGCTCGCGTTGGCGCTGCTCCGCTTGTTGCTGGGCGGTTGCGAAACGACGGGCTTCGCTTTGCTAGCAATTTAAAATATTGCCAATTTTAAATGCAAACTTCTTTGGAGCAATAATCGGTGCTATAAATATGCCGTTTGTGTGACACCAACGAGGAGGCTCGTTGTGAACAGCATGTGTGTATTAGCAGTGTAATTAAAATATCAATTACGCGGTGTTGACAATTTGCCAAATAACTGGCTTTTGCGCACAGTAAACTTAATCACTCCTACATCTACTCGCAGGACCTGCTGCAATCTTGATACCAAACTAGTCCAACGTAAAAGCCGCATTGCTAAAGCGCAGCTTCAACATTACTTTGCGTAATGGTGCTGCACTCCATAGCTGGTATCATGTTCAGAAAATTATCTTTTAATGTACAATTTGTATTGCTGAGAAATGTCACTTACTTTGCAGAACGTCTCACCGACATAAAACCCAAGATTTATTTCTGTCGTTTTTTGTCTCCTTTGCCATGTTGATAATAAGAAGCCTACTTTATGTGCGTTATGCTCATGTCAGTTTTGAAATTTGGGTTTTCATAAAAGACAGTAGTATAAATAAAACATGATATAAATTAAAAATATAGTGGAAAATAAAATCTGTGAATTACAGCAGCAGATAAGATGAATGCAGCGTGAAGGAGATTTTCAGAACAATATCAAGTAACTGGAAGTATTCAGAGTAAATATGTTTAAGGTGTTGAATGGACCATTTTTAAGAACTGATTCTGATCTTAAAATGTGTGTCTCTGTGTATGTTTGCAGATATGCAGGTGGATGCCTATTAGCCTAGTTGTAACCTCTTAAATTGTTTTCTTCTGTGCTGTGCATCTCTGCAGGATGATATTTTCTTTTCCCTTTTCAGAAAAAAAAATCCTTTCAGCTATTTTTCTGAATGAGGTTAACAAATGCATTTTTCCCCATGTTAAGAATTCTCGCAAATAGGAATATTAAGTCTCCGTGCTTTGAAAAAGGAACTAGAGATTTGGAACAGTTTCTTTGGAGTCCAGCATGTGGCTTTGTGGAAAAAATGCCCGAAGGGGCCAAATTCCCATCTGCTCGGGGCAGATTTGAGCCCAGGAGCTGATGGTGGCACCGGCATGGGCTTTCCCCAGGCGGCGGGGCTCTGGCATACTCGATGCACCGTTTCTGCTGTTTCCTTCCCACCTGGCTGAATTTGTCAAAAAAATTTTAAAAAGTAGGAAATGATGTCAAAAATCAACGTTAGAAAAAGGACAAGGATTGAGCAGCGAGACAGCTAGTAGTGAGAAAACGTCGTAATTCCCCGCACCCAGGCGGGTTATTCTGGGCGCTGGGCAGCACTGCGCCTCGAATTGCAAAGGCAGGAGGTCGCTGCTCAGACATTGGTGTCCTTAGCGCGGGAGTTTTAGGTTGTGGAGTTGATATTCCCCGGTGGGACCCCCAAGCCCCTCAGCCCTTTGCACACAGTTGGGACGGACTAACGTGCGTGGTTTCCGTGGACTCTGCCGCCCATCCGGGCTGGCAGTGACGGCCTGCTCCGGGGAAGCTGGCGTTCCCGGGGAAGCGGCGCTCCGCTGCGTGCCGCCATGTCTCCCCGCCGTGCCGTTGGCGGGGCTGCTTCCCGATGCGTGTTCGTTAGCCGTGGAGACACGGACGAGACGTGAAGGCGGTGGCTCTGCGCCGTGTGGAAGAGCCTCCGGGAGGCAAGCGATGGTTTTGGTTTGCGTCATGACCTCTTCTGGGGGGCGAAGCTTTCTCCTCCCATGTGCGTCTATACCCCACATTGTCGTGCGACATAAACTCTTCCTTGAAGTGCAACGGCCAAAAGGGAAACCATTTTGGCTGATCTTCCCCAGCACCGCTTTGAGGGTGCAGACCGAGCCGCCAGCTGTCAGTTATCCCACCGAAGCAGCACGTCCGGGAACTCCTTGCCATCTGTCTTGCATGCTGGGACCGCTGTTGCAGCCCATCTTCAATTGCCCTTATACCTCAGCTCTATCCTATTTACCACTTAGCTGTTGTTTGCCTCCTCTTTCCTTCCTTCACAGAAGTTTCCCGCACGAGCGGCCCCGCGGCGGTGGTGGCTGGCACGCCGTCCCTGCTGCCCGACCACCGCCGCTCCAGGCAGGGAGCGCGACGGCATGCAAAATTCCTCGGGTTTGCTTCAGCTGCCGAGGTTGCAGCGGCTAGTCACCGACATAGGTGTGTGCGCATTGAATGAGTCTTTTTTTATTATTATTTAAATGGGAACCGTAGCAGAAAGTGCTTGCAATAAAAATAATGGGCTGCCGCACGCTTTGTTATGCAATGAGAAAGAGCAAAGAGCTACAGCAGCCGCTCCGCACGTCCGCAGAGGCAGCTGCGGAGGAGCTTCTGGTCAGTAGGTAACACTGCCTTGGCTGGTAAGCAGAATTGGTAATCCCAGCCTCTTCGCAGGCGTTTTCTGCTGCCTGTGGGCTCAGTGGGGTTTGCTGTCAGTGCGAATGACGATGGAGAACAAGTACGAGCATCAACATGAGTCTTGAGCCAGATTTCCTTTTTTTGGGCATGGCACCCCGAATCCGTACCTGCATTTTACTGGTGAGGTGGGAGTGCAGATATGGATAAGTCCAGCCGCAGTATACAGACTCCCCAAAAGACGTAAGAGGATGTAAGCGTTGAAGCTCTGCAACACAGTTCCTGGCTGTTCTGCCTTAGTGCAGGTCCAGGCTGGAGCAGTCCACAGCCCCATGGCCCAGGAAAATCAAAGGTACTGTTTAAATGAAGAATGCTACCTGCGTCCTGCCCCTGGGAAAAGGTGTGGGATGCGATGTCAAGAGAAATTATACTGCTTGCTACAGATGCAGCTTGTCGGAGAAAGAGGAAAACTTTGCTGTGACTGATGCACGGCGGTGAGCCGGTTGGTAACGTTGTATGTCCAAATGTTTCCCCAGCTGGGAAGCGTGCCGTAGTGCTCCGCGCGGCTGTCGTGCTTGCCTCTGAGCTCTGCAGACTCCCGTCACGGACGTTCCCTTTGCACCGTGGAAATTGTTTGGTTTCTCCGAGGGGCCGCACGTGGGAGGGAGCAGCGTATTGCCGTTAAATGCCGGCGTGCCGAGGCACGAAGTTTGCAGGTGATGCAAAGAAATAGGACATATTTGGGATGAGGGAAAGGGAGTTCAGAGAGGTTGAAGTGAATCAGGAGAACAGACTGCAGGGTTGCAAACGCAGCTCCGTGCTGCTAAATGCGACATAATGCATGTTGGGGAGAAAAAGAGGCGCTACTCATAAAGCTGCACTGAGCGTGAGAAAGCACGTGGGCTTTCCTGCTGTGCTGCACGCAGTGGGCAAGATGTCGGAGGGTGGGAGAAATTTGCAGGCAATTTTCGGAGACTTGTCCAGCGCTGGTCAGCCCGTCTCAAATGGGAAAGGGAGGCACAAAAGAGGTTCAGAGCACACAGACAGAAATGATCGTGGGCCTGAAAAGTTCCTGCATGAGGAGAGACAGTGAGCTTAAGATGGAGGCAGCTAAAATAGCAGAAATGATAGAAGACATCAGGAATGTCTGTTTTCCCAGTCTGACAAGGAAAGAACAAAGAAACTTCGTTGGGAGTGAGATTTTTGAAATTCAGAGCGATGCTCTTTTGCACAAAGGTCAAGATCAACTCTGGGACTCACTGCCCCGGGAAATAGGTGAAAATGAAAACTTCGTACCAAAATTGTAATTTTTAAAAGTTACTGTAGTAAATGTTACCATGCGTGCTGGTGCAGAGGAGGTGAGAGTTGTTGCATGTAATAACTGTGAAGGTGATTTCTGCAGGAAACGAATCTGAAGCTCTGGAGCACCAAAGCCCGTCAGACCCATACTGTGTCTCCTGCAGGGGAAGGTGCGGTGAAGTCAGGCCTTGGGCTACTGAGAAACACTTTAAACCTACTGATCTGCCATGGATCGTTGTTAAAAAAGTGACGGAATCAATACCGACTCTGCCTTCGTTTTCTGCATATTAACACTAGCTAACTCTAGTTTCCCTCTGCATCCAAAGCTTGGAGCCTCTCTACGTGGACAGGGTGGAGAGGGAGATTTGGGCGCATTCCCAAATCAAATCTAGCATTAATAACTTCCTAGTGCTTGCTGTGGTTGTATCTCCTCAGCTCCATTTTCTCTGATGCAAAGAGAAGCTCTGTCCCATCGCAAGCCACATCTTTGAAGGCGCAGGTCTCGTGTCCAAGTGGTGCGCGGCATCGGCCCACCACCGCCAGCCCACCTGCGTTGTCGCAGAGCATTTCTGCCCAGTGCTGGAGCCCATTCTGTGCACGGCTCCAACTTCCTCGCTAGTTCAGCTTTTTGTGGCATATTTCCAGTTCCATATCAGTTTGCTGTGTCTGTCCTGGAGTCTCTGCTTATTTCAGCCTGTGTTTTTTAGCAACAGTTTACAGACAGTGGGCCATCTGCTTAGCGTTACTAGGAGGGAGGAGGCTGCATGCTTACCTGCAGTAAAACCATCCTCCTTTCAAGATGGGTCCTGTAAATTCTCATGTTTGTGTTGAGCTTTTCTTGTTAGTAGACTTTTTTTCTGGCAAGAGGGCAGAGGGGTGAAGATGGAATTACCACGACATATTCCCTTCTCAGCTGGCCACTGCAACCCTCTGCAAAACCCAAATCTGATATTAGCAACTCAAGTTGAGCTCTTCTTGTCTTGATTTCGATGTCTTGGCAGGCATGCCGAGATGCAGAAGTATCTCTGCCTTCACCCACAGTGATGGACCAGGGCACAGCTCAGCTTCCCGCACCGGTGGGTGGCCTTGCTCCCGCAATGCTCCCTTTGCCCAGGAGAAGGTCAGCCCCTCAGCGGTGGCCGTTGGATGCTCTACAGCATCTGCAGAGCATCTCAGCAAGAGCTACCCTAAAGGTGAAATCCAAAGAGTGGAGGCCAAGATAGAAGAAAAACTCCAAAACCTGCCACAAAAGCAAAGGCTAAACTTGCGGAGCGCTGGTTATACTGGCGGCCTGTGCAAATCGTGTCAGGGAATCTGCAAGGCAGATCACAAAGATTTTTGTCCCATGTGGCGTACAGCTGATTTGGAGCTTCCTTCTTTTATAATTTAGCATCTGTGGCTCTGCCATGCTGTTTTACAAGGCAGAAATCCAATCCCTGAAGGGATGGAAGCCAAAGTTCAGTACTGAGTATTATTCCATGATGAGGATGTTGTATTAATGCCAAGCAGAAGAGTTAGCACTGCTGATTTATATGGTGTGCGCGCGTGTACGGCTAAGCAGCGTGGTTCTGTAAACATTTCCTTTGCTAACCTAGTGCATATTTGTTTTGAAGTGAAGATCTGTATTGTTAAGCAGTCTGTGGAAGACTCTCATGTGGGACAGTAGAAGGTCAAGCAAGTGGGGCATTTAAAAGGGACTGGAGAAGCTGTACGGACAAAGCAGAGTAGTTTTTCCCTGGCCTCTCTTGCTCTCAGAGGATGGATGAAATATTATCTAACAGCACTTTCCTGATGTGAATTTCCACAGAATTTGAGAAAATAAAAATGAATCTTGTTAGGTTCATGCCGAACTGCATTTCCAAACCATGGCCTGCAAGAAGCAGTTTGTATATGCATTTCTGTACACGCTGCTGTTGTGCATTTACAGCTTCAGGTTTGCACAGGAAAAATGATTTCTGTGCACATCCTGCCTTTTGATTTTATGCTCTGGGTCATATGCCTCAAAAATCCAGGACAAAATTGAAGCCTCTCTGAAAATTTGGATTTCATCATCTGTAATGGTTGATTGGAGCTGGAATTCTCTTGAGTGACAGTTTTCCTCATTCCCTTTTGCTTTGCTTTCTCACTGAAGTAGAAAAGTCATATACAATACAATGAATTTAGTGCAGTCAGCAACAATTCAGCCATGCTGATTTATTTGAGCCATTCACAGACAAGTACTGCACTGCTCTGGAAGTGGTAGTGCCCATGAATTTCATGTTGATTTTTACTGTTTCCCACGAATGGTCAAAGGTTTTAGTTATTACAACCAGATTTTTGCTCGTGTGTCCTCTGGGTGATGCTGAACTCCATTATTCAGCTGTCCTTGGAAGATCTGTATGTGGAAGCAGAGCAACTTCTCCAGCTGGAGATCACGATGAAGAGTCAAGAATGGCATTCTTGCAATAATTTTAATGTTTGTTTCATTATCTTTACGTTTTTGCAGTGTTTGTGTTGTGTGGGAAGTTGGCCGTATGATTACAATAACCAGTGGGAGGAAGTGGCCAGTAACATTTTAACACTCACTCAGTCACCTGACACACTCTGATGCCATGCAAAGCATGAACAGTAATAGCTGGACTTCAGTTATAGCTTACATTTAAGGTTCATCAGGGAAAAATTAGATGAATAACTACAGTTATTGCTGTAGCAACATGGCTCCTTTGTAGTCCATAATCTACTGTAATCTAGAAAACATGAATCGTTAAAATTAATGCATATTGCAGCCACACTTTAGGGGCTTGATTCTCCTGTTCACTACGAGCGTGTTTCTCAGCCTTTCCAGTCTTGTCAAGAGGCTGTAAATTTCCTTTTACAGAGTCAGTTATGGAAAATAGCATTAGCTCAAGGAAGATTGGACTTAATATTTCCTCCAAGAAACTTTTACCTTCTTCCTAGTATTTATCACTGAATGGAAATCCAAGTATTTAATGTGAGCAGGGTGGGCTTCTCAGCCACTCCAAATTCAGCATGAAAATACTGCAGCCAACAGTGCAGTTGAGTAGACGAGACTTGATCATCCCTCCTGTTTACGAGATTGTAATTGGATTCCGTGCAAAATACTCAGTCTTGCAGCCCAAAGACACAGCTGGTACCATGTTTGAGGGGGCACTTCCGAATTATTGGTAGGAGGAGCTGTTACCGCCTGTGAGCTGCAGTTAGCGTGGGCCCGTTCTCACACAGTGCCACCTTTCAGAGTTCTCCATCCAGGTGCTCCTTGGAGACCTGACTTGCCTGAGCCTTTTCCTTCGGGGGCCCATGCTGTGAAGTTACTTGTTTTGCAGGGAATGGGATGCTGATCTTGCAGGATGCTGCTCAGTGCTGTAATCCTCCTCAAGTCCCATGGTCTTGCTCTTTCAGGGAATGATTTGCAGGCTGAAACCAAGGTGGACTCACAACGGCAGTAGTATCAACTACTGTATATGTTGTTCCTTGCTGTTAAATACGTACATTTTCCAAAATAATGCCTTGGTCAACAAAGAAACGTAGTGTGGTATCAGGAGCCCAAGGCACCTGATACGGGGAGCATGGAGCAGCCGGTGTGTTTGACGACAGCAGTGCTGATTTCATTGAGAAAGGACATCGCCTGTGAACCAGCTGCTCTAAAGCTGGATATTGCAGCGTCTAAATAGCTCGTCACAGGGAAAACTGAGGGCACCTGGTCATGGTACAAACAGACATTTAGATGACTGCAAAGCCAAAGAGGCCAAGAACATAGAAGTAGAGGAAAGAAGGAGAAATCTCCTGCTCTGATGGAGATTAGGCCAGAAGCATAGATTATAGACAGCACGCTTCTTGCTGAAGAATCTGACAAGGGAGTTATAAAAAAATCATTAAGAGACAGAAGCTTACAGAGTCTTTAGAAAAAAAATATTTATGGAAAAAAAACAGGTTTTCCATCCAAAGCCAAGAATAAGATTGCCAAGTACAGGGCAGTGTCAGTGTTGAGTCATGAATATAAAAAAATACTAAGCAATGAGCCTGGCTATTTTGTTAAAAACATTGCAGATCTGGAAAATGCCTACATTAGTAACACAGCTTTGTGGACTGGTAGCCTGGGTGGCAGTCCCTCACCAAAGCTGAGTTAGTCACCAAGGTTTCTTTTACTGGTAGTGAAGCGACAGAGGCTCCTCTAGAGTGCATTGGACCTGTCTGAAATGCCTACCCTGGAAAGGTGCAAATGTCCCTGCAGGAATTCCAGGAGGACAAGGTGTCCAGCTCAGCTAGATTAGTCTACGTTTTAGGCATCTACATTTGCACAGATTTTAAATTATCCAGCTGTTTAGTGGGGAGGAACAGCTGCATGGTAAAAATCAAGGTTTATAAAACAATTCACATTCCATCTATTTGGAACTGAACTGAAGAGACGTGTAGAAATGACCATAACAGACAATAAGTAGTTAAACCTAGAAGTCAAATCCTATAGTGGGCAAACAATTCTAATCTTCAGTATACAGAAATTGTT
Source organism: Dromaius novaehollandiae (assembly GCF_036370855.1). Taxonomy (NCBI): domain Eukaryota; kingdom Metazoa; phylum Chordata; class Aves; order Casuariiformes; family Dromaiidae; genus Dromaius; species Dromaius novaehollandiae. The sequence continues at coordinate 6,538,678 of NC_088113.1, read as the reverse complement.
GCTGTAGGATAAACCATGGCTGAGGTACAGGAGGGAAAGTGCTGGAAGGATAGGGAGAGTTGCAGCTTGCAACCACTTCACCTGATACATAAGTTAGGAACATGGTAGCATTACCATTTTTGTTGCGAGAAGTGCTATTCCTCAGTGTACCATCCCCTTTCAAAGATCGGCTACAAAGGCAAAGCAGTAGGACAAGATCCTGCAGTTGTACATCAAAGGCAGTTTCTTGTCTTCAGCTTCAGTCTCTGAAGGGTGAGCCTAGCTGAGTGCCTACCCTACACCTTAATGCTGCAGTTCAGCCCCGGACGGGTTAGCCACGTAGGGGACATAGAAGGTGGAGGTACAGAAATGCACAGCATGCATCCTGCCTTCTGGGGCCAGTACATGTTGCAAAACATCTTAGCAGATGGCATCAGTAATGGGAGTAGGTTCATTCATTCGTGACTGTGGAGGAAACAAGGACAGTCCTGAACTTCGCATCAATCCCAAGGAGTTGAGCAAGAATCTTAAAAGGAAACATTTGTGTATGCCTGTAAAAACCTGGTGTTTGCTGCGATGGCAAGAACCAAATTCTTCCACAGATCAGAAGTGTTTTTGCCACTTTCCCCTCCTTCTACAATCTGCCAAACTTCACTTTGTCAATGAACCGTTTGTCCTGCTCTGCAGATCCTGTCTCTGGGGTGGAGGCGGCCCTAGGAGTGATCGGTCTCACTGGGCCCAAGAAGCTATAAGGTCTCACAGGACCAAAAGGGGACATCAGCAGTGATGGCCCATCTCATTTAGACTACTGGATAACTGGCTCTACCAACGACAATTACTCAATTACTTCGGGAAGAAGAATCTTTGAGCTGAACAAAGCCAAGAGGCAATTTTCAATTTACATGAATATAAATTGCAGAGTTCGTTGAATTATGGTAGAGAGTTTGTATGAGCTCAGCCAGCTCATTCCTTCTTGGAGACACAGAACAGGCCTGGGATATGGCAGCACAAGGGAAAGCGTGTCTGACTTGCGTGTTGACATCACCAGGAGCGCCGCAGCTCCGAGCCGAACTGATGTGGTTGCAGGAGACTGCGTGGCTTTTAGTATTCTGGGAGAGCTGCTACAGTGGCAGAGAAAATTATTCATGGATCAAAAAAGAAAGGCATTAGCAACACAAAGTGTCATAGTTTTCTCTGTTCTGCTGCAAGGTTGAAGCAAGACACCAGCTGCAGTGTGTGAGAAATAGCTCGAAGAAGCACCAATAAAAATAGGCTGCTTATTCTGGAAAGAGCCTTGCGATTCAAGCCAAGGTATCCCTTACTAATTCGCGGGGAAGTACAAGGGGTGCACGACCCGCAGCTGACTTGCAGCCAGGTGATCGGGAGCAAGCGGCATCACGACAGCAATGCACAGCAGTCATGCGCTTGATGTTGCTAGAAATAAAGGCGGAGGTGAAGAGAGGAATGCCAGGGATGAAGCCGTAATTAAGAGATGCCAAACCAGCTTTTCGTCCTAGGAAAAAAAAAAAAGGAACGCAAAGTTCATTGGAGGAGATGGTAGTTCCTGCATCCCCGTTGTGCTCGGACATGTTAATTCCTTGTCTGTGTCTCATCGACTTCCAGAGACCGTAACAACCGCCTGTAGGGCACCGTTCAGATTCAGAGAATTCACGGAAGTGTTAAAACTTATCATCTGCCTCACGAGGAATCAAATTCAGATGCTAACAAGCAAATGCCATGCAGGATTTTGAGTCCTGTGGTGAAAGCATACTTTATAAAAGCAACACCAAGCAAGCATCGGAGGAAAGAGCCGTGCGTGGCGGTGCTAAACCAAGCTTTGAAGTGGGTGGTCACCTGTATATCTTTAGTGTAGCAGCTATGTCTGTGCGTTATTGCCGGTTGCAAGGCAGAGGAGATAAATGATCCTCCCAGACAGGATTTGATAAATTAACAGGCACAAAATTATGATAGAGAATAAAATCTTACCCTAGGAGCTGTTCAGTTTTTGATGTTAGACTATGGCAAGGTGAGTATAGCCTGTAAAGCCATTGGTAGTCAGCACTGCTTCACTGTCTCTAATGGTAGACGAAGGTCAAAGCATATATAAAATACTTGTTGGTGTCTGCTAAATGTACCAGGAGGAGATGGTGGCCCCAGGGGACAGTAATTTGCCTGGGGCGTTGCAAAAGGCTGTGGCAGAGCTGAGAACTGACCTGGAGATCTTTCAGCCTAATTCCCATTGCAGCGTTACGCTCGCCTCGGGCTACCAGGAGCATCAGAGCATCTCTTGTTTAGTTCAGCAATCAGCAGAATCCCTCGTTGTGATAAACTGCTTGGCCTTTGGTCTTTTAGTTCATCCGTTTGCTAATAAGATTGGCTCCTAAAACAGAGCACAGAGATGGCATCCCCTAAGTAAGGAAACCGGCACGTGTGAGCATGGCATGGCCGGGCGTTTGCTCTAAAAAAGTCCTTAATTTTCTGGAAATAAAGCAAAGCGCGCGCTCTAGAAATGACTGAGACCTGTTGCTTCTCTCTCTCTGCGGCGCGAATCTCCACGGGTGACGCTCGGTGTGGGCGAGGAGCAGCGCGAGGCTCAGTCCAGGATGTCGGGGCCGGAGCTAAGCGGCGTCGAGCCTTCGTGCTGGTGCTCTGCAGAGCAGGAGATCTCTTCCTCGATCTGCCGTCTGCTTTCCCAGTGACGAACGGAGCTTGTGACAATCTTTCATTGCCTTTCCCTCACGCAGGGCCAGGGAAGTGTGAATTACAATCTGCCCTGTGGAGCCTCAGCCAAACTGTTTTGCAGAGCTCTAATGCATTTGAATACTAAATATTTGCCGAGTCCCTTCTGCACCGCTGGAGGTGTTTTTGCAGCCCTGGGCTGACTGCTGAAGCTTTGCTCCCGAAAGCACCTGCCTTAGGTGTTGCATTGCAGGCTCTGCTTGCAAGGGTGGCAGCTGGGGGAGGAAATATTTTAATTTACAAACGAAGCAAATGTTATATGGTGCTGCTGAAAAGCAGCAGACGCAGAAGTCCCACAATGCCGTTTTTACGATCTCTTTTCAGAATAGGACCACACTTTTAAAGGAAAAAAGTTGAGTCTTAAAATAGAAAACCGCGCTGAATTATACAGTTGCATGATAATTATTTTTTAGTGCTGCTGCTGAAAATGTCCCGTCAAAAGAGTGTATGTCGCTGCAGAATGCTGTCAAGCCACCACACACAGGGATTTTATTTCCAGCTGCATTTTATTTACTAAGATTGGCTGGCCCAGGGCTTGAGAGCGGAGAGTAAATATTTGTATCTACAGCGAAAGAGCTGCCGCTGCTGTCAGGGCTGCGAGCGGTCACACCCCTGCAGCCACCAGCGCCGAGGAGCAGCGGTGGCCCCGAGTCCCCTTTGCACAGGGCGCGGGAATTTTGCAAGACGGGGCTGGCAGGGGAGCCCATTTGGGAAACCAGGTGTGAAGCCGGTGGCCTTTGAAAGCTCACCGGTCCCCATGTTTGCAGGAAAAGAGGAGGGAAAGGATACCAGCGCGATATTAATTATAACTTTGGAAGCTTCGCCCAATTGCATCGTCTCTCTTCAGACGACGGCACAAATATTGATGAGTGGGACTTTTTCTTCTCATTGTAATCAGTGACATAAACAGGTAACACCTTTATAAGGAGTTAATAAGAATGTGTAAACACAGGCTAGAGCACAAACTATTAAGCAGCGTGCAGCAAAACATTCCAGTGTTTATTGTATTAATTGAATATTCATGAGATGCCAATTTAAATTACAGTTCACAACTGTTGCTGCGTCTAATGAATAATTTAAACAAGTGTGGCCAAAGAGATTTCAACGCTGCATTAGCAAACTGCAAGGGATTAAGCAACAGAGAATTTATAATTAGCTTTGTATATCCAGTAATAAATTCGTTGGAAAGATGGTTTTAATTATCCCACATGTTAATTCAGAATACAGTGCATTAATTTCTGATTGAAAAGTAACCCTTTCTTCCCAGATAATATATTTGTCATTCCTTAATTCTCTGCATCTCAGGACGTTCCAGGTGTAGATTGACCCGATATTTGGGAATCTTTTCCATCTTGACAATCGGCGTTTACATCTGCCCCTCTCAAGAAGATTTAAGGAGGGGAATAAGCATGGTTGTTTTGCCTTTATGGCTGGGGAAGCTGGGACAAGTGAGATCAAATCACTTCCTAGGAGCTCAAGTCTATGTGCTGCTATGTTTCCTCTATCGTACGCTTATGACTACTTGGGAAATATTGGCTGCTCCTGGAAAACATGTTCATGAAAGTGATAAAAAGTTCCTTACATTCATCTCCTATAAGCGGCTTTAAATTTTTATTTAAAAATGAGTCTGTGAGTAAATAGAAGTCCAAACCCCTACGTTCCAGCAGAGATCGCTTGCAGGTTTTTTGACCTGAACAGGACCACAGTGGGATTTTCCAAGTCTGGGAGAAAACCTGCAAAATGCAATTGAAGACAGAACATTTTTCTGATTATCAAAAAAGCTGTTTGCTGCTGAAAAGCCCCTATCGAGGTTGCCAAGGACCCCAGCATGGAGAGGTCGGCGACGGGGGCTGTGCCTGCCTCTCGGTGAGCTGCGAGCTGCAATAGAAGCATTTCAAACCTGGTGTAATTGAGTTGTGAAAGTCGTCCTGGTGATGGATAGTTTTTTTCTCTATTTGGCATGTTTTTACGAAGTTTTTGATAGGAAACAGGCTCGTTTGCTTTTCAAGAAGCAACCTAATTACTGTGTTGTAGGAATAGAAATGCTCCTGCACTGTGCAGTGCAAACGCCGTCACGGCAAACTTCAGGCCACATAAGCCACCCTCAAAAGAGGCTGAAGCTAAGCAGGGACTATGCAAAGTCCAGGGTCAAACCCTACCTCCTTCCACCTGTCTTCCACCTGCCTACTTTCAGGCGTCCTCCTGTCTCGCCGCCCGGGCACATCGAGGGGCCGTATTCAGCCAGGCGCTGAGGGCTGCTGGGGACATGCAGAGCTGAAGAGGGAGGATGTGGGGCTCAGCAGAAGATGCCCAAGCATCAGGGAGCCCAGCCGGGACAACGATCCCCGCTCGCTGAATTACTGAAATAGCCTGTCTGGGGCTCGGTGCTTTCGCAAGACGTGGTGTTCCTGTCCCAGCTCCCAGCCAAGGCTTGTAGACACTTACAGAAATGCACACTTATAGAAAACAGGCAGAACCTCACCCAACCCCGCAGGCCCACTGGGAGCACATCCCCAGGAGCATGGTGGGTAGCTATTTCATGGGATCTCAGCCAGTGCTACCCCTCTAGAAAGGTCATTGCAGCTTCTTCCATGTATGGAACATCTCCTCCACCTGCAAAAGCCCCATAAAAGCAGTGTTTTGCAATGCATCCAGAAAGCCCGTAAATCCCAGCTTTTCCACACCAGGCTTAAACAAGTGTGTCTGCAAGCCTTAACACCTTGGAGCCTTCCCTGAAGGCATCTGTGCGGCAGGACCGTCCTCACCGAGTGTTTGAGTTCCAGACCCAGCCCCTCAAGACGCCCGCAGCTGGCATCTCTGGCACCACGGCCGCGCACCCCATGGCAAGCCCAGCACACAGCTTCTTGCCGTGCTCAAGCGTGGGGGCTCCAACCTACAGACACGGCTTGCGTTGTGGCTGCAGGTGGTTGAAAGGGGATAGCAATCTAATCATCAAGAGCGGCAGGGAGAGCTGACGTTCTAGTGAACTGGGAGCCCCCCGTGGTGACGTTAAGCCGTCAGTGGAGGCCGATATTATCTCTGCTTTCCTCTCCGCCTGTTTCCCTAACCCACGAACTTCTCCGTCTCTCCCAGCTGAGCTCTGTCCGGCTACACAGCGCTGCCGGACTCTGTGCACAGAGACGGCTGTAGCTCCCCCAAACCCTGAAAGCTTTTTCGGAGACACACTGGAGAGAAAAATTGTGCAGTGTTCCAGGGCACGTAGATCCTTACACCTCCATGAAGCCGGCCGCGTTCAAAGCCTGGCTGGCAAATTCAGACGGTGCCTTTTGGTCTGCGGAGTGGAGAGAGGCACTTCTGTTCCAGGTGGTCTTGTTTAATCCTGGGTCGCCGGGTTAGTCAGGTCTCAGGGAGACACGATTCGAGCTGGAAGGTCAACACGTGCTTGGCGTGGGGCCGCAGGGCCTGATCAGATGGAAATGCAAATGCCACGTGGAGCGTGCCGCTCCAGCCGAAGCATTTTGGTGGCACACTGTGCAAGGCAAAATAGTGATAACATTTTTTTTTGAAAGAGCCTAACTGAAATGTTTTCCATTGCCTTTGAGTTCTGCCGTATCTAGCACGTGATGAGCTCTTCATTGAGGATAATGCAAGCGAGCCTGAGGTGGAAGAGCCTTCTGCTCTTTCTGGAGTCCTGAAAAAGCAGTTCTTCTGTCTCTGCTGCATGCAGTAATTGCAGAGTAACTCCAGCTTGGGCTGGGAAAGCGACAGGTCTGCCTTCGCGCACCTGAGCGCTACCGCCACAGCACCCGCCTCCTTCGGACCTACCCCAAGACTTTAACTGCCGGTTTAGTGCCTCTGTCTTTTGGGTGACTGGAGTTACTTAAGTTGATAAATGGATCGCATAGCCGTAATGCAGTGTGTTGGCGTTGACACTTATTGATTGAACCTCAGGACTCAATTGATCAAGCTCCCCAGTGCCAGCATGTAATCCCAGTGAGAAAAATCAAACGTCTAATGGGGTCATCTCTGACTCTTGTTTTTCCACTTGGGGTAATGTGCTTTGGGAGGGAAGGAGATGGTTTTGATCATCTGAATCCCTGCAGTTACCTGGATTAAGTAAGAACTGGAGTTAGAAATATTTTGATGTTGTTTTGGCAATGCAGTCATGGGCAGACCAAAGCGTCGTCAAATCTGGCATATTTCAAATCCCAAAATTGGCTCCCATGATGTTAAAAGAGAAGGAAAAAAGGGTGACTTTCAGGTATCTGTTTTCCATCATGCAGAAGCCAAAAGAGGACTGAAACCCTGTTGGGTCGAATACTGTTTCACCAGTCTTCCTTAATACAATACAACTAATTTAATAAAATGTATTACAGAAAGCAGGCAGCCAGGCAGAGCAGCAGCTCAGGTTAATGTTGCTGCTGGAACCTAAATAAGCACTTCCTGAAGTTGTATGACTTTAATTCAGCATTTTTGTAAGTTTTTGCATGTCTGTGATTTGTGTTGGAATAGCATTTGCAGTTATATTAGCTAATTAAAAAATGGGAAGGGTTTGTAGTTGTTGGGAATCAGAGCAGAAGTTACTGCTTTGGCTCTTGCGGTAGGAGTTGGTGCTTGAGTTTCTGTTCTCCATTTCCTTCTGCAATTAATTGTGTGCATGTAGATTCATTTGGGCTTTTCACACCTATTTTAAAAGTATTCAGCATTTGCTGTAATTAAGGACAAGAAGATTAGACAGTGCCTTCTGTCAACAGTTTATGCGATGGAGCAAAGTTGCTGCATACCTTGCAGCTGCCGCGGGTTCACCACTGCAGAGCAGGCAAATGCCATGATCTTCATTTTGCTGGTGTGGCACCAATGTGCAGGAGATTAGGTTGCCCGTCTCAGATTGCTGCAGCACAGCAAGCTTTTGAAATCCAGATAATTTCCTAAGCGATACTCAGCCAAAGAACCATCCCTCCTCCCTGAATTCTTGCATTCATGATAATAGGTGACTCTTATGAAACACTTGCTATAATCCCTGCACTTGTACCTGGGCCAAGAGGATTACAGAGTTGGGGGAAAAAAAGGGGTAGCTCGTTGCAGATGTGTAAGAGAAGTGATGTGGTTTGTGTGCAGATGTGGGATCCACACTAGTGGAGTCTTTCATCTTCAGCTCTTTCTAATACTGCAGGAATTCCTTATGAAGCTTGAAAAGTGGGCTGTTAAACTTTGCAATCAGAGAAAAAATACTTTTAAAATTCATTCACAGAGTTTAATCCCACAGGGATGATTTTTCTATGTAGTCATCCCATTTTCCTGTTGTGTTCTAAAATTACTTCTTTTTTTCTTCTTCTTCTTTTTTAATGCTCCATGCAATAAAACTTTGAGGCCTGTCATTACTTTTGAGTCTATTGCTTTATGTGAATGCAATATCTAAAATGTCTGAGAAGAGCCAGGAGAAGCATAAAACAGAGTGAATTGTACTGTGCAGAAAAGGTTCAATAAGCTGCAGGAGCTTGCAAGGAGGAGCCAGTAAATATCGAGGGAGATGATGGGGCCAACCTGGCTTCACATCCCATCCATGCTTGGGTGGATTGAGGAGTGTGGTACATGACACGGGGTGCTGCTGCCCTCCAGCCGCTCAAGCTGGCTGTGGGAAGTCCCATGATGCTGGCGGTGGAGAAGCAAGCATGAGGATTTGCACAGTCTGCAGATTCCCCAGCATCTTCTCCGTCAAAAGCAAAGCTTTCTGCCCGTCTGCCAGGCTGGGAACGTGCTCAGCCTCACATGCTCCTCAGCAGCAGGCTTAGCTCTCCCCACACGCACTCTTCCTCCAGAGGACTTCATCGAGAAGATCGTTTTTCTTGTTCCGTATGTTCCCATTAGAGCACAGCAACAGCCAGAGCAGGTGCTAGCTCTCCCACCACCACCAGCAGCTCCAAGGTGGAACATCGTTCCCTTTTTAATTGTAAATTAAGGGAGAATTTTGACTTATTTTTGATTTCTTCTGTAGCCAAGTAGAATAGAGCTGTGTGGCCAAGGGATTTCACCCGTAGTGTTCAGGCCCCTGCTGTGTCTTCCACAGGAGCAGGACCCTGCATGCTGTAAGTGAAGGGCTTCGTGTGGTTCCTCAGCTTGGTGAGGCTCACAGAGCACATTTCAGCTGCAGCGTGAGCACCATGCTCTAACACGAATGTCTGTGTTGTCACCCCTTTTTGCAGTTAGGATAACAAAAGTGAAAATAGTGGCCTGAAGTCAAGGAGCAGGTTTGGGGCATATCCAGAAACAGACCTAGGCTATCCTGAACATTGTTGGGAGCTGCAAAGTAGCAGGACTTGCAAGGTGTAGCAGCTCCTGTCCACCCTTTGCTAGGCCAGCTGCAGTACTGGAGTTCACATCTTTCCTTTAAATGAGACAGACCTGAAGACCCACGTCTGCAGCTTCACAGCTTACCTGAGGGCCTGCCCACTAGGGTATTAGCTTCTTGAGGACAGAAGGACTTTCTCCTGTGCTCATTTTGCTCTTTTTTTTTTTTTTTTTTTTTTTTTTGACACTGTCCTTTGTTCTGTAGGGAATGAAAATGGATGTCAAATCCATTCCATTTCTTGAGAAATTGAGTTCTTGCTTTCCTGCTGGTCCCCATTGCCTTGCTAGAAATGCCCGGAGTGCCTAAGTGTTTGCAGGAGTGGAGCCCATGGAGAACAGGAACTTCTGCCCATCTCAGCAGTTGAGAATCTTGTAAAACGGAGAGTGAGCTGTAATTCAATATATAAAACATATAATAATGTCTAGGATCTGATAAACCCACCAAAAAAAAGCAAACTCCTACAAGGGAGTGTCTTTAGAGCTAGAGAGACTGAGTGAAAAATATTCTGTCTCTAGTATTTTCCTCCTTTCAGTTTTTTTATTCCTAAGATTATTTGCCTGAAACCAGATCTCTGCTTCTCAGGAATCTATTTGTGCTTCTCAAATACTGTGTTTGATCCCACTTTACTGGGCAGATAAAGATCCCATGGAGTACTGAAGTGCATGACTTTCTCTGCAGCAGATCAGCATCCAAGGGTGACCTGCAAAGTCTGGTCAGGGACCAGCTGTAACGATATATGACATGTGGGCTTTCATCCCAGCCCTGGATGCATTCAGCAAGTACCACTGTAGAGGCATTATTTTTTAAAAGGTTTCAACTTTGGATTCTGAATCCATCTTCCTGCCAGTATCTTTGGGATTAAAAACTGAAAGCATAAAATTAAAGAAAATCTGATATATAAATAGAGCTCATTCTGAAGAGATTTTTTCCCTTGCTTCCCATGGGGATAGCTTTGGCTCACGCTTAGGCCTCTATAATGCAACAAAAATACTGCCTGAGACAGTTTGTCTGCTCCTCCATGCATCACAAGCACGGAGACAGAAGTTTGAAGTAGGGAAATTGTTCTGCTGGGACTTCAGGGCTTCAGCTAGGCAGAGGGCCAAATGCTGCCCTTACGGTGCTGGATCTGCTATAGAGTGTGAGACTGACAGTGGCTGCTGCAGGGTATGCTGCACGGGGTCCCACTCAGATGCGAATCCAAATGCTACAAACAACGTGCACACGCAGCCCACTTTGCACATGCTACTTGCAACAAGTGAAGAACAAACGCCCTCAAACTACGATTTTCCCCTGGAGCGGTCACTGAATTTTGGGTGAGATTGGTAATCACAGAATCACAGAATGGTTGAGGTTGGAAGGGACCTCTGGAGATCATCTAGTCCAACCCCCCACTCTAGCATGGGTCATCGACATCATGTTGCTCAAGACCCTATCTAGACAGCTTTTGAGTATCTCCAAGGATGGAGATAGTGGATCCATTGGTGGTAGAGATCCCTGTTCATACTGTGCTTCCCTGACGCCTCTGCAGTTTCAGATGCATGCTCATTTGGGGTAAAACTCGCTCCTGTGCAGCCACCGAGTCTGGTGCAAAGGTACCACTTTCTGAACTTGCTGGTTGGCATGAGGGTCTCATGGAGAAACATTACCCATTGCCAGTGACATTTCCTCTCCCGTTTTTCAGAGCCCCCAGTGGAGCAGGCACATCTCACTTAAGGCATCCCTTGCCTTCCCACATGGATGCCCCGGGAGCTTGGGGCAGTGCCTGCCTTAGATATCTTCCACTGTGTCTGCAGCAGATAATCCCCTGTACCGTCTCTGCTGGCCGTTTCTCTCCAGTTTCACCTTTCGTACGTGACTGAGTTGTTGCAAAGAAGACTTGATAGCTCTAAATTTACCTTCCTTTTGCTCTCTTGGCAGTATTGCAGTGCAAGTCCGTCCAGCACAGTGCTTTCAAACTCCATGGTAAAAGCCAGAGAAGACTTCAGAATGTTATGATGTTTTACTATAATTGCAGAGGTTGTTTCAGACTTTCTCTTCTATAAATACATTTCAGCAGCTTCTTTGTGGGCCCTTGAGCTCATCTTTTTGGCATCCAGAACACAAGGGAGATCTCTGGGTGGACGTGAACTTGGGTCCATCCGTGCATCACTTGGAGACTGTGGAGAAGGTGAGCCCTTCCCCATGTCCCCAGGTACCCGTGGGGCACAGTGCCTTGCTTCCATGCAGGACGCCATATCTCCCAGGGATGTTTCGACCCTCTCATAGTGGGCATCTCTACACCTGCAGGTATCATCTACCTGCAGGGTACAGCTACCCCCTTTGCTTTCTTCCATATGTGACAATTTTATTAAGTTTTATACCCCCCATGGGTAGGCGGTGGGCTCAGGATTTGACATCATGTGATTATCTCCTGCTGTCCATTACAGGAAAATTCTGGCCCCTGTTTTTTGGGATACGATGAAGTTAGGCCTGCATGAACTGCAGTTGCCTTCATCTACAAATGGTTTTGTAAACATCGCTATATAATGTATTCAGAAAACATGCCAGAAATTAATGGAATAGATTATTTGCAAACATGTTCACTGCATTATCAGGCTTGTTCTCTATCCATAAAATAGTGTATTTAAGAAAAAAAAAAGTTTATTGGGTAAATTATTTAGGGAATATTCTCCAGCTGAGAGCTGGAGAAAGACTGGCTGCATGGCACGCGTAGCCTGGTTCCTTTGCAGCATTCAAAGGGCAAGTGATCCACCCCCAGGTGGATGCACGATCCAGGACGTTGCTTGCCTTTTACCGGACTGGTTTGCTCATCTCTGACTTCAGGAGTGCAAGTTTGGTGGGGGAGCGCGCTGGCAGTCTGCTCCCTGTGCGTGAACAGTCCCAAATGGCTGCGCTGCTCCATGCATGGCCTTCTTCTGAGATGGGAGAGGCAAAATACCTGTAAAAGCTGGCGGAGTGGAGCTAAGCTGTTGCAAGTAGCTTTGTCATGTCTTTGCATCCTGCTCTGGGAAATAGCGTGGCCTTGTTTGGGACATAGTGCCCAAGAGCACCCGCTCCAGCGGCCCCACCGGCGGATGTGCACTGCGTGTTGAAGAGAGCAGCGTCAGGTGGGATCTCTCCTTGGGGGAGCTACGTTTACTGAAAGAGGAAGGTGTCCAGATGAAAAACCATGGTGCTGGGGCAGGCAGGGCCTAGAGGAGCCATCTGCCCTCCACACGCTGCCCAGAGCTCTGCAGAGCCATGGAGGAGATGAGAGTGGTGAGCATGACAAGGATGGCGAGGGTGGTGAGGATAGTGAAGATGAGGATAATGAGGATGATGAGAACAGCGAGGACAGTGAGGATGGGGAGGACAGCAAGGACAACAAGGGCGGTGAGGGTGGTGAGGATGGTGGGGATGGCGAGCATGGCAAGGGCAGGAGGACAGCGAGGGTGGCGAGGACAGCGAGGATGGTGAAGATGGCTTGCGATGCAGGCTGCCCCCAGCACAGAGGTCCTGACCTTCCCATTCAGCCTCCTTGTGCTGTCTGCCTTGGGGTCCAGGACTTCAGAAGACCTCTTTGCCCCTGCAGACCAGTTTCATTTCTGGAGGAAATATCTGAAACGGCAATTTCACGCTGGTTGGAGCAGAAACCTCTGAAATGTGCAAGTCTCTTGCAAACACCAATGTTGTGTTTCAGCCAGGGAGACCAGTCTGAACTGTTCACGTCTGGGAGCAAGAAGGGAACGTCGCTGTACCAGAGTGCTCGCGGTGCAGTTTGTGCCCGGCTCTCCCCTGCCGTAACCCATGGTCTGCGCTGGGGCAGGCGAGGCGGCAGTCCTGCTGCCCGGCCCGGCCCGCTCGGCAGTCCTTTCCCGCGGTATCCATTCTGCAGAGTTATGCCCAAGGACCTGCGACGCAAGTAGCAAGGGTTATCTCTTCGCCTCCCTTGAAGGACAGCATGATTGAAATGAAAGCCGATTCTTGCGTTTTGGCAGCAGAATTGTTGCAATAGATATTAGCACTGGGAAATGCATGCTTGCGATTTGGTTGCGGTGATAAATGCACTCGGGAGGGGATTTTTTTTTTACGAGGAAGTAAATAAATTATCCGTTCTGCAGGGTACATTCGCTCATGGGCTTCTTACGCGGCAGCGCTCTCTTTGTTCCCTGCGTTGAGACGGCAGCCTGGCGTGGATTCAGCACGTGCTGCTGATGCCTCTTACGGAGTAAGGGAAAATGGTTTGTGGCAGAGGCAGCGGGCAGGACTGGACAGCATTACCCGGCAGCTTGCACCTCGTGGAGCCTTTTGCCCTGCTCAGACTGTAGGGAAAATACCAGCATTTTAATTGGCAGCTTGCCCTCGCCGGAGCGCGGACGCCCTCCCGCCTTCACGGGCCCCCCGAGTCGCCCTGGCAGCTTGTCCGCTTGCTTCTCTGCACAGCCGTCCCGATGCTTCAGGTGCAATCCGCTGTCCAGAGGGCTACCCGAAAAGTTTAAAACACTTTCTTTCTCCGTTGTTTAGCATGCTATTCAGCAAATTAATTCCTGGGGCTTTAAGTCTTTCCCTCAGTTACTCATTTAACAGTAGTTGCATGCCAAAGAACGTGCCTGGAGGGAGCACGTGGGCTGCTGAGCTGTCAGCGCTAGCCAGCAGTCATTTGTCCCTGGTGCTGCCACCCTCGCACAGGCTACAGTGTGGGCCGTGCCCTGTGCCCCAGCAGCTCCCGTCTCCCAGGCATCCTCGAAATGAGCTACGAGCTGCAGTTCCACTGGACAAGATGGAGAAAAGGTGAAAGGAGCAGGGATGGAGTGACTTACCTGGCATGGCATAGCACGGCGGCAGTGGGGCGGATGTGACGAACATGCCCGTGCCTGTCCCAGTGTCGGGCTAGACCTCGCGGCTCCTCCGTCGGATGGACGACGCCGTGGTCCAGGTGGTTCAGGTTGATGTGGTGCAGGGTTCAGCACAGGCCAAGGCCTTGTAACACTTCGGTCTTCACCTTGAGAAGCAGGTAGCATCGCAGTGAGGGCTGCGGGGCTGCAGCGAGGCCAAGGTGCAGGACAGCACTGGCATCCCAGCGCTTCTTTCTTCTTCGACACCTAGAGACGCCTTTGAAACCCTCAGCTTTTGCAGGCGGTGTGACAGCGCTGCCTGCACAGGGCAGAGGCAACGACGTGGGTCAGACAAGAGCGTTACCTGGAGTCCCTCCTCCGCATTGGGAGCCACCGGATTTGAGACCACTGCACACAGCTCTGCTGTACAAGTCCACAATAATACTCTTACTGGCAAGTGAGCATGATGGGATGTGATATAATTTGAAAGTAACAGCGTGGAGCTCATCCCATACTGAGTTGGTGCATTCCTCTGGTTGTGCCCTTCCAGCAAGCAGAGTATTAATGAGAAATAGTTCCCATTTGTTAAACGCTGCCTCCATCAAGTTTTCTGCTGCCGTTCTCGCATGGAAGATACAGTGCTTTATCTTCATAACGAAGTGTTAATTGCGTTTGGATGATCCTTTCCCCTGTAATAGCAGGATCTCATAGCGCTAGATCACAGCCTGCCGAGCTGCTGGATCCCGGCTGCCAGGCAGGCACAGTCCGAAAGCAGTACCGGCTCCTGCGCCTGCTGGGGGGACCGCGGGGAGCATCAGCTTCGGGGGGAAACGTGCTGCTCCCCCTCGCCTGGACTGGTAGCTGGGCCAGCGCCCGAAATACCCAGCATGCCAGTGCTGTAGCCCCGGTGATCTGCCCTCGCGTGTGCAGTGCGCTGCTGCACAGAGGGGGCTGCTCTCTCCCCTCTGCCTCTATAGCGGCACAAAGCTGCAGTTCATGTGCTAGAGAGATTTTCGGGTGATTTTTGCAGGGTTATTAAAACACCTTATTCCGCTCATTGCCGCTGTGCTGACGGCGGGGGCGGCACTCCGCGCGTGCCTGGAGACCCTGCCAGCTCGTCCTGCCAAGGCAGAGTGGAGGCTGGAGGAGGCTCTGAGCAGCTTCTGCAGTAGGAACAAAATCCCCAGGTGAGGACACAGCGAGGAGCTCAGCGAGTCCGGGGAGCCCCCGGGAGCCTTGCGTGTGGTCAGCCGTAGGGCAGCGAGACGCCGTGTCGGAAAACCTCGTACCTGAAACCGACAGCGCCAATGAGCAAGGTCAGGGTTTCCAGTTACGCAGCGCTCAAACAAGGCTATAAAACTTTCTGGTCTTAAATCAATCTTCTCAAATTCGCTTTAAATTAGCAGGCTGAACGAGCTTGGCTGCACATGCTTTGGAATAACTGACTGAGGAGCTCTCGGTGCTGCTAATGCTGGTATTTAGTAATTCGGGGAATATTGGGGAAGCTCTGGAGGACTAGAAAAGAGCTAACG
Organism: Dromaius novaehollandiae; assembly: GCF_036370855.1. Lineage (NCBI taxonomy): Eukaryota > Metazoa > Chordata > Aves > Casuariiformes > Dromaiidae > Dromaius > Dromaius novaehollandiae. The sequence continues at coordinate 6,523,304 of NC_088113.1, read as the reverse complement.
TGCAAATATTTAGAAAGGGAAGCCGAACAGCCCGGGTAATTACAGACTTGTCAGTCTGTCATCAGTCCTCAGCAAAATAATGGAGTGGCAGATCCAGGCCTCAATTAATAAAGAATTAGAGGAAAGTAATATAATTAATGCCAATCAACGTGGGCTGATGGAAAACAAATCTTGTCAAACTAACTTGATATCTTTTTTGATGAGATTACAGGTTTGGGTGATAAAGGTAACAATGTTAACAATATACTTAGACATCTGCGAGACATTTGACTTGAAAGCACAAAGTACATTGAGAAAGTTGAACAATTCAAAATCAGTATTATGCAAGTTTGGTGGATTAGTTTGTCACTTTGTCTTCCTAGAGCATGTCATATTTCTGCCAAAGAAAGCATAAAATGATTACCAGTGAAGTCTGCAGATGATGCAGTAAGTATGCCAGTGAGAAAGAAGGTAGACCTTTGGTAGAGATACAAAGCTTCTTGGATGGCCTGGTAGACTAATTACAAATAATGAATATGCGTTTTGGGAACTGATACTGTCCCAGATTTTTTGTTTCAAAAGGAGCAAAAAAATCTTACAATAAGCAGAGATATCTTGCAGTAAGAAAACCTTAGTGCTCAGAGATGGTGACTCTGGACAGGACCTGTGAGGTGTGGGGAGCACCTACGCTTCAAGGCGGTTGGTGACTGTTGGAGAAGTTCAGAAACACCCAGAGCAAAGAACAGAGGCCTGGAAAACTTGAAGGGAGAGTCCAGAGGACCACTGCACTTATGTAGCCAAAGCGGGAGAGATTTGATTATAATCTGCAAGTGCTTAAATGAAGGGCATAGCTGGGTGAGGGGCCCTTCAGCATGGCAAGTGATGGGATGTGAAGCTCCAGGTGCAGGTTGACCATGCAGGCTCCAAGTAGGGCTTTTACTAGTGAGGGTAATGAACTGCTGAATGATTCAGCCAGTGCTGTGGTGAATCCATCGCCCCTAGCAGCCTTTAATACATGTCCTCATGTTTTTTTCTGAAGTGTCTGCCTTAGCTCCAAGAGGACTTGTTGCAGCAGTGCTGTGCCCTGTGCTGCGTGAGGGCCAGCCTGTGCCACAGCCTCGGTCTCCGGACGCGCTGGTCAAACCCACCCCAGTGTCAACGCTGACCCCTCATGGCATGGAGGAGGTTTCGGGCATGGCCAGCACGGCTGGGTCTCAGAAATACCCCTTCCAAATGGCCCGTGTGGGTTCTCTACTGCCGCGTCCGGCCATCAGGGAGAAGCGTCTCCAGATCGTGCTTTCAGACTTGGGTCTGTAAACCCCTCTCTGCTTCTCGGTGTTTGCCGAAGAAAAGCTGGCGTTGCAGCGTGGTTCCCCAGAGCTGCCGCGTGCCGCCAGCACCGCAGGCTGCTCAAGTGTGCCGCGGGGCAGAGGCGCCCGCCGCCTCCCCGCTCCCGGACCCGCTGAACCTGCCCGTAGCAGCCCGAGGCGGCCGGCAAACTCCCCGGCGGGCCAGCACGTGCGCCGACCAGCGTGGCTCATCCCCGGGACGGGCGTGCGGCTCGGAGCTGGCGGCTGGGAACCCCACAGTAGCAGGATGAACCCCCCCCCCCCCAAAAAAAATTAAATTGCTCCCTTTTAAAATCCTTTCCTACTCATATTCATAATAGGATGATCGGTGGAAGCAAAGATATGGCTGTTACTTTAAAGGATAAATTAGTTTGACTCTTAACTCAATAATTAAAACTGTTATGGCTATGAGCCTGCAGGGATAATGTACTATTATTATAGTCATTTGTTTCAATTAAATGCTTACTGATTTTACAATAGCAGCTGGGCACCTGTGTGAGATAGCTATTACTCTGAACAAGACATCTCAAATTCCAGCAGAAATTTGTCACTGCACTAAAGCGTTTTACATAGACCATGAAAGTTTATTAGGAGCAGTTACAAATCAGGAAGAGGAGGGGTGGTAATTGGGGATATATTTTCTTATCAGCTTCTCTTTCTCCTGCTCTCTCTCTTTTTTTAAGTAAATCATCTTTAAGCATTTCAGCTGTGGTGATGCATTTACATTTAAACTTCAATACAGAAAAAGCCTGCTGGGAAAACTTTGCTTCAAAGCTGTTCAGCAGATAATTTCTCTCCCTGGTTGATTGTGATTGTAATGGCTTGTTCGCGGAAACAACCCTAAGGAGAGGTAATCTATGCCACAGCTGAGCCTTGCCGAGGCTCCCGTGAATAATCCTGCCCCGCAAGGGCCACGGTCCTCTCCCGGGGACAGCGGGAGCCTGCAGACCTCCGCGGCGGGAGCTGGACCGCTCCAGGCGCTCTTCCTGCCCGCGGCAGAGCCGGCAGCGCCGTGGGGAGGCCCTGGAGACGAGCTGCCCCGTCGTGGTGTCCCCCCAGCGCCGGGGCTGGACTCGAGCCCCTGCTCGGCGCCAGCCCCGTCTCCTTGTGGGCACCCTCCGCTCGCCGGCGCCCCGGGGCTCCCGCGGGCCAGTTGCAAGCACCTCCGGCAAGCCGAAGCGGCAGCGCTGCAGGGGCGGCGGGAGAAAAATCCCGCGCAAAGAGAAGGCAGAACGTGTCTCCAGCATGAGCCTGCGCTTCAGCTGGAGATTGCGATTTTGCAGAACGGAGCTGAGTGTTTTTTAACGGCAGCAGCAAGCCCTGCCTAAGCCTGGGCCTGCAATGAGAGCGTCGGGTCTGCTGGCCAGCACTGTCCTCGGAAAGAGCTGCGTTTGCTGGCGGGTTTGGGGGGATGTTTAACATAAAACTCCGCTTGACACATTTCCAAATGTTATCTTTGCTACCAGAGCGTCCAATCCTCAAATCAGCATCTTTAGCCTGTTTCTAAAGGCGTTTTGTCACTTGGGCTGCAGAAGCGTAGATTGCCGTTCCCCCCACAAACAAGGAGCTCGGCGCATGTGCTGTTTGTCAGCCTATTTTTCTCTCCTTTTGGAGGATTAGCTGGAGAGTTTATATGCCCGATATGCATATTCATTAAAAAAAAATTGAAATATTGTGAAAAAGGAAGCTGCCTTTGAGTTAGCACAGCCTTTGGGAATCTGTTAAGTAAGATGCACTTAATTACTTTAGCTATGACTACATCACACTTTGCTCATGTTTCCTCTGCGGCGCGGAGCAGCTTTTCAGCAGAGGCTGCAAACACGTCCTTCGGAGACGCGAGGCTCCTGCTCCTGTTACAGTACCTCGCAGCAAGGTTGCCGGTGCCCCTAATGCACGTGTTGGGCAGGATCCGACCTTGGGGAAAGCCCGTTTGGCGGCCTCTGAGCCGCCCCTCCTTGCGATGGGGTTAATCACGTTGGCAGAGGGGTTAATTTAGTCGCAAATATGCCTACGTCTGCTCTCGCACACCTTCTCGGGAAGGCACAGCTGGACGCCTTCGCGGAGCTATTTCCACCTTTTTGCGAAAACTCTTGAATGCGGACTGCTCAGCGCAGTCCAGGCACTGTGAGCATTCGACTGCCTGCTCATCCCCACTCCTAAATTATTTCCAAATTCGTGCAAATCAGGCCATTTTGAGCATCTCCGAGGCTCCGCCACCAATGCACCATATGCCCTTGGGCACATCACCTCTTTATTCCTCCATTTCATGCAGACGAAATGGGCCATGATGTTGGAGTTGCAGCAGTTAATTCATCCTTGCAAGATAGTTTGAGGCCCTGAGACTTCCCGGGGGTCCGAGCAGTGGCTCTCTGCCTCCACGTGCTCCCAAAGCTGCTCATGGGGGACACATACTTTGAGGACAGCGGTGCGGCGAGGCTGAGGATGTGCAGCGCTCTGCTGCTGGAGATGCAGCCGCTTTGTAATACCGGCGTGGGTTTCTAGCGTGGCTGCGGCCGGGTTGCTGTCAGCAGGAGCCTTGTTCCTGGATTCGGTGGGCCAGGTGTCAGGTTTTTCTTCCAAACTTTCATAAGAATTTGCAGCACATGTCCCATATCCATAATTGCACTTCTGGACTTGTTCTGCTCAGCTGCCTAAAGAATATGCACTTTAAAGAAAAAGTGTATGATTACGTGTTTAATGGATAAATGGAGCCGTTGTGGTCTATTGACCACATAATAAAAGTTTTTTTTAAAATTGTCTTAATGAAGTATTTACCCAAGAGGCTGCCATGGCTGCAGATGCAAATGAGCTATTTTAAATTAAAAAAAAAAATTAAACCACATTTCTGAGCCTTCTCCGTTTATGAAACGCCCATCTCATAAACTTTTTCTTCATTTAAATTTAAAATAAGGACAATAAATTATTCTTTTGCTTAGCAGCTGGCAGATCAACTTGCACATTGAAAGGTATGGATTAAACCGACAAAAGCTGAGGCAGATTTCCCCTTTCCTTCTTGGAGATCAGGAAGGGCGCTGGCCGCTCCCACACCGGCGGGTGCCATCCCATGGCCCTGAGCTTGCAGGCTCCTCAGCCCGCCCCGTCCCTTTGCCATTCCCATCTTTCCTGACGAGAAGGCTCTGCCCCATCTGCTCAAAAAGCCCTGTGTGTCTTACACAGGACCCAAAATTTGGCCTGCACTCGGTAACCCCTTAAGCATGCACCTAATTTAAAAAATAATGGGAAAGCCCAGACTTCTGCAGTGAGGCAACTTCTAAGGGGCCCGTAAAGCTTTCCACGATTTCTGAGCTAAAAGTGGCACATTTTCTTGGTGCCGCGATGGAGCTAAAGCCAACCCTGTGCCCTTTGTCACCAGGCATTTTTTTGCAACCCTCCAAGCTGAGGACAGCAGCTCTGCACGGCCCCAAAACCAACCCCAAACTCCTGAGGCTGCTTAAATGCAAGATGTGCTTTTCTTCGTGCAAGTTATATCCCAGCACTCAGTAACTGATACAGAAAAAGGACAGATCTGGTAAAATCTGCTCCCCTAACACATACTCCTCTACTCACGGAGAATCTGTCAGTACGAGCTGAACATGCTCTCTGATGTTGTGGTAAAGCTCTTGATTCCTGACCTGCAGCAGTAAATCTGTTTTTTGCATTTGCATTTATTTCCTCTGAAGCCTACTGAGCCCGAGCAGATCTGCCCTGGGTTTCTCACTGTACGTGCTCTAATGGAGCTGGCAAGCCTCCCCTATTAATGAGAGATTGCACCTCAGTGGGCTTATCGGAAGTGAAGATTGTTAATAAATAAAGCCTGGGTCTTTAAACTCGTGTTAACATTAATCAGATTAATGCAAAAAGCAAAAAGTCTGGAAAATGTTTAAGACAGGGTTTGATTTCCCTCCTGCTGGCTGCTTCTGTGGCTGCATCAGACCGCGCATAAGTAGCCAGCTTAAGTCTGCTCTGAAAGTCAGGAGGGAGCTGGCGCACCGGGCTGACAGCTGCATGGGGACGGGCTCGCTTGTGCTGGGGAAGGGCGGGAGCGGGGATTGACGGGGAAATCCTGCTTGGATTTTCTCCAGGAAAGGCGGTGTGGCTTGGCTGGTCTTTGGGGGCACCGCCGCACTCTGCCCCTGCGGCCGAGCGGGGATGGCCGTCACCGCAAAGGGACAGAGCGGGCTGGACAGACTGGCTAGGACACATGGGGATTTACAGCTCATGAGATATCTTTATTTTGTCTAATGGAGCACTGGACATTTCTTATTAGCCGTATATAGGCGTTTCATTTTTCTTTTGAATCTTTCAAGATGGTTGGGCTCAGCAGTCTCGGGAGGCAGTGCTTGCGCCGGTTAATCGTGTGTTGTTCACCTAGCCCTTGAGCGGTGTGGGATTAGTTGCCTCTCAGGTTCATTAGATGATTAGATATCCCCTCGCTTTTGCAGGGTGAGAACAGATAAGTAGGTATTAGAAAACTCTTTTTGTGAAAACTCTTAATTTTTGTGGACAACTCTGCCATGTAACCTCTCAACTCCACACACACATGCATGTGCACTCATGCATCACTTTTGTTCTCTGCTCTCATCTAGAAATCTTAACAGACAGCCAGCAATTTTCATTACCCGTGTCTGGACATTTTTTATTTCTGCTACATTCATTTTGAGGGGGATCAGAACTGATTGTGGTATTTAAATTTAGAAGAATTGTCTCCGGAAAAAATTGTAATTAAGTAGTCACTGTGGCCAGTGGAAAACAGAGAGGGACCTCTCCACCAGGGCTGTTTGGGATCCGTCTTGGGAAATGCCTTGACCCATACTGACTCCAAGCCTTGGAAAAGTAGAGGCCTTTTGGTTTGATGGTGATGATACAGCTTTGAGCAGGAGTTGCACAAGGATCAGAATAAGGGAGTTTGCTTCCAGCTCCTGAGCTAGAACCTGAAAAAATATTTTTGCTGCTTGTTATGAATTCTATAAAATAAGGAGATGACCGTTGCATGCTACACCCGCTGACGATGAGCCCCCATGTCTCCGTTGTAGCTCTCGGCCATGTACAAGGACACCTGAGCTACCTGGGAGTAAAACCAGCAACCCGAAGCTCATCCATGTCCAAAGGCCTTAAATTGTAATTGTGAGAACTGCGAGAACTCCAATGGCCAACAGTGCAGAGAAAGGAAGAAAGAGAGAGAGAAAGAAGGAACTGTCCTTCGCTTTCTCCTTCCTCCTGGTTTCCCCGCTGGCCCTGGGGCTTCCGCCCACGTGTTCTGCATTTGCTGCTTTTGCCTTTTGGTTTAACCCCTGTGGCGCGAGCGCCCGGGCAGCAGTATGGATAACGCAGGAGGATTGCTGCTGCCGGGGCGCCTCCCCCAAATGCCCCTATCTGTATTTCCAAGCACTGTTGAGCACCTTTCTAATCCCTCTGCCTCTAGCAGGGCAACGGCAGGGAGCAGAGCCCCCAGGGGAGTGTTACTCATTCCTTGCTCTTGTCTGGTTTGGAAGGGGGCAAAAAGATGTTTTTCCTCTGCCAGCGCTATATAATAACTTTAAATTAGTCGCTAAGAGTTCTTCGTAAAGTGATTTGACAGTGCAATAAGTAAATACATTTTTTGAATTAAAAAGTGATGTTCTCCTAACTCAGATCCAGGAGATGGTCCACTCGGATGCCACTTCCTATGATTCGAACCGCCAAGTGCCCCTGATCAATCGCCCGGGGATGTTAGCCGGGCCTATGAGCGCGCTCAGCCAGTCTCAGCTGATTTCCCAGATGGGGATGCGCAGCGGTGTTAACCACGGCTCCCCATCGCCCCCGGGAAGTAAGTCTGCTACACCATCTCCCTCCAGTTCTACTCAGGAAGAGGAGACAGATTCACATTATAAGGTACGTGCAGTCATGCCTGTTTTAACAGACAGTAAGAGAATTGGCAAATGCTGTTTTTTAGTGAGCGAGAACTTGCGTTGATAGGAGCACAGACTTTCTGTCTCTCTTTCACATGTATATAGAGAGGGACTTCCCCAGGAATGGGGAGATTGGTTTCCAAACTAGGACGAGGACAAGTGTGGCAGGTTAGCACATCCCACCAGACCTTGCTGTGCTTGGGTTGTGCATGCAGCAAGTGTGGCAATGAAAACCTGACACTGAAGAGTTTTTATTTCCTTCCAAAGTTTTGCTTTTCTTTCTGCAGTTTGCTAGGTACACCAAGCTGCAGAGCTTCCTCCAGTGAGGCTTTTGACAAGAAATACCGGTTTCAGTGCTAAGGTTATTCCCCACTGCAAATTCTCGGATGCAAAATTAGATTTCTGGCGGCAGGTAGAGGAGACCAAAAAAGGGAAGGAAAATAAACCCAGGCTGGGATTTAAGCAAGCTCACAGACTGTGGCAGAGTAAAATAATCATGAGTAACAGAGGAACAGTCTTCAGCCTTTTAGTTCGCCTGCGTGGTATTTTAGCTGGAGATTAGTACCTACCATAGACAGTGTGTTAGGGACACAGACTCTGCCTACACAACTGTTGCTGAGCATGGTATCTAGAAACCCACTATGGCTGTGCATGAGCAGTTTAGGTGCCAGAAGCAGTCTAGAGACAGCAGGATGGAGCTCGATATGAGCTGCCCAAAGCGGGGCTCAGCAGTAAGGTAGTAGCCTGCACTGAGCTCCCAGCTGTCAGCACTACGTTCAGAGCAGAGTTGGAGCTAGCTAGGGTAAAGGTGACCTGGGGGGATTTTTTTCAAGAGACTATGGAGCAGGAGGGTTGGTCTAAGGCTTCTGGGACATCTTGGTCATCCCACATCTTTCTCGAAATGCACCAGCAAAGCAAACTCCTGTGCTGTTGTCCATGAGTCTTCTATCTGTTATTTGTGGAGGACAACTTGCAGCAATCACAGGATTGCTACCTCAGCCACCTGCGGGTCTCTGTGTCTGCAGATTGATCACTGTGCTCCCTGGGGGGCCTTTGATTAAAGTCTTTTGTAGAAAACCTTCTTCTGGAAGGTGCTGCTCCCAAGGATGATGCCAGAAGCAGTGATGGTGTAACCTTGTCCCCTAAGAGTATCAGGTTATGACAGGATCTGAAGCTATAACCAGAGCAGCAAGCAGTGCAGAGACAGGAGAAGCAGAAAAACGCTAGGACTGAGCACAAAGAGCAAATGCTTTTGCATGGAAATCCAGGCAGACTTTTCTCATCATTCATGCAGATTTTCATCCACTGGCAGCTTTCACTTCAGATCACCACATTTCAAAGCAGAGTGTACATATGGATGCAAAAACTGAGCTTCAATAGAATTAAATTGTAAAAAGAAGTGATTAAAACTAGGTGGAGTTTCTCAAACCCTCCAGTGCCTTGTGTGGAGTGTGCTGGGGGTGCTGCGGGATGGGCTATGCAGCTGGCCACAGTCACACATCTCCTTCACTGACGTCAGACAGCGTGAGGGTTACGGAGGCAAGCGGCAATTACCTTGGAGCGAATATCTTCCATGTCAGTGGAGAGCGAGTTCTCAGCTTAGTTTCACACCAGGTTCTTTTATTCTGCCTCTTTGAGTATCATGCAGGCTTTCCGCCTGTGCTGCAGTGCCACAGGAGTCACGAGAGAGGATGTGGCTTTTGCAGCTAGCTTTATGTTCCCGTGGAGTCAGTGATGCATGCTGGGATAGGAAGAATTTGGAGATGTCCAAATTATGACAACTTGCAGAGATTTGTATTTTTTCTGATCCTAAACACATGCCTCCTCATTCTTCTGCCCTGTAAACTACACAGCAAGTTAGGTGAAGCAAGAATGATGTATTTGATGGAAGAAGGAGACCGTAAGTGTAAAGAAAGTGCCAGAATGATTGTGTGGCCTGCAGGTTTCTGTTTGCTTTCTCTATATACACAGCTGTTGGAAACATTCAAAGGGACCAATCAGTCATTTTTTGTATGGCCGTTAATGACTTTTGCACAACAAGTTGTGAAAGCAATGTCTAATGAACAGAAATTAATCTTGGGACCAAGACAGTCGCACATGAAAGAAATGGGTCTGATGCCAAGGGGAGGTTCAGACCCAGCAGGACCCTCAGACGCTGCAAGCCTGTGGTCTTAGGAGGCCTCCAAGCCTTACCAGTGCGTTTACATGTTCATCACACCAATGTATCTGTGTGTCTATGCACAGAGGCATGGCAGGCAGTCTATAGCCCAGGAGCGCAGAGCACAGCTGGATTAGAGATATCTCTCCATCTTTATAAAAATCATGGTGTCCTCGAGGTCCCTGCCCTTCAGGGGCCTCGTACCCACTCTCATACCCACTGTGAAGGCACCAAGCATCTTGTTTGTAGGATTGTAGCTGCCCCCTGTGAATTAGCCCAGTCTACATCTGGTGTTGCACCTAGGTTTTGCTGCCTCTCCAGTGGTGGGGGGTTGGCAGACCAGCTACCCAGAGGGACCGGTGGCCACGTGCTTCCACAAGCTGCAGGAGCATTCATAGTCAGTTTGAAGAGGGCTCACCCCTTGGGAAACACCGTTGCTCTGGGAGAGGAAGGCGCTGGCTTGCTGGAGGTGGGGTCCAGCACAGCATGTGCCTCCAGACCCATCCTGACCTTCCTGGGCCATCCGGCCAAAAGCAGCAGCCCTGGATGGAGCAGGATCTTTCTGCCTCACAGGGTGGTGAGCACTGTCTGGCTCCATGCTGCCGAGGGACAACAATTCCTTCATTCCTGCTAACTTCTCCCCTGGTACCTATGGAAAAAAAGTCAGCAAGAGAGGTTGGAAGAGAATGGTAGCCAAGGACAGCTATGCTCTTTTAAAGAGTTTTGTTGCATCCTAGGGGTTGGGGAAAGGGATTAGATGAGCCCAGAAGCTTTTCCACATTCTTCCACTGCTTCCTTCCCTGTATTTCAGGCTTGCCTTTAACCAGTACTGATGGTTTATGCTGTGTAAGTGTGCTCTTCAGTCCATGGATGGCCTGCTTGGTTCATACCATGCTGCACTGCACCTACTCTCCCCAGGAAAACACAGCAAGGTGCTGGTTAGCTCTGCTCTCCCCATGGCCTGGGGCATGGAAACTGCCAACTCTGGGCACCCGTTGTCTTTTATGTGTCCACACAGTGCCATTCGCATTTGGGTGCTGCCTAGACAGGACTGATGGCAAAATTGTGGTGGGCCTGTTCTTGCATTGCAGGCTGTTGTCAGCTCCTTCACTGGCTCAGAGAGAACAGGGTCCCCCCACAGCACTTAGGTGAATCAAACAGGATTACGATTAGTTAAAAATACCATCTCACTTGCTAGCAGACTGAAGCCCTGTTATGAATTTTTTTCCCCTAATAAGGTGGCCTTTCACCTCAAGGCCTCTGATTCAAGCCCAATTGGGCAATTTCAAATTAAATGCAATTTTTTTGGTCTCTGTGCTCATTTACTAATGATCACTGTCTCTTTGACAAATGTCACTGCGCCGATACTGGACTTAATGACCAGTCAAGAGCGGCTGAATGGAGAACATTAGTGCTGCTGTCCTTTCCTCCTCGTGCCTGGCCTGTGCCAGCCGAAATGAATCCTCTTAAATTGTGGAGCTTCCAGGCGCTCCGGTGCTCACAATCAAATCAGCGAATCCTTCAGGACAAAGGCCTTTTGCTCACCCTCTCAATGGCCCGGTGTTCAGACCACTGTCAATTTTAAATGTATATACATACATATATATATATATATTTAATTCTTACTGATAGAATTGTCCAATTTCTAAGTAATGTAATTAGCATCCACCTGGTAGAGCAGGAACTCCTTAAGCAATATAATCACTAAGGAAGGTGGTATCTGAGCACCATGGGATTTGGCAAGCAGAGATGCTAGCACGTTGTTTGCCTTCAAGGATCTAGAGATCCAGATTGTAGTGGCCTGTTGGTAGCTGATGGTTTTGTCCTCTGGTGTGCTTGATCCCTGGTGTGTATAGGCTTTTCTCCACTATAAATTAAGGATAATAATACTTCTCCATGTTGTAAGCTGCCACTGACCACAGTTAGTGCTTTGAGACCTTTGGTGCATGTTCAGGTACTGTTCAGGGGTCTTTTGCTTTGCACATCTTCGCGTATCGGCTTGCGTAGTCTCAAATTCAGTACACCGCCTGTGGCATCCGGGCAGAGCCTGAGCCATATTCTCTTCTTTCCATGCTACCTTCACTGGAAACATTTCTGTTTTCCACTTTGATGTCCTAGTTCCCAGCCCAGGGGCAGTGACTCCTGCTGACCAGCTCCTGGCGACAAGCCGCTGTTGCCTCTGTCCGTGCTACCCCTCGGTTCAGCCGTCCGCAGGATGCCGAGCGCAGATAGAGCCGTATCAAGTCATTGGGCTGTGTCGTGAAGAGTGAACAGGGCACGCAAAGTGTTTAGTGGATGAGATGATTGAAAATATTTTAATTCCCGCATACCCTTCCCTGCTGATAGGGGAACTTGGGCACTAGCAAGGTGAAACAACTTCCCTCTCAAATTTTGGATGGCCCCAGTATAGTGGCCAACACCTTATTGCTGCGGTGCTGCTTTGTCCGCGCTTGTGGTCCTCCTGCCTCTGGACGGGGCAGAGACACCGGCACAGGGAGGAAGGTCAGAAGGAGCTTGCAAAGGGATTTATAACTCCAGAAAGCTGGAAACCAGAAACCGTGTGGAAGAAGAGTTTGGAAAAATTCTTGGACTGCTGCAAGGATCTGTGTGGGAAGCAACGTTTGTGGAGAGAGCCCAGAAGAGGATGGGGGGGGGGTCGAGGAGAGAGCGAGTGCGTGCTGTGGGGCAGAGGCAGGGAAGGGGGCACGGGCGCCGCAGGACGAGCGTGCCGGAGAGGCCCGCGGCAGAGCGGGTCTGGCAGGGAGTACGTCTGGCCATCGCACCGGGGCTGAGCGCTCCAAAGGGGAGACCACGCGTGTGCCACGAGGGCTGGGGCAAGCAGGCAGATCCCAGGGCTGTTCAACCTGGGTCTCCCAGGCCCCGAAAATGGGAGCTTCGGGGCGCAGCTGGAGGCAGCAGAGTGCAAAGAGGCCCCGGGGCTGGGAGACGGTGAGTGGGCACGGGGCAGTGGGCCTGGCCCGCGCGGCTGCCGTGGCCCGGGGACACCAGCTTAGCTAACCCCATGGCTAGCTTTGGAGCGGTGACAGCAGGAGCAGCAAGGGGAGGGAGAGAGCCGCTCCTCGGGCTGGGAGGAGGCGTTTGACAGCTCGAGAGGCTGCCGCGTGCCAGGTTAACAGCGCAGCGTCAGCGCCGAAACCCTCCGGTGGGCAGAGGCAGCTGGCCATGGGGCTCGGACCACGCTGCTGGCCGGGCGCACGGAGAGGAAAGCGTTACCCCTGTTGTGGGATTTTATCCAGCCTAAGTAAGTGCAGCAAATTCGACAAAAAGCAGCGGGCTGCCCGCCAGGTCCAGGCCAGTGGGATGGGCGCAAAGGGCGGGAGCGGGAGGAGACAAGACGAGCACAGGAGCAGCCGGGAACGCGCTGGGAAAGGGGCCGGAGAAGCCGGGTGCTCTCCTGGAGCGCAGATGTGGCTCCTCTCAGCCTGCCCGTCCTTTTGGCACCCACCAGTGGTTTGTGTGGTGACACTGGAGGCTCCCTGGGAGGGAAGAGCAAGTCCTCCTCCATCCATGTCCTTGTCCTGTCCCGTCCCTTTTACTAACATGCTCCAGGAGGGTCTTGTAGCAGACTGCTATCAGCTGATCATTAAGGGGCTCCTCTTGCTTTTACAGGTTACTGGAGAGAAAAGACCATCAACAGACCTGGGCAAAAAGCCCAAAAGCCAAAAGAAGAAGAAAAAGAAGGATCCCAACGAGCCCCAGAAGCCCGTGTCAGCATACGCCCTGTTTTTCAGAGACACGCAAGCAGCTATCAAAGGGCAAAACCCAAATGCTACCTTTGGAGATGTATCGAAAATTGTCGCATCCATGTGGGACAGTTTGGGAGAAGAACAAAAACAAGTGAGTTACCAGTCTGATTTTCTTTTCAATTGCAGAAATGTATTTTTCCATGGTGTGGAGGGCCAGAATTTCCCCCAGCATGTCAAGAATATAGCCAGGGATTTAAGCAGGCTAAAGCGTATGAAGAGAAATGGAGGCTATTTTCAGGAGTGGCACTGAAGTGCCCACCGCCACTTGAAGCAGTGCTCAAGTGCTTTGCATGCACAGCTCCCCGTCCCCGATTCTGCACTGTAATTATGTGACCTGGCACTCAGACACTTCCAGCAGGATGAAGTTTCCCCTGCACACAGATTTTGGGTCCTAGTATCGGTGCCTGCTGAGCGGCTCTTGCCATGCAGTGAATCAGAGCGGGGCTTCAATGCACTTGTCCTGGAAAGCTCATTGCTTGCTGCGAGCCACTTAATTTAGCTGCAGTCAGAGTCCTTGTGGTTTCCTGCAGCAAGCATGCCAGGGACGGGCATGCACCCTGGCTGGCCAAGCCTAGCCCGTCTGTCCTGCAGCACAGCTCCGTCCTGCCGCAGTGCGTGGGCAGTCACCGCTCCAAGGACATGCCAGGCTCCGGCCGACCAGCTGGCAGGTGCACGCTGGTGCCTCTCAGCTGCAGTTCCTGAGCAGTTTGCCTTGGCGCAGGATTTGCAGTGATCTTGATCACCCCGCGTGCTATCCCTAGCTGCCCAAATCGCCTTCGAGGCGGCAGTAAGCTGATGCAGGTCTTGCTCCCGGAGCGGTGAGAGGTGGGTCTCCGGGAGTCCTGGCTCTTGGCCTGTCCCTGGGAGGATGCGCTGAGTTTGCTTTGCCTCTGGCCTTTTTAGGAAAATCCCTGTTGTCCCATGGGGGAGACTGAGCTTTCCTGACAACTAATTATTCTTGATAAGAACATATTTTGTAAAAACATTACTAGTCTTTCCTTGGCATGGGCTTTTTATGTCCTTGGATGGGAGATGACTTTGTGTTTGCTTATTTACTTGCAAGGAGTGACTATAAACTGTTAAAAACTATTAACTCTCTACATCACTGGCCTGAAATCTAATGTGAAGACTTTAAAAGCTTAGGAAGGAGATCTTTGAAGTGGTCTCACAGGTGAAACCTTCCTGCCCCATAGCTGTCAACGGCTTTCAATCTGTTTCACGTGGAGACTTTTAGGTTCTGGTTTTACTGTTCTTGTGAGTTGTTACAAAAGCCTGTAATTGCTTGTTGTCTATAGAGAAAACCCCAGGGAACACTTTACCTAGCAAGTATGTCTTTTTATCAGGCAGAGAGAGATCTGACATTGTCTGCGATGAGTCTCCGAACCCAAACATGCTTAAATTGCTGAGCCTCCCATAAGCACTGAGCCCTTCTTTTAAAGCCGGGCTGACAACTTCGGGCTTGCTCCATCTCTCAATGGGTATCCGCAGCCAGGATTTGAGGAGGGAGCATCAGGGAGGAAAAAATCACTGAAATGGAAGTCATGCTAGGAAATTGCCTTGCTTTCCGCCCTGCTCCAATTTGGGCGTAAGAGCAGGGTGCGTGCGGGAGGCGATCTGCCACGAGGAAAGCCTTTTCGCTGATCCGTTCTGACTCTCCATACACTACAAAGTGTCGCTTTGAAGTTTTCCTGATATTTCCTTTTCCTTCTCTGCACCATTTCCACTTCTCCTGCCCTGCTTTCTGCAAGCCCTCAGCAGCCTTGTCGCCATCAGCACCCACCTGAGTTTGTTTCCTGGCCCTTTTTTCCTGCACTTTACAAAAACCCTTTTAGATCGCTGGAAGATCAACCAGGAGTTTCATGTGCTGAAGAAGGGAAGAACATCTCCTTGGGCAGCAGGTCTGCCCCAGTCCTGCTGCAGAGGGCAGCTCGGCAGGGGCAGAGGTTGTGCTGGTGCTGGAGGTACACAAGCAGGGAAGAACCTGCCCAGGCTTTTATTCACCTCTTTTCCTCGCTTTTATCCTTCCCAACACCTCAGTCTGTCTCCGCAGAAATATCTCTGTAGGTTGATGCTGAACTCAGCTGAAAATGTGGTTTATGTAATGGAACTGCTGGTCTGACCCTGACTCAGCATGGTGCAAATGCTCGGCTCTTAATTAACAGCGTGGATTAAACCAGTCTGTTTATCTTCCCTGCTAACTCTCCCTTCTTTCTTTCATGAGATAGTAGCAGCCTTGCTGTCTCTTTACACATGCTTTATAAGTGGCTCCATTTCTCCTTCTGTAATTGATTTAATTAAGTCATTTGTTCCTTGTCTGAATGCTTAAATATTAACTTCCTGGCTTTGTCTCCATCTGTATACTTTTCTCCTCCCGCAGCTCCCTCCCTGCCTGGGACTCTGGCTGGAGGGACACTATTTATCTTTGGCGCTGGGACAGTATTACTGGTTTGTGTGATGGGGCACGTTCACTCTTGAAGGGTTTGGCTGGATGATAGTTTATTTAGTTCCTGTTTGCTTTCTGCTGCCCCAGCTGCCAGCATCCCCAATCAATTTTGTTTAGATTCATAAGCCAATACAATGGGGGGAAAAAAAGAAGACACAATAAATTAAGAAAATATCTTTAATACATGAAAACACCTTACCATGCCTAGGATGTACAGCAGATCCATTCTCCCAAGGATTTTGGGCTAAAATGCATACATTCATTATTAATTCAAGCACTCCTTGCTAGGCGCTCTTCTGGCATGTCTCGGGAGGAAGGTGCCGGAGGGAGACAGCTACACGGTGGCGTAGGAACTGGCCAAAATGCACCTGCAGGCTGGGAATCCAGACTCCCAGCCCTTGCTGGACCAGGCCATCATTCAGCTCATCATCCGACAGGACTTTTTGGGACAGAGGTGGGAGGGTCCCTTCCAGCGGGAAATGAAAGGACTCCACCTGATGCTCTGCTCCTCGCTGCAGTGACAACCACATTTTGATATACCTTTATTGAGAGGCTCCTGTAAGTCTGCCTATTGTCATCCTGAACGCAGATGAAATCTCAGGGCGAAACGCTGGCAGTCTAAAGCGTGAGGAGGCAGGTTGTTATCTGCAGAAGACAGTGCAGAAGGCAAGCAGTGGAAAGCCCAACCCAGCCATGGTGAAGCAGGCACACAGGAAGCCAAATCTGGACATTCGTACTCAATTATAACCCAGATTTTAGTTCAAGAAAGCCTCCCCTCATCCTAGCATGAGAGAAGAGAATGGATTTGAGGCTAGAGCACAAGGTGCCAGGGCTGGGCTGCAATCCAGACGTGGATCACTCCCGTCTCGGTTATCCAGGGAGGTGTCGGGGATCCTGCTGGGGGATGGCCTCCCTGGACAGCTGATTTGCGGACCACAGCCCCAGCGCGCTGTTTCTAAGCTGCTGTTTATGTCCCTGCAGCATCTACTTTTCATGACAGGGTAACACCCAGGGGCTTCTTCCCCAGCTGCTCCGACCTGGTGCAACTCAGAGGAGGTTTGCAAACCTTATTTTTCCCTTTCCAATGGTCATGGTATCCCCTCAGCCCCAGATACATTTAAGTTCTTGCCTTGGCAGGGCACAGCAAGGAAGATGGCAAGAGGGGAGCAGCCAGAGAAGGGCTTGAAGCAAGCTGGTAAATCCATGCGTAGCTGGCCTCAGCTAAGCTATTATTGACTTGCGATCTTCTAACATGTGTGCACAGCTTCCCCACACGTGCCCCACTGCGTCATGGCCATATCGATCCATCCACCCTGCTCCGTCGTGCCCATCAACATCAGGCAGGGAATCAAGGGGCCTTGGTGGCCGTGCCAGCAGGGACAGTCAGGGTGGCCCCATGCCAGCCAGGCAAACGGGCAGCGGGCATTCATTCGAGGGACGCTGCACAGAGCGTTTCTGCAAAGCGAAACCAGATGCCACCCGTTTGCCAGGTACCTCAGGCTGGCCTGCGGAGGGTTAATCCTCCACCATTTGTGCTGCTAATGATTATATGCACCGTAATATCAAAGCTGCAGCTATTTATTTGCTATTGAACAGGTGCTGCTGCTCCCACAAAGCAAATTTGCTTTCTCCTCCTGATGAAACAGGAAAAATAAAGGTTGCTCACGTCCCATTTCAGATATGGTTTTTTCCCTGCATGCTAGCTGAAAGACAAACACCAAATGGGGACCAGAATGCATATTATGCAAGAAACCATATAATCTAGGAACATCTTTGATTTGGCTGCTGCTGTCACAGACATGTATTTCACAGAGAGGCTTTTTTTCGTTCGTTCGTTCTTACTGGTTTATCATTTGTGCCTTTGTCATTTTGTTCCTTCTTCTTCTTCTCTTCCCAGCCTCTTCACAATGAATCTTCATTTTCCCTCTGACACACTTGTATCTAAATTTCCTTATTTCCTGCCTTTTTTTATTTATATCTGTTGCCTGGTGATTTGATCATGCTGTGGAATACAGGATTAGCAATCTCCGTGTCCTTGAGTGCTGCTCAAGGACACCTGTTCAGCAAGTCACACAGTTTTCTTCCCCACTTTAACCCCTTCCAGTGTGGCCATGTGCTAATAACAATAATAAATAATAATAACTTTAAATATCTCTGGCACTGCATTAGCAGGACATTGTAATCTTCATTCTTCAACAGCTGGCATGGCCCTTTCTAAGAAGCTTACACGGGAATCTAAAGAATGTGACTCGAAAAAAAAAGAATTAATACATACGCTTTGAACTTTGCAAATAGTTTAGCAGCTGTTCCTGTAGAGATAGCTTATACTTTAGCAGAAAGTGAAATGCTAATTCAGCCATTATCATCAAATGGGGTACCTGTCTTTGTAATCCTCCTTTGGCTCCAGTTTGCCGTTCAAGGCTTGCAGAATCCCATGCCTCGGTGTTATTTTTTTCCATTAACACATATAAACTAGCATTCACAGTGTTATCCAGAGCAGTTTGAAGGAACTGCCTGCTTTGACATGAACCAGAACAATTTGAGCCCTAGACTGGAACAAACCCTGCTAATTCGGTAGGAGGGATTTTGCCCTGGCATGGACATGGTGGTCCGGCCCTGGACTCAGCCAGGTTACAGCTCGTACCACCAAGCAGAGCTGCTGCCCAGCTCCCATTCTTTCTGCATGCCAGTCAACCCTTCTGCAGGCAGTCTGCACTTGAAAGCAGGTGACACTTAGCCATCGGTGGCTGTCCTCAGTCAGGGAGATTTTATCTGGTTGGTAAGTCTAGGAAACTCTCTGGAGCACGTTGACAAGTTGCCAGTGGGCTTTTCTCTTTGCTGGTTCTCTTGTCTCTCACTGATCATCTTCCCATTCCTCCCTGTCTTCTGGGGCAAAGGAACCATCCATCTGGAGCCTCGTGGTAACGGAGCACAGGGGATCATGGCTAGTGCAGGAAGTTACAGGAGTCTCTGGAGTCCGTTTTTTTTCTTGTGTTGACATTTAAACCTACAGGTATTTCATTAGGAAGCCTGGCAACAAGTCATTGGGTTGATATTTCTCTAGATCCTGGAAGCTCAGAGCAGAGGCATCAAGAAGTTCCTGAGAAATCCGATGAATGAACCACAGGTTAATTTAGGGCTTCCCATCCTCATGCACTTGACCACGTCAAAGGAGGCAGAAGCAATGCCAGACAAAATCAGCAATTCCGATTGAATTTATGGATCTGGGGATTCACCGAGGACACAAAGGTAGCAGAGAGAGTTTGAGCTCATGGCAGCCCTGCTTCAGCAGGACCTGTTCAGTAAGGCTAAGTGACTCTGTGGCAAAATGCATATGTGATTTTCCCATACAAATGCACAGCCTGGAGAGTAATAAAGCATTCATACTCAAGGGATAAATTACCCAACAGAAAAATTACTCACTCAGCAGAAAACAATAGATCACCCATCTAATCAGATACATCTACTCATTGAACCTGATACATCACCGAGTGACAGGACACAGTATGTGTCTGCAGCAGGACACATGAGTTTGAGGCCACCTGCAAAATTGTATCAGGGTAGAGCCATCACAGAGAAGAGACCCTGTGGGAGCTACATGCGTCAGGGTGCTGCCCGGCAGATTGGCCATCGAGTTGTCCGGTTACAGCATTGCTGCAGAAACCTGTCAGAGGTGAAGCTAACACCGGTTGCATGTCCATGCTGCTGCTGCCAAGTCTTGGCAGGGACGGGCTGGAAGGGACCAAACAGCAGCCTAGGAGATAGCAGCATCTCCTGAATGTGAAGGATGGCTGCATGCTGGAGAACACCAGGGCCTCCCAGCAGACCCACTCTCCCTGAATAGCTTCTTCTGACAAAGAGAAGACTATGAGAGCCTTTTATTTTTCTTCCTGACCCATGTGAACATACTTTAGCTGGCTGTTTGCTGGGTTCCTCATCTCCATCCACAGTGTTACTTCCTTGCCCTGCTCTGTGATGTGGATATTTTCCAATGCCCAACTACAGTTTCTCATGGCTGCATGTGTACACGTGTGCATCCAGGCCAGTATGCAGTACACATGCTCTACCTATCCTGGGCGACATGGCTTCCACATACGAGCCTGCAGTGCTTGAAGGATCATCCCGTTGCTTATGCTCTTTGCATAATATATGCTTTGCTTAAGCATCTATTCCCAGACACTGTGTGAGACTGGTAGTTCTTACTCTGTTCTTATGTCCCAACTGTTGGACGAGTAGCAATCCATCACCAACAGCAATAAAAATGATCTGCTTTGCTGGGGTGGGTGATTAGCCTAGTTTTCAGGAGGTACTTATTGATGTATAGTTTTCCTTCCATAAAAATATGGGCTACTCCCTAAAATATAGGCAGTGTTTTTGAGGTTTGTGAGTAGCAGCGATGGATTTTGTGCATGGGGGAGGAAACAACTCTTCTTCTGCCTTGTTTTGCAAGCTGTCACCTTCTCTGGGTTGTCCTTAGGATATGCATGTATCAGCGAGTGATAGGTGACTTATATGCTGGTGACCCAATGAAGTCATGTCAGAGAAAAGCAAGATTTTTTTCAGGAAACTTTAGTCAATGGTAGTTGCTACTTGCATATGGGTTTATCTATTCATTCTCCAAAGAGGTGCTTCACAAAACTGTTTGTCTGCCAGAGTTATGGTGGTAGCTCTCCTAAAACCATGTGAATAGTTCTCATAATCAGAGCCTTCCATGTAGGTGTCCTCAGGTGTGTCAGATACTCCAGAGCTCCCATTCCCTAGCTAGCAGGGCCTGCTGGCATGGAGCACTGCTTGAAGAGCAGCTTCCTGGTGGGCAT
This sequence comes from Dromaius novaehollandiae, assembly GCF_036370855.1. NCBI lineage: Eukaryota > Metazoa > Chordata > Aves > Casuariiformes > Dromaiidae > Dromaius > Dromaius novaehollandiae. The sequence goes on along the minus strand of NC_088113.1, from coordinate 6,502,903 downwards.
CCTTGACAAGTGCCTGACATGTCCAAGATTGTAGGCCTTGGGACTGGACCATTTGGGGCTTAGACTGACAGAAATGTGCGGAGATGTAGACAGAGGCAAACATCCTGCTCTGGGGCCGTGCTCTGAGGGAAACCAGTCCTACTGCTGCATGTGGCTACCTCTGTGGGAGCTCCCTGAGCCTGCTTCCATGGATGTGTGACAGCTCTTCTGACCTGACTGGAGCTTTGGTTAGTTACTTTTAATGGGGGAAGGACAGACTGAGCCTTCCTCAAGAAGGGAATAGGTGTAATACTGAAAGAAGTGCAAGGAGGTGAGGAAGAGTTGGGAGGGAATAAGATGACGTAGCCATATATGCTATATTCCTTTCAGATGACCATGTGGAGGCCGAATGCAAAGCAGAAGGTAGTGTGACAGACACCACCTTGCAATAAGGATGCACTTTGAAGTCATCATATACCAAAGTCATAAATTACGATGCTCCCAAGAGTTGTCTTGAAGGAAAGTGTATAATAGTTACAAGAGAAACCCTCCAGATTTTCAAGCCAAATAAAATCCAAATTTGGACATTTGGGAGAAAAAAAACAATCATGGAATCATAGAAAGGAGGGCAAGGAGAGACTTAGGAGGTCAGCCAGACCATACTGCTGCCTGAAGTCAGGATCATCTCTACTTAAGCCATTCTTGATGGATGTGTGCCTAATCTGTTCTTAAACCTTCAGTGGTGGAGATTACACATCTCCCCAGGCAATCTCTTCTAGTGCTTAATTATCCTTACGGTTAGGAACGCTTTCTTCTTGCTTAGCCAACATTTCCCTTGTTACAATTTAAGCTTATTGCTTCTTTTCCTGTCTGCAGTAGATGTAGAGAATTGTTTATTGCCTGCTTCTCTGCTGCACTGTACTTGGAGACTGTGGTCTCCTCTCAGTCTTCTCACCTCCTAACTAAATAAACTGAGTTTTTCAGCTCTCTTTCTGATGACCTTTACTACACCTTTCATTTCTACCCTGGACTGTCTTGGGTTGGTCCTTCTCTTGTTTGAAGCAAAATGCCCAAAACACAATGTAGGCTTCCAGCTGACACCTTTTCACTTGGGATCCGTTGACTTTGTCCTTGTAAAATCAAGGCAAACCCCTGGGTGTAGTAGGAGAGTGTTTTGGGGGAGAGTTTGGGTTTCTTTCATCCTTCTCCTGGATTGGAAAACAATGTTCCTTTTAAAGCAGGCAGGCTGGGATGCAGAGGTTACTGATAACAGCTACTCCTGTCATTCTGTGTCTGCGCGACACAGAGCAGATCCGTGGGCGTCAGCAGGGTTTGGAATAATTGTCTTCTCTAATTAACTGGTTATCAAACAAGAACATTTCATTACGGTACAATTACTAGCTGCTTTGCTGAGACACAGAGGTGTCAGGATTACGATCCCAACATATGCTTCTTACAGCTCTGATTTTTTGTTTTCATAATCACTAACCATTTTTGCTCCCCCCCAACCCACCCTCTCCTTTAATGACTAATGAATCCTCCTGTTTGTGAGTAAGAAAAATAAATCAGTGGGCATGGCAGGTTAAAAAGGAAAACATGCAAAATGTTTTGAGGATCTTTAAATCTGATAAATTACTTTGAAATTAAAATCCCTGGGAGAAAATATGATTTAATTAGAAAGTAACATGGTTTTGTCAATGTTTAAATTAAAATTTTAAAAGGTTATAAATACTGCTCTAAAGCTCCTTGCACACAGAGGATTCATGAGAGGTTCTGCTAGGATCTGCTGTTCACACGCAAGCCCTGTGTTTGCAAAATGATGGGCTGCGTTTTAGCTGTTAAAGATCCTGGACAGAGCACTTTGTGGGTGCAGAAAGCTTCCTTGCACTCTGGGGAGGACTGGAGAAGTCCTGGGAGGAGAAACCTAGTGATGGTATCAAAACAGATAGACCACATCTGGCTGAGGAATCCTCCTCAGCTGGAAATAGTTGGATTTGGGAGAGTATTGGAGGAAACGTAGCATGGGCTTCCACCACCGTCCCTGGCTGCTTAAAGTCAAGTGACCAAAGCCAGTCCCTCTTTAGAAAAGATACGAACAGAGGAAGGGTGGAAAAAAGGATGTAACGCAAAAGACAAGCAGCTGTGATTATGATGAGTACAGAATTTATTTATTTATTTATTTATTTGCATTTAGGTTAAGCAAGTCTAATATACCTTCCCTCTCACTGTCTGCAGTCATGAATTGCTCATTTTCTCTATGCAAGGCTTCTTCATAACTGAATTTGTCTCCACATAGCTGTTGAATACGTTGATTTCCTACTGTCCTAAGCAAAGAAAAAAAAAATCCACTCTGGATATTTTGCTATTACAGAGGAGAAAAACAAATATGTTTTCAATTCATCAGTACCCAGACATGGCCATTGTTATACTGGCCTGAGTCATAGGAATTCATATTTCATTGTCGTGCAGGCATCAGATACCGCATTTAAGAACATCTGTTATAAGTAGAGCTGATGGAAAACCCGCATTTCTGTTTTGCAGTAAATGCTGTAGCGGTAGCATTGGTGCAGCTATGATGGTCTAAGGACATAAGTGAAGCAAGGACTGTAGAGAAAGGAAATAGCTTTCATTAGGGCAGCTGATGCAGTTTGAAGAAATAGTTGCTTTTCACAGGCAAACTCTTCTTCAGGTTGACATTTCAAAATGTAATTTTGTTCTGAATGGAACAAATATAATACTTCCTAAATACTATAAGGCAAAAGACAAACATATGAAAACATTCCCTTTTAGAAAATTACCACTTGAGAGTTTCAGTATGTCAAACCAAAATGTTCCATTACAGGAGTCTCTCTGATTTAGCAGTGAAAATAAGATTCTTCAATCAACTTTTAATAGCATTTATCTTTAATGATTTAAAACTTAAATTCAAATAACTGGAGAGCTTAACCGCTGGAACATCATTTTATATTTGTTAGGTGCTACCATGGTGGGTGCCATGAGATAGTGCAAAGCTGAAAAAGCGTAACGTGAAAACAATGCCAAATACAATTTCAGCAAGGAAAGGCGCTTGCTTGGAGCAGGTTTTAACCCTTCGTTTCAGAGCCAGGCACAGCATGGATGGTCCCACTGCCCAGGCCCGCAGCCCCTGAGTGCAGCCCTAGCACGGGGCATGGGGCAGCGCAGCGACGGCCCTGGGAACTGGCAGTGCTGTTGGGGCTTTGCCCTCGGCAGGACCGTGCTTTTGCTAGTGCTGCTCCGTCCTGCGGCTCCACTCAGCAGCTGGGACCCCATGGTGTGGAGGGAGCTGGAGCTGGGCGTGCGCCAGTCCTGGCTGACACCTCCTTGCCAAAATATAGGAATGTGGGTAGTCCCTCCACTCGCGCGGTTGGTCTCCAAGGTATGCCATCCACAGGGACCTCTGCAGCAGAAAGCAGCTAAATATCCCCGGTAGACTTCAGCATATCGATTGTTGTAAAGCTGTTGTTGTTTTTAAGCAGAATTAAATGTATGCAAATCTGTTCTAATTGAAATTAACTTTATTTGCTCTGCTTGATGAGGGCTTTGACTTTCTAGAACAGGAGAGGGCTGGTGGGTGTTTTCTCAGAAGTTTCTTCCTTTTGCTGAAATTTGTATTCCATTTTAAAATATTCTGCTCACTTGCTCAGTTTAATCTGTTTTACCCCATGGGGAATCATTCTGCTTGAGACAGGCTGGATTACTGTGTTATTTTTACATACATGGGGGACCAAACTCTGGGCAGAAATAAGACCAGCACTATGAATCTATAGTGAAGCATATCTTGTTACAGGGAAGAGAATGAAGAATAAACAATAACTCGCTCTTACAAAGTTTTATTTTTTTTTTTTTTTTTTGAGTAGCAAACTCTCCTGATATTTGCTGTTTCTGTGCAAGCCCCAGCTCCCAGAGTCATAAGATTAGGCAAAAATCTCTGCTTTTATATGCAAGGGAAAGGACTTCCCAGCTGTCAGAATTGCAGAGAAAAGCTGGAGAATGTGAGCTCTAACAGCTTAATAACTGGAAGGCCAAGAAAATGCATGTATAGTTTAGAATTTCGGAAAGTCTCGCAATTTTTTAAGCCAATCTCATCATTTGGGGATTTTGACCCATGTCTTGTACACGCTCCTACAAGAACCTGGATCAGGCTCTCTTCTTGTTCCTGTCAGGAAGTGATTTCATTGATTTCACCCTATAAAAGTTGTGTGAGTTCCTGCCCACTCATAGAAAAACGCTCACCACCAAGACATCGCCCCTGTATTTTGGTGAAATCATGGCTTGTTATTGCAGCCCAGCGACCCTGGGTGAAAAGGGGCCTCGTTTTTGAGGCCATGGTCTCTGCGTAGGGTGGGGGTGGAGCAGGTCCTTTCAGGGAAGGCAGTTTCCAGCAGTTCTGGTGCATGGCTTCCCTGGTGGCGCCAGGAGCTCTGGATGCACCAACCTGCCTGCATACAAGGTTCTCCTTAGTTCTTCCATGAGGTGACATCTCTTAGGGCAGATGTGCATAAATATTTCTCTAGACATCCAGAAAATGCTCACCTCTAAAATCTCCAGGTTGTTCCAGTCCAAGGGCTTTATTTGGGGTAAATTTCTCTCCTATCAGTGGAAACGAGGTTTTTTTCTCCAGCTATGTTTTAAGGCCCTGTCTCCACTCCCACGATGCCGTAACGTCACCCCGCGGACGGGCGCTCCCGCAGAGAGAGCAGGCTGCAGCAAAGCCGAGCAGCACCCTAGTTTGCTTTATTAATTATTATTCATTGTTTGGTCCTTTCAGGCGTATAAGAGGAAAACAGAAGCGGCGAAGAAGGAGTATCTAAAAGCCCTGGCAGCCTACCGGGCCAGCTTGGTTTCCAAGGTAACAGACAATGTGTTTCATACATGAGTCTCTCTGGATGTGGCAATGATAAATTAGTCGCAACTCTCGGGAATCTCTGGGGAGGAGCAAGTTTATAAGAAATACACTGTAACCGTGCTATCAAAACTAATATCAATGTTAACTACCTTCTGTAGGAGCTAAATGAAATGCTCCGCGGCGTGGTTTGAGCCGACACAGTGCGTGCGTGTGCCGGGATTGCTTTTTTCCCCCTTTAACAAACCAAGCCAAGATCTCGTTTTTCACGGCATGTCGCGGCACTGGGAGGCTGGGCTCATGCCAGCCCTGCACGGCCACCCCAGCACCGGCCCTGGGGTGCGCATCTGGATGGGTTCCTCTTCTGTCGCCACCTCCAGGGATTCAATCCCTTCCACTGCCAGGGTGTCTTGAAACAGGGATGTGAGAGCTCTGCCCTTCCGGCATATCGATACCAGCTTTCATTGACCGAGCACTGTCGTCCTTCCTTTAGAGGAGGAAGAAAGAGAAGGGAGAAGGAATTCGTCCTTTCTAGCAGCAAGCTATGGTGGGAAGCCTAATTCCCAGTTTCCTGTACCAACTTAGTGCTAAAAAGCCTTGTCTTCACCATCTGTCTTCATCAGCCAGTGTCAGAGCAACCAAGGGCTCCCTCTGCTTGGGGCTCAGAGGGGGACCTGCTGCCAGGACCTGCTGGGCGGTAGTGGCTCACTGCCCGCAGCTCTCCAGGGACAAGTACAGCCAACATGACAGGTACCTGCTAAGGGCTGGAAGGCAGGTCCCTCCTCCCTGGGTGACAGTGGGACTGGCCCACCTGGAGGTGACTCCACTGATCACGGCTCGCTTTACTCAGCTGAGCCCAATCTCCAGCACCAGCCCTGGTTGATGAGGATTAGCAGTCTTGTTGGGAACAGGATGCTGGACATTCCTTTTGTGGATGTGGTCTTCCACAATGTGAAGACTAGGCTTGGTCATGCTTCTCCTGCACTGGGACATGTGGCAGAGTCACATTGCTCCTTGGCCATGGGCTCTTTTGCCAACCTAGAGCTAGCAGCTCTGCTAAGCTTGCGGGCCTGGGGCTGTGGAGCAACCAGATGCCAGCGTCCTACCTCCTGCTGTAGTCTAGGCATGTATGTTGTTTCGGAGCATGGTTCGTGATTCCAGCTCTGCAGGGACACCCAGGCATGGGAAAGGGGCTAGGGTCACATCCAGTGTGGTAAGAGCTGGTGTGAAGGATCTGCTCGTGGTACCACACTGAATGGAGCAGTGCAGGCTTTATGCACCAGAGTGGTGAGTGTGCAAGAAGAATCAGCCTGGGAAGGGATTTTACTGTGTCCTGCAGCTATGATGGTCCTGCTGCACAGATCTAGGACCTCTCTCTTTAGATGGAAGAGCTTGGGCTTTGTCATGAGGAAACAGTTAATCTCTCTTCCCTTCTCTGAGTCATCTTTGCAATTTCTGCTGAGCACTGCAGTCAAGTTGTTCACTTCTCTGTGAGCAAACGGGTTAGTGTGTTAGTTTTACCTTCTGACTGAAAGCAAAAGCCAGGACTGTATCCGAGGAAGGGCAAAGAAGAAGGAGGGAAGACAGTGAGGGTCCGCACCTCTCCTGGGTCATGAGCTCCAAGAGAGCACCAAAATGTTAGAGACAACAGCTTGACAGCTCATATGGCTGCCTCCTGCATGCCTTATTCCTTCATGGCGTTACTCCTCAAACCTGGTTCTCGTTGCTGCCCATGCATTCAGCTGTCACCTTCACACTGAGATGCAGGGAGAAAGGAGTCAGGGTCTCAGATGATGAGGCCGTTGGAGTGATCCCCAGGCACCTGCCATCGATCAGCTCATGTCAGTACCGAGCTGCTGGCAGGTATCTTGGGGTGTCTTGGACAGAATGGTGGACCAGCTCTGCTGTGTTTGGCTGCATGCAGGCCCACAGACCCACTGAGCCTTCGTGGGGTTTTCGGCATGCTTACAGCTCCTGGGCACACTTGGTGCAGTGCTGTTGCTCCCTGAGCACTCCTGAGTGGCAAAACGGCACTCAGGTGTCTAAATCAGGCATCTGGTTCTTGCTCCCTGAATGTGCTGTGAAGTCCCTTCAGCTGTTAGCTATTTGGTTGCCTTTGCTGGTCTCAGTGCCCTCCCTTTTCTGTACCAGGCTGGCATATATCTCCTGTGTCCAGGGCTCCAGCAGAAGCACAGTTCATATCATGCATGCACCCCAGTCAGACAGACAGCTCTGGAGGAGCTGCAGCCCCATTGCTCCTGGTTCAGGCATGTGGCCTTGGCTGAAGAGCTTTGGAGAGCCTGACCACATGCATCAGCATTGCCTGGAAAACGGGGCTGTGGAGCCCGCTCTGCTCCCCCCACGACACTTGGCTGCCCAGTATTTGGCAAGGCAGAAAAGTCCAGAGGACACCACCCCAAGGAAGGCACTGGCCCATCTTGGGTCCCAGCTGGGGTGGTAGGACAGGGCTTCCCCAGCGAGCAGGGAGCAGCCCTGCCCCTGGGTGGCATGCGGAGAGCCAGCCAGGCTGCGCTGCGTGAAACAGAGCCCTCACCAAGCCGTCCATGCCGTTCCCACTGCACAGGGTCACGCTGAATTGTAAAAGTGAGCCAAATCGCTTAAAGGGAAGTGTAATTACCGGGGAGATAAACATGAGCTTCAGGCTCTGGACAGCTGCTCAGAAGCCTTACCTAACTCAGCTGCACTTGAAGGTTAACTGCTATGGCAAAAAGGTCAAAAAGGGAATAATCTAAGTCACTTTCATTGGGTTAAGTGTTTAAAAAGATTCATAACTGCACTGATGGATGTAGGACTAGCTTTGCTGGATATTCTGATATTGGTATTCTGCTCGTGCTGCATATAATACAGAGACACGGTATCTCCACATACAGCCAGGAAGCGGTAATCACTGTTGTGGAGGGTTTAAAGCAAGAGTTTGAAAGGGTGACTTTCATATTTAAATATTCTTAGAAGTGAAAACCTTTACAACAGAGAACTTCATTTCTGCAAGGAGAAGCCTCTGAACCGGCTGATGTGCAGACAGCTCGGCGAGCCGGGGCGGGGAGGTGACATGTGAACAGGAGGGAGTGTGGCGCACGGGTCCCGCTGACAACGCTCTGGGGTTTTGCTCTCATCCCCCAGCTTCCCGAGCCTCCCCAGCCATTGGCAGGAGAGTCACCAGTAAACCTCTGCGTACCCCGTGGGTCCCGGTGATTCCCTGTACCGCCTCCACTTTCCTGGCCTGGACGTACTCGCCCTCTCCATAACCAGACTAGCAAGGTGTCCATTGTCTCTGCTGGTGGCAGTTTGTCTCAGTCAGGATCTGGCACTCATCCTGGCAGGATTCACTACATGCCTGCTCTGGATCGTGGGTCCTGCTTCTCCCCTGAGAACAGAGCCTGGAGAGGGGTTTTTCAGTAAGTAACATCCATAACTGTGGGTTATTGAGAATGTGAACATATACAGGCAAAATGCACTGTTGCCCAGGCAAAATCCTGTGCCCACTTCAGCAGCTAATAGTGAAATCAGGGTACTTCAGGTACCTGCTGCACCTTGGGGCAGCGATGACGAGTTAAGTGCCAGCCTTGCACAGCCTTCATCTCCTAGACACTTCATCCTGGGGAGACCTTGCCCCTTGCCCTCCTCCATGCCCTCTCTGGGCTCCAGGGAAGGACACAGACATTTTCTGCCGGTGAATTTGGGGTGGTTCCTGCAAAGCTCGTGGGCTTGTTGGGTTAGGAGGGAATGTGCTGCTTTCGGCTCGAGGCACTAGGTTAAGCCACTGCCTTTGAGGCTCTCCAGTGCCTGAGCTGGAGGTACCTGTGGAGGCGTTTTGAGGCTCACTTGCAATCACTGATTCTTTGAAATCATGAGCACAATGTCAGTCAGCACTTGGGGATACTGTGTACATGTGCATGCACAGATATATACCTACAGGTTGTGAGTATATGTATTAGGTTGTTTTCCCCTCTAAGACAAGCTTCTTTGCGTTGGTACTATACCATATTTGCAGTGTGGTATCATCACATTTGGTTACCACCATCTGCAGGATCCATGAGGATATGGTGGTGGGTCTAAAAGGCACAAAGCCTTTGTACAAGCATGAGCACCATAGCTGCCTGAACTAGCAAACAGAAGAGCAGCAAGGATAGATGTTTGAAAAGGGATGGAAGGGACTGTTTTTCGTATGATGGGCTTAAAAGGTCTTCCTGGTCCCTCTGGAAACCTGTGAGGTCTTACCCTGGACACCTATTGCCGCGCTATGGGTTAGTTAGCATGGAGGGCATGGAGTCACAGCACAATTTCCAAGGTTTGCTTGCAGTGAAATGCTTTACTGGAGGCAAGCAGAGGGGTACAGGCTTCTGCACTTCAGGTGGAAGGTATTAGTGCCATGCATGTGCCTCTGCTGCGTTAGAAAGTTGATTTTAGGAAATGCTGAGGATGAGCAGCTCTGATTGAAGATGCTTAGGGGGTTGTAGGTGCTCTGCCTCTTGGAGAGACATCCAATTTAAAAAGCACCCCTGTTGTTTCATAGCCCCCTTGCCAAGATCTGGCACTCCTATGACTCTTGTATGTCTGCAGAAATAACCACTGGCAGCATCCTAAGAAAGAGCTAGTCCTGGGGCAGTGAGGAGGGAAGTTGGGGGGTGCCCTGAGCTGGCAACTGGATATTCAGAGACTGGAAAAATGACTTGGAGGAAGAGAACAGCTGGTGTTTGCCTGTTCTCATTACTGATCTAATTATCTTCTGGGAGGGATGTGGTGAGCTGATAGAGAAGGGATTTTTGTTTTTTTTTCCCCCAGTTTCTCCAATGATCAATTATTTGCAGAGGTGCAACTTTGTTTTGAGTAAAACAGCACAGTGTGTTCCCTACTGCTGGATGAGAAAGGATCCAGAGTATCATTATAGAGCCCACCTCAGGAAAAAAACCTCATTGTCCAAGCCAGAAAATGTCCTGTTGTTCTTTTCTTTTTCCTGCAGAATTGAGGCCATCATTGTGTTGTACATTACACAACCCCATCAGGACTGCAGGAATGCACAAGATTAAGAAGGCAGAATTTTACAATCCCATTTGTTGGAAGAGAAAGTGATTCTGTCACCTGCCTCTTTGGACATAAGGAATGAACTGTAGGCAGGCAGTTTGCCTCCATGCTGTTTAATGCCTCTCCTGTGCTCCAGTCTCTGCCGAATCCATGGTTCAGTTCCTGGACTTTAATTTCCAGGGTCTGGATACTGCAGCCAGCCTGCTTTAACATAACTAGACATAGAACTGGAAGTGGCTGCACAGGCCTGGGTGGGACAAGAGCAGGAACCACAGGAAGTCTGGGGTAGCCCAGACACGGGAGAGCAGAGCCAGCATGGAGGCACTTGCCAGAGGAAAGAAGAGAAGAGCATGTACTAGCCCTGGTGTATGCATCTGAAGGAGGACTGGGTGTATTATAAGGAGAAAAGGGGATCAGGGAATAGGGTTCAGCACAAGCTCCATGTGGGCCTCTCTGCGCAAATCCCATTTGTTCTTATGAGCTTTCTCTGCATGGCTGGAAAGGAAGGACACCCGAAGACACACAACGTGTCCTTCCTTCCTCATTCAGCCTCTGTTCGCTTTTCCCACAGAGCTCTGCTGACCAGGGTGAGACGAAAAGTGCCCAAACCAATCAACCTTCGAAAATGATCCCACCAAAACAGCCCATGTATACCATGCCGCCGCAGGCCTCATCACCTTATCCTGGGTTAGGCTCATTCCTGTCCCCATCGGATCTCCAGAATTACCGTGGACACCCCCACCCCAGCCTCTCGAGGACCCTCAACTCCAAACCCATGTTGCCCAGCATCAGTGCCTCCCCACCTCCGTCTTTCCAAATCAGCCCTCCTCTCCACCAGCAGCTGTCCTTGCACCATCCGCAGAGCTCCATCCTCAACCAGTCACTCAACATGCAGCAGGTCCCGCAGCAATCCATCCTGTCTCCTCCCATGGCACTACAGGTACAGCCCCCAATGAATTCTTCACCTCCAGGGCAGCAGGTAAGTGCTCTGGCTCCTATGTACTGCTCTAAGAGAGAAAGCGGTTGTAGAACAATAGCTGCACCATGTCCCTGCTTCCCCATGGAGGAAGTTTTCCCAAGTTTTTCAGAAGTCCTGAGCTGTCAGTGCAAGTCACCCCAAGAGTGGGACAGATCTGTGCTACCACAGGAATGGAGGCTCTGCCAGTGTGGGACGCCTCAGGAATTGGGGTTGCCCCAGGAGAAGTTCCTTGTGTGCAAAGTCCTCCAGCATTATCTTTAGGGTCCCCGTGGGTTTGTGTGATGGTCGTCTGAAGCGACGGGTTGGATAGTCAGTGAGGGCCCCCTCTCCACTAGGAAGTCAAAAAGGATAGAGGGAATATAAAAAATAAAATGTAAAATTATTATTTTTCCTGGAGCTGCCTAGCAATAGGAGAAGATCTCTTTTGTGGCAGAGAGCTGCAAGGATGAAATGTAAGCTTAATATTAACAGCATAACAACAAAATGAATTGTACAGAACCGTCCGATGAGTGTGTAAAACCTGCTCAGAGAAGCTGCTGTAGGTGACATCCAAGCTCACCTAGTAGCCCACAGTGGGAGGAGTTGGTCTGGGGTGTCAAAGTTTCTCTCCTTTAAGCCCAGTGTTAAGAAAATGTATGAGGAGGAAGAACTGACAATCGCAGAAAGCACTCCCTGTGCCCTATACAGAGCATGCCAGGATACAGAGAAGCAAATGAGTGATTTCCAGAGTTTATCCATCTGGAATATGAACTGGACGAACTATTCATAGTGAAGGACATATGCTCTGAAATTCACAGCTGGTATAATTTACTTGATGATACTTTTAACTGCATTATTCACCCAGCTGTTTGAATAATTTGTTTCACATGCTTACTAGATACATATCGGTACTTTAGCAGTGAACAAAGCTTTTTCCTCCTAATTTGACCCATTCAGTTTGGGACTAACTTTGAGAAAGCATAAATTGTTAATTTGGGAGCATATATTGCAGCGGAATAAAATAAAAGAAGAGGAGGGATGTTGAAGCACAATTATCCTTGACCATAATGGAAAGAAAACACACCTGGGAAGGTCAGATCCTAGATCACATTTTCATTTCTAACCTATTCTGGCTATCCCAAATAACTTTTGCAGCATGGTTATTATGTTTTGGCTATACCTAAGCAAAAGTGACTTCTATAAACATCAGTGATAGCCTACATCCAGAAAGAGGCATAAAAAGAGGTCCTCATCATCATTTTAATTGGGGTGTTTGTTGTTGCTATGGGCAGCATTTTTTGAAGCTTCATTCCATGTATGTTTGTTAATAACAAAATTAAATGTAAAAAAACCAAAGTACCTTCATTTGGGTGTTTAGGAGAAAATCCTATTTCTGGGCAGTTAACTACCTTGACTCCATTGTTTGTATACATTGCCTAATCTTACCTAATTAGGCCAGCCCCAAACAATCAGGATTATGACTGGCTTTCAGATCAGACAGTCTCCCAGAGTCTTTGTTAAATTGCCAGCAGTGACAGCTGATGGAGAGAATATTGCTTGTGTGGGTTTTCCTTACCTTGTTATTGTACGTTATGATGGGCTAACGGATTACTGCAAAGGGAGCTGTGCTTGAAGTGGAAAAATGGTTGTGATTGCCAGGATGCTGATGCAAAGGCTTTCATGGCCGTGCGCGTTCTGCAGCCGTTTCCCCAAACCCCCCAGGAGGGAACTCCTGAAAAACATGAGATGGAAATGGGGATGTAAAACAGATGTTGCTGCATTGACACCTGCTTGCAGCAGTTGACATTGTGCGAGGTCCCACCACACACCGAGCTTGGGCCCCCTGCTTTCCGTGGGGCTCCCTGGCTGCGTAAGCACTCCAGGTGCTTCTGCAGTGTGGTGTTTTCTGGGCAGTAAATCTGTTTATGCAATGTTAATAGAGCCTCTGTTTCTCCTACCTGTGTGTACACACGTAACCCTTCCTTTCTTTTCCATTACACAGGACTTTTCACATATTTCATCTGAGTTTCCAAACAGTGTTGGACCCCGTTCGCCTGGCGCATCAAATCCTCCAGGAAGCACTGACTGGGACAACGACTACCCTAGCAGAGAGTGTGGGATTAATCACTGCAGGCCAGTAGACAAAACAGAATATTGCTAATGCACTTTCCATTATCTGAACGCACAATCATCTGTAACTGAAGTTCAAGAAAGGACGGGCGATAGAAACATGAAAATGTCGTGCTATGAAAACAATTTGCATTTCTTTTTAATGTCATGGTGCTCCATTTCTTCAGTAGCCTGAAAGGAATCGCTTGAGTCGCAGGCCTAAAGATAATTGGGCATCACTCAGCCATTGCTGGGCTGCGGAAGCAATTTCTGCAGAGTCTTTTCAGCCTACTCCAAGTCAAATTGATCAGCATCTTTTAACCAGAAAATATAGGAAACAATGTTTATAAATTGTTGGAAGTCTGACAATTTACAGCAGCTGAGACCCTGCCCCAAAACGTACAGCAGGTTGATAGGTTAATTACGGTAAATGAAGCTCAATATTTCCTCTTCTCTGTGGGCTCACCGAAATGATACTGTATAAGCAGGTAGTTTGAAAATCACAGATAATTTCTTCATTGAGCATGAAGGACTTTCCATTTCTTTGTGTTTCTGTCCCATAAGCAAAGGAAGTTTGACATATTTCCTTCCAGAGCAGGACAGGGAGGCCCAGTCTGCTCCTGTTTTGTGTGTTGGGCCCACTATAGCCATCACACAAAGAACTGAAAAAAAAAAATCCAAGTCCTGTGAGTTTTTGGTGCATTGAGCCCTAGAAATAAGTGTTCTACAAATGCTTGCCAGATTGTTGTGCTGCTCAGTTTGCTGGTCTGCTACTTGCTTGAGAAAACTAAACTTTACTTGTGATTGAAGAGCTTCACTTTTTGTGGATGTGTGCTTTACACAAAGCATAGTCCCCAGAGATGGTGGGGATTGAGGAAGTTCTGCCATATCCCTGAACAGTGTCCTTCTGTTTCTAAAATAATTGCCTTTATTGCCGAGGCCAAGATCTCCTCTACTTGTCTCTGACAGTGGGTCCGTTATCCATTTTGGGGTTTAACCATGAGAGGGTATAAAGCCTCATCTTTCCAAGCAGCGCACCATGCTTCAGTCCTCTGAGTCTTGCAGGAAATGGCCACTGAAGCCTGCAGAGATCTGCCCCCTGCTCGGACATGAACGGGCCAGCACAAGGGTCACTTCAGTGATACTTCAATTGCCTGATAACTAAAAAATGGTGGGATTGTCTCAGTCCCCAAAGTTGGGGATCAGTGAGAGAATGAAAGTCACTCCAACCTCTGCCTAATCCACTGCTCTTGGCACCAGAGCTCAGCAGTAATAGTTCTGAGACTGCTATTGTGCTCTGTAAAATAGGCACGTGGCTTGCTCTGAGAGCAGGTAGGGAAGGAAGCTTGGTAGCTCTGAGTATTGTTTGATTTGCTTGAAGTGCAATGCTGTACTGGAACATTGCGCTTTCACTAGAGATAATAGCAAGCTCCCAGCCTTTTCAGACTATAGCTCCCGTCTGTGCCAGCAGTGCACTTACAATTGCTGGGCTGGGCACAGACAGTACAGACATTTATTTCTTTGAGGGAAATAAATAACTTGCCGAGCCGTTAGAGCACTCTGCTGTCTGCCAGCATGAGGGTGTACAGCTACGTGGATTATTCACAGTTCTGCAGGGAAACCTTGCACAGTCCTTCTTGAAATCTCTGTAGACAACCCCAAAGAAGGAACCTGTTTAGCACTTCTTAAGAAAAATCATTTTAGATGCTATGGTCAAAATGCTAAATCCACTTGGAGGTTTAAGGCCCGTGAACCCCAATTTCCAGAGGTGCTGGGCAGAGGCAGCTCCCATTGAAATTAACCCACTGGAAATGAATATCAGTAGTTAAGGGATCGGCCATAGTCCTGCAGCCCGGGTGCTCAGGGCCCTGAACGACTCTGGATCTCACAAGTGGTAGGTCCTTAGCTTAGATACCCAGATTTAATTAGGAGAATGTGAATACTAAGGTGCTGAAGCCAAGGTAACACTGTGACCCAAAAGAGCTGAACTAGGTGCCAGGAAGGTCAGGGCAGCATCTTCTTTCAGTGCAGGACAAAGGCCTGAAACCAAGTGGCAGCAACCCAGCCTCTCCACCCCGAGCACTGGTGTTCAGCATTGGGGCTGCCTCCAAGGCAGGATGCTGGCACGGTCAGAGCACTGTTTGGAAACCCATGATTCCCTCTGCAAATCCCAAGGGCTCACAGAGACAGGTAGAGAGCAGGAGACTGGGAACACTCCAGAAACGGATGAAACACTAACGTAGGCAGGACTGAGTTTTGTTGCTAAAACAAGTGCTTTAACATCCTGCTCAAAAGCCGTATTGTAAGCAGAGAGCCCATGCAATTCATGATCAAAGCCCATGCATTTCATGCCTTTGTCACAGCAAAAATATCAAATTTCATGGGTTTATCACAGCTTCCTGGAAAAAATAATTTTAAGACCAGACAGATTATGCAGAGACTTCTAGATAATTATTAGAGTAGATTATAGCAATGAACTCAGATGGGTATGGGTCAGTACTGCAGACAGTGCTTAGTGCATCAAAAAATGTCCTACTCTCTGTTAAGGAAAGAGCTGATCTCCCATTACTTGAGAGACATGATCTGCTGGAAGCCTAACTCTCAAAGCTGACTTATTAAGCTCAAGCTCTTGTTATACTGTAAAGCCTGGTGTGTCAGCAGTACCATCACCTCCTGCTCCTACTGACTCCTTGTATTTGCTGCCCAAGTGCATCCTCTGCATTGCTTGTAGCTTCCGCACACATTTGTAGGACCAGCCCTCTTCTTACTACTGAACTCCAGCCTCTGTTTGTCTCAAGGGCAATATCTGGCTCTCATCGTTCTGCACATCCATACTGCCTCTCTCATAAATTTTGCACTAATTTGGAAGCTACATCCCAAGTTACGCTTAGACTCCTCTGCACAACCTTGCCATGATCTGAACATTTGGCTATGCCTGGTTAGCTGTGTTCCTCAGCAGCCTCGGCAATCAGCAGGACTTAGGCAATGCAGGCTGGGCAGTAAGGGGAATGCACATCTTGTTGGGTTTGATTCATCAGCACAGTTTTAGGTATAATCGGGAAATCTCTGGATCATGTAATTGCCCATTTCAACCTTAAAACTGCATTCAGCTTAATTGTAATTAAAGCAGCACTCCGAAGAGCAAAATCAGCAACTGTCTAGAAAGAAGGATTATTTTCTGTTGTGATGTGACTCAGCTGTAGAGTCCTAGATTCCTGAAAGAGAGGATCAAACCAACCTCCCCAGCACAGAGGCAGTCCTGTCTTGCACTCTGGAATACGATTTTTATTTCATGTCAGACTTCGATACTGGTTTAGCTTCCAACCTGTGTTGACACTGGATTGTCTGGGGTAAAGTTTCACAATCGTACATTTTCCTTTGTCTGTCATCCAGACAACTTTTGTAAAACTAAGAAGATCAGGCTTCTCTCTGTCCTTCCCCATCTAATAAATTCTTTTATGAGGAATTTCTTTAGCTTTTTTTTCTATGACTGCAAGTTAAATGCCATTAAATGATACTTCTTCCTTTATACCCATCAAATTCTAGGATCCTGTGAACAGACACTCCTTAACTCATAAATCAACCATGTTAGAGAGAGTTTTAAATTTTTCTTCATCCATCTTCTCTCCATTCTTTATTATTTTGTTGTGCTTACTGACTTCCATCCAATTTTCCTAGCTCTTTCTGGGCTTTAGCTATTCTAGATCATTAATAAAGACATGGGTAGTGTTTTCTCATTCCTGCTTAATATATGACTGTCACTCCCCACAAGCAATGGCAACATAAGATTTTATTACTTTTTGCCAACATATCACAAGCTACTTAATCTAGTCACCAGTCTCCCTCACCTGATGGCCTTTTTCTCACTCTTGCTCTTTCCAGGTACCCTTTGAATACCTGGTTTTTTGGAATGACTTTCTCACGTGAACTAGCTTGCCTTTATCAAGGTTGCACCTTGGTTTGCAATTACCTGGAAAATCTTTCTTAATTCCTCCAGGCACCTCTGGATTTTTTTTTCTGTCCTGTCTTATAATTGCAACTCTTTTCGCCCATAAGATATCTTCAGGATTCATTTACATTTGTCTCCTATCGTCTAGATTTTTGGTGATAACACTGAACTGGATGCCTCTTTCCATGTCCTTCGTCTCATTTGCAAGCATTAACATTATCCATCAGGTTTCAGGAGACACTGTATTAAGAGAGACTGTTATTCAGGAGATGCTGAACTACCCGCTCTAAGCTGGCCCTGCTTCGAGTGGGAACAGATAGCCTTCAGAAATCCCTTCCTCCTATATTATTCTATGATTCTAAGTTTTATCTGAAGTCCCCATGGATTTCACCTAGTCCATAGCCTATGCCTGTTAATTATGTGAGCTGATGAAAAAAGCACCCCATGTGGTGTTGCCTGATGCCTCTGTTATAAACATGGCTTGGTTCTTCCTTGGCATAGCTGCTGTCCCCAGATAACATTGCAATATGAGATTCAACTCCAGGCATGAATTAGTTTCTTTTTGGGTACCATCATTCAGCAACTTTCCTCCCCTGTGCTCATCCTCCTTGTGATAGAAGATAGGAGAGCCTAGGCACTCTGATCAGATCCAAGCACTCATCAAGAGCAATTGGTGAGCCACATACTGGCTGTTAGGAAGCCTTAGCAGGCATCAGTGTTACAAGAAGATCTTGCCCCTGGAGTGCAAGTACTACGCTTTTTCCGATTAGGCAGTATCTGCCAAGGACCTGGTTTCTCAGAAATATGGTTGCTTGTCTGGTCATTATGACATTCATCACCAGTTCCTGGGATTTACATAGGCTCCATGATCTCCACTAAACTGCGGGTCCCTTGGCATACCTGAATCATGGGCTTTCTGCTGTGTGTGGTCTAGACGTACAAAACTGTGTAGAGCCAGTTCATCCAGATGCACAGAACCTCTCTAATTCATGCTAATGATGAAGCAATCTACTCCAAATGGGTGAATTTTCCAAATCAGAAACTAAGTGAATGAACACTGTAAAAAGGCAAAGATAAAACATCACAAATGCACTTAGTTTGGATTCAATTATTTATGGTAATACTTTGTAATGTACTGGGAAATGTCTGTACCATATTTTGTAAAATTAATGAAGTTTTAGTATTGGAATACCTCATTGCTGCTCACTGATATTAAATCTTCGCTGAGAGCAGTAGGGAAGACTGCATTTTAAATGCAGATTATAAAATGTGGAGATTAACGAAGTGCGGTCAAGTCTACATTGCACTCTGTCAACAACAGGATTGCCTTGTTGTTTGCTATTTCGCTGTTATTCTGCTCAGAGTCACACACACACCGAAATCTCTCAAAGCTTTGTTATTTTCTTAACCACCTTTTAAGGCCAGATGCCCTCATGGATCGACAAAGTTTTCATCAGATCTATATAAATGATAAAACCAATTAAAATGTCTTCTAGATTTCAAAGCAAAATGCACATAGGTGACTTCAGCCAGCAGAGGGGACGTACTGCTCTCCACTCGCTGCCTCCATTCCATTGCTCCCTCCAGTACACCCTGAGAAAAGAGCATCTGGGGTTGGTTGTAGGCCCCCGTTCATGAAAATTAAATGTGCCAGTCTCACGTGGAATATGGAAATGCCTTGGGAAGGCTGACAAGCCTCCTGGTTGGGTCTCCCTGGTGGGTTGCCACTGGCCAAGTTCCTTGGAGAGCTGGGAAGGGCCCTCACAGTGGGGACTGATTTGCTCGCATGAGGCACCCCGGAATTTCATGGGAATCCCATGTGTGGAGTCGTCCCTGCACAGCTCCCATAATGCTGAGGAAGGGTGAGGAAGACCCTCAGAGGGAAAGGCTCTCCCCCAAAAGGAGCCCCACATGCATAGTTGATGTGATTTGTGATTTTTTTGTGTAGTAAGGGTTTGATACCAGTTACTACAGTACCTCATCTCAGGGAGAGCTTGGGTTTGGGGAAGGCAACAGTTAGAAGTTAGCTGTGATATCTATATGCATGCCTTAGTCTGCCAAGTTCCCCATCTGGGACGGACCTGGATCTCTTGAATTCAAATTCATTGCTTTAATAACTTGATCACTTCAAGTTTTTCCAAGGCAGGGACATGCAGAGCTCACACATCCCTCGCTGACCTCCCTTTAGTCCTCCTCCTTAGCCTCGTCTTGCTTGGTTTTATTGTACCTCCTACTGTCTTCTTCAGACCTGAGGGAAGGACTGGCTAAGCCTGCTTTCTCCAAGCACCAGAGCAAAGAAACTTTTTCCCTCCCTTCCTGATTTTTAGCTTTTCTGTTTGTGCTTATTTTGGGAGACAAGGAGAGGTTAGAGAGGCATCAAGCAGGTGATGTCTCCCATGGTCTTCATCCATCTAGCTTCCATAAATCCTCCTGGACAGCTATCTTTGGATAAGCCCCTTAATCCCATTTTTGAGACTCCTACCAGAATGACATGTTTTGTTCAAAAGCAAGTGTATCTTTTTAAAACCTCTGTGTATTAATGCAAGGAAAGTGATGAACAGGGCAACTGATGGCCCAGGGGCTGATTCCAGGTAGGACGCTCCCGCTGCAGGATGGTGGAGCCCGCAGCAGCATCGCACTCACGTTGTCCTGGCCTGAGCTCCACAGGCTTGGTCCTTGCCTGGAGCCCCAGCAAGAGCAAAAATTAAGCCACAGTAAGGAATGTATGATTAAGACCTTATCGTTAAAATTACAGAACTAACAGTGTGCCAAGCTGTCAGTTTAAGTGCCTTCTGCTTGGTTCATCTCATCACCACCCATCCCTGCGTGCAGACCACTTCATGTCTTGTGTTTTGTAGTGTCTTAAAACCATGGCATGGCTAAGGCCTGGTGTGCAACCAATTGCACAAATGCTCATTTCAAACTGTCCCCACTGTCAGCTTTCCGAAGTTGCTTTATGGCTGTTTTCCTGCCCATCTCACCTTCTGCCTTTCATTTCTCTTACAGCATGCTGCCCAGGGACAAGGCACTCTACCTCACCTAAAACTCAACATCTCTTTTTGAGGAGGCTCAGATGAAGGACACTTGAGAGGGTCTATCATACAGACTACCCGGAGGGGCATCGAGCAAGTCGTATGGACGAGAGAGCTAATCTACTGCACCTCGTCGCTGGCTTCGTTTCCAGGCTCTAAGAGCAGTTTTCTTTTATTATTTCTGCACTCTAAAGCCTACTTTCCGTGGAAGCCCAAAACCTCATAAATCATGAAGAACAAAAAAAAAGAATAAAAAAAATAAATAAACGCAAAACCAACAAAAAAAAGGACACCATTTTTCTGCTTGCCATCAGCTTAGCTACAGACTATTTTCCTAGTGAACTGCTTTTAGATGCAGCATAGGCCCAGGTCTGGTGTCCTAAAGCATTAGGCCAGCTCAGTAGGAGGATGCACTCTTTTGACTTGCTAACAGCACTAAACTTTGTGCAAGAAAATGTGAAGTTTGTGTGAATATTGTACATGCAAAGGCCTTGGATGTCTGGCAAAAAAATACAAAAAATAAATAAAAACTATTCCTAGCTAGGTGGGGGGAGCAAGCAGAAGGCAAAATACGAGAGGAAAAATGTGAAAAAGATCATGAAAATATAATTTGTTGGATAGTTGTAAGTAGTTTACTAAGTGTTTTAGAGCTGTGCTAAAGACATCTTTAAGATTTTTTTGTGAAAAAAATTAGTAGTTTACTTTATAGTAAAAGCATTTTATATTAATTGTAGCACATTTTTTAGTTATACATAGAAGGGAGATGTGTATAAAATAAACCAACAAAAAAAAAGCCTGCCAAACTTGTTTCTATTATTTGTACAGCAAGAAATGGACAATTTATATCCATGTTGTATGGCATTATTATATTTTTTTTCTGCCATCTGTCCATCTATTTAAAAATTGCTGACAATGATTTTTGTCTATTTATGAAAGATTAGAGAGCATAATTACAGTTTCTCATAAGGTGCATTTTGGGTTTTTTTTATTTTTTATTTTGTTTGATGGTGCTGCTTTCACAGCACCTGGCACATTCAGTTCACAATGCTTATCTTACCTTTCTTTATAATAAAACATATGAAAAGTAAGAACTGAACCAGTCTCTTCTTATTCTGTGGGCTGCCCTGGCAGACACGAGCCATGTGCACACTCTGAAAATGGTCCCAGCCAGCAAGGTCCCGCGCCTGGTCTCGTCCACTTCAGCTTTCTCATCCCTTGCTCTTGTCTCACCCCATTCTTGCTTGCTTTTGTTCTCTCCCCTTCACCAACTCCTTCTCTTCTCCCCTTTTCTTTCCCACTCTGTGCTTTGGGTCAATAGCACTTAGCTAAATGTGCCTAGGACCATCCTCTGGCATCACTGAGCAATGCCAGCCACCTTGCAAGACAGGCATCTTTTTATTGATTTTCTTGGAAAAATGCTTTCTTGTACACTCAGCAAAGGGTAGTTTGCTTTATAAAGCACTAACTTGTTGCTGTATGCATTTCCCTGCAAAACTAACCCATGCCCCAGCCCTCTTAAAGACCCTTCTCCCTTCTGCCAACTGCTGCGCAGACAGAAAATGTCTGTGTAGACATGGGGGTCATCAAACTGCCCGATGGCCATTGACAGATGCCAACAAGAGACCAATTTCCAACTTCTGGTAAGCACTGATGAGAAGGACATCAAACACAGCGAGGGTGGAAAATTCGAACAGTATGAAAACTAACACGATGTGAAATTTCACACCAGCGGCCACCTGCCTGGAGGAAACCCGTTAATTAATGTACCATTTTAAGCCCATTTTTAGAACACAGCCTTGTCTGTGGGGCGCTCGCCACACCGTGTTACTAGCGCACGCGTTACTGTCATTTAGGTAATGCCTAATTTCTTTTTCACAAATGGAAATATGTGAAGCTGTGGCATGGCTTTGTTTTTAATGCAATTTGGGGCAGCAGGTCTCGTCTGGGGCCAAATGCCGTATTTCAGATTCCATTTTTCCCACCATTACCTGGCTGATTATGATGAAAATGGCCATAAAATTTGTGTTCTCTGATGAGAACAACTCTGATGAGCTGCAACAACTTTTTAAAGCTTTCAGAGCATTTTAACAAAACCGGAGGGAGCTCACCCTGCGGAGTTAAGGTTATTCGACGAGTTATTTGGTTATATGTTGAGCGAGAGTGTGCAGCTCAACAGCCGGGTGACGGCGGCCATGGCGCAGCGGCCAGCTTGCACTGGGTGCCACCAGCAAGTCCCACCACGACTCCCTCCTCCCCCCACCGAAAATCCTGCACTTTGCCACCGGAAAGCTGGCCCTGGTACACCCTGGGCAATTGGGAAGGCCTTGTGAGAGTGAG
This sequence comes from Dromaius novaehollandiae, assembly GCF_036370855.1. Taxonomy (NCBI): domain Eukaryota; kingdom Metazoa; phylum Chordata; class Aves; order Casuariiformes; family Dromaiidae; genus Dromaius; species Dromaius novaehollandiae. The sequence continues at coordinate 6,480,632 of NC_088113.1, read as the reverse complement.
CAGTGGTTTGGGGTGCGAGGCACCAGCGAGTCACCGACAGACGACCCAGGACAGCAGAAGAGATGAACCAAAAGGCACAACCGGGCCATGCCCCGGGGGGCACGGGAGGACCAGAGATGCTTGCAAAAATCCAGGCAGGTCACAAACTCATTCTGCTGCCAGCCTGACATAAAATCTATATCATCATCCACTTCTGAGGCTGCCATGGTGTTACTGCCCAGCAATTGAGTGACAGTCCTTGCTGCTGAGAACATTTGCTTTCTCTGCATGAGAGGGACATGAAATCAAGATGTAACTCTGTGAATCAACTTTCATTAGAGCAGCTACACATTTAACCCCCAAATTCCTGCTCTCTGCAAGTGTAAACAGCAGAGAGAAAGCAAAAAGTGCTTGTTCCTTGCCCCGTTAAACATGGTGACCTGCATTTTGTTCCAGAGCTGGTATAATCACCAGCAAACCTTGTATTCGTGCAGTAGAGGTGGTGTACAGGTGGAGCCAGGCAAGTGAGGAGAGCTGCTGAGTGAAGCTATAAACACAGGACACTTTCATGTTAGTGCCCAGCATAACCCTCAGCCGCGAAGCTCCTCTTTATCACTGTAATCTTGAACCATTTGAAAATAGAACCTGGAGCATAATAAAATTTCCTGAGGAACAGAGCAAATGATAGCATCTCAACACATCCTGGGTATCTTGTGTTGAGCAGATAATTACACTGCAATATCAGAGCCAGGAGGTTTCTTCCAAATATGCAATTATTAAAATGAGAAAAAAAAAAATAGAACATTAAGATGAAAACCTACCTTGAGTTATCACAGCAAGGAGATAGGACTTATTCCAGGGAGAGTTTCTTGAATGTTAATATATTTTTCATGTAGCAGATAAGTGGCCTCAAAGATCTGAAATCATGGGCAAGCTGTTCCCAGCCTTGGGAGAAGGTCTGGCATAGATCTTCACGGGAGGCATTTTATTACGCCATCTCGCTGTCCTTTGCCCTTCCTGCAGGCAGACGCGGAAAGGTGCCCATCGCAGACGCTCGGCCACCTGGCAGGAGCTGCAGCCTCCCCATCGCAGCAAAGGCTGCCTCTCCGTGGGACGCCCCGTCCACACTATGCTTGGGTAGCTGTGACAGCTGGTCGGAAACCACTCGGGAGACCCCACCGAGAAGGTCTCTTTCATTCTGGTACGTAGTGAGGGGAGGCAGAGGCTGTGGAAAGGTGGCCCTGCAGATTTAGGATTAACTGTGAAAAAAAATACTCATGCTTTTAACTACGTTCTAGATATATGCCTGCATAATTGCTGGCCTTCCCTGTTGTCTCTGCCTGTCTGTGGCCAGGCAGTGGCAGCGGGACTGGGGTGGCCATGGTCTGGCCCTGGGGGCACAGTGCCAGCAGCAGCCATGTCCATGCTGGAGCCATCTCGGCGAATGCAAGTCAGTTGGTTGTTACAGCGCCTGGGGCACTAACAAGAAGTTGTGAAGCACTACAGACCACTTTCATCCTTACTAATCTTTGAATTTGCATGATGGCAGCTGTGCTTAAATGCTATTCCAGCTGTTGGCTAATTATCCTGGCTTAGCCTTGCTCCAGGGAAATAACTGGGAGCCAAGCCACCCTGCCACCCTCAAGGCTGGCTCACAAAATGTGTCCCATCCTCACAAAGCCACTGTAGAGACAGTGGAGCAAAATGTGTCTGGGGAAGCGTGTGGGTGTGTTTTACCCCAGAGAAGTGTGAGCAGAGAGGTGAGGACAAGCACCCAGATGGGCCATGCCAGGACTCTGCATTGTGCGGCCAGCACCCAGTGGCCATGGGCCAGGCTGGTGACAGCACGGCTGGGTTAGCCTCTTCTGCGCTTGAAATCCTCAGCCGATTGTTAGTATAAAATACGATAGCTGGACCCCAGCTCCCCTCTTCGTGCCTTGGGGCATGGGCAGCTCTTCCTAAACCCTTCTTTTTGTGTCTAAACCCCTTTTTAAAAACCTTTAAATTCCAGAAAGTTAACCTAAATCTCTGTCCCTACAAAGTAAATCCCTAGCATTTGAACATAGAGAAGAATTTATTGCTTTACTTGTTGCAGTATTTTTTTTCCATATTTGAAGAAGGATATTGCTCCCACCCCCTTACTCTCTCCTCCCACTGGAGCAGCTTGCAATTGCTCCTTGGAGGTCACGCTCCCTACAGCTCTGATGAGCTGTGGACTTCCAGGTCCGTAACTGCAGACAGGGCTCCAGCAACGGCCCCACCAGGGGCGCAGAAGACTGTGCAACGTTCCAGGACAGACGGAAAGAGTACCGTGTACCTCCTCCTGTATGAGGGAGCTGGGCCTGAGTGAAGTTCAGACCAAGAGGAAAGCTCCTGGCTTTCTAGGCAAAGCTCAGGGGTTGTCAGTCCTTGAGAAGGACTTCGGGAATAGCCTGGGGCTGTGCCAGGGTGGCTGAGCTGTGCTGAGTGCCCAGGCTGTAGGAGAATGGGTGTCCACTCATGATCCAGAGCCGCAGGCTGTTCCCAGGGGAAACTACAGTTGGGCGCTCAGAGCGCTCAGCAGGCCCAAGGCTTTTCTTGGTAAAAGCACAAATGCACTTTGATAATGTAGCGCAGTGGTTACAGCGCTGAGCCTGGGGTGGGAGGCCTGGCTTTCCTGCTCTCCACGGTGTGAAGGATTCAAGCCCATGACAGCACCTAGCAGACCAGCAGGATCCTCCCATGCAGGTTGCATTATGGTACAGAAGACACCACAACATTTAAGGGGTTAAACAGAGCATCTACTTAAAAGAAGAGATTTGAACCCCAATATCCAGGCTGCAGGACTATCTTTCCATGCCTTTAGTCACCTGGCATCATCTTAATCAGCAAAAGGCTCCAAAACAGGTTCCAGACGTGACCCTTCCAGGGCAAATGCACTATGTGGCCTCACAATAAGAAAACCAGCCCCAAAGCAGGTGTTTCCAGCCATAAGGCTAATGATGGAGAGTGAAGTGAAGAGGCCCAAGCAGAGGGAGAGCTCGCTAATTGAGTCTGGCTTATGCAGATGCAATTAACAACACCGTAGGACCTAACGGGGTGTTTAACAAATCTCACCAGCAGGACCTTGGTGGAGTTAACCCTTCAAAGCCAGCAGGACTTGAACCTCGCAGCCAGCACATGCAGCTCTGGAGCAGGGTGACCATGCAGCTCTGGCCAGGAGAGGGGACGTGAGTGCGTACGACTCCGAAACACCTTGAGTAGCCCAGAAAAGGGTTACACACCAGCATCCTACTGCCCCAGTGGGAGACAAGCTCCCACAGGCCTGCAGTCTCCTGAGGCTGGTGATGCCTGGGAACAGCCCAGTCTGTGGCAGCAGCTTCACCTTAGGAACCATCCCAAGCTCTGCCAGGAGGGCCCAGCTGTGAGCTTAGCTCTGGGCAATCTCCACAAACGCACCCGGCAGCGATGGAAGGATAGTTTGTCTTTGCTACATCTGTGTTATTATTATTAAGATGATGGAATGGAAGTGGAAACAATGCTGACACGCAATATTGAAAGCTTTATGCAAGAAGGATCAAAGGAAAGGACTTGATTTGACAAACTCCAGGGCCCCGGGAAGCTGACAAGAGCAGCATGTGCCGTAAGCAAAAGTTTTTTCCAGCCTGGTAAAGGCCTGTTTCCTCACACCAAGGGCATCTTTGCACCTTGGTAAGTGTGTGCAAAGGCTAACAAGGCACCTGAGAAGGTTGGCGACCATGCGGCCCTCCGTGATTGCTTCACTGTGCAGGGAGGGCATGTGTGGCCAGCATCCGCAGCAGGAGGGAGGCAGGGTCTGCCATGGCAGAGGAAGAGCCCTACGGAGCCCTGCTGCAGGATCATGGCTTCCCTCGCAGTGGCCGAAAGGCTCTGTCAAGGAAACATGACCTGATGCATCTTTGTCTCCTTTTTGAATACAGAAGGACCCAGCCTGGAGACTTCGTCTCACAGCTCTGAAGTGCATTCAGGTTGCTTCCACTTCACATGCACCACCCTGCTGAGCAAGGTTTGTGTGCCCCAGTCCACGATGATCAGCATCACCTTAGCAGCTAATCACACAGTGCAGAGTGCAGGCAAAGCACTTATTCCAATACATGAGGAGTGCAAAATTATCGGTTTGAACAATGATTTCTGAAGAGCGATCAGAGGAATAGCAAGTCTTTTGGATGAAACACTGTGCTGGCCAGAAGGGTAATTTAGAGTCAGATTTTAGATCAGATGTTTTATCACGGTATCCTCAACTCTTCTTGACTTTCAACTGCAATTTGATATATCAGCATAATACCTGGGACAGTAATTGCTTTAGATTTTATTCCTAGTGGGGTTAGTTTATTACACTGAGAGCACATTAGAGAGATTTCTGTTGCTCTGCCATTATTATTTGTGGGGACAGAAGGTCAAATAATACAGAAAGTATTAGGTGGATATTTTTGCAAATGCTGCTGGTGAGCTTTGTTTGGAGGTATTTACACAGCTGAATGACTTGTTGCTCAGGAGTACACAGCCTCCCCATTTCAGCAGTTTGATGGCTCCTGCCAACCCACCACTTTGCAATTTTGAATGTGCTTATCGTCCCATGATGGCTTCAAGGCAGGAAAGGGCTGGGATCCTCTCAAGGAGTCTCTGTCCAGGATTGTATTTGAATTCACTAGGGAGTACATTACTTACTGCTCCTTATTTGCCTGGGTAGGACGGCCAAGTTTTCTAGAGCAAAAAATGATGCTGTAGGAACAGTCAGGGTTGTGTGCTCTCCTATCTCCAAGGCTGGGCCCCTCTGAGGGATGTCCAGGCACTGCTTGCTATCCCATGCCTTCTTGATGCAAAAAGTCTCTGAGCTCAAAGTCCCACGCTCCTCTCCTTGCCAAGGTCTCTGGGCTTCTCATGCCTCCTGCCCAGAGCTCAGCTACCTCCCAGACCCATCAATACATTGCGAGTCAGAGCTCCTGGAGGTTCCCCCAACCCACTCCACCTTCCAGGCTCCAGCACCACATCACTGCCACCATGGTTGTGCAGTGGCTGTGGCCATGTTGGACGGGAATGCCCCAATACAGCTTTACAGTGCTGATAAATGAGAAGCTAATGCAAGGGAAGGCCAAGTCCTGGTCTGTTTACATCCTGGCCCGACCATCTGTGTTATGGGAGAACATCTGTGTTGCACCCTACCTCCATCCATCACCCAGGCACCAACTGCAAACTCATCCACAGAGGACGATCACAAGAAGTGAATACAAGCCTTGGTGGGCTACAACCCACCTTGCTCTTGAGTATCACGCCAGCAGTCACTTGACATGTCTCCCCCGTCCCTCGTCTCCCATTAGCCTCACTCAGAGGCACGAGCAAGGATCAGACAAGGGGTTGTAGGACCATCCCTCCATACAGCCTTGCCTTTAAAGTCAGCCAGCTCGGGTTCCTGCACCTGTTTTAAGTCACTGGCTGCAGTTAGTCGCGTTAGTATAATACAATTCCTCAGACTGTAATCACATTAAAATTTTATTATGAGCGGAGCCTCTTGCACTGCTAGTCTATGTGGAAGAGTAACACTTTTACTGCTTTTCAATATGTAATTAATGTACGTTTCATTGCTTTCCAGATGAATTTTTGTCATGGGAGATAGTTATGACTATAAAATGACAGTTACTTTTGATAGGATAAAGACTATAGGTCACTGTCTTCCACAAAGCTAAAAGAGGCCCCCCTCTCAAGCCCAGTGCAATCTGTCTTTTGGGGGCTGGCTCTCTCAGAAAGGAAGGGAGAAGGACTGTGCAGCCACCTGGATCTAGCACTGAGATCTGCCAGTGAGCCAATAATATATGCACGCTAATAAATATCCTGAAGTTTGAAGCACTTGACAGAATTAGCCCAGAGGAAATGAACAGATTCAGTCCACCTGTTAGAGACACCATCAGTCTGATGACTTTAACATCCGCATGCATTTAGCCATACAAATAATCCAGCTGCCTTGCCCTTCTCAGGCTGAGATGTGCCCTTGTATTATCTCCTGCAAGGTGTATTGTAAATAAAACCAGCTGACATTTTGCTTAAGAGAACACGTTCCAGAGAGATGAATACTCTGGCATATTTCTGGCATTGAAAATATGCCTTGGAAATACTTGGAGTGCAGCATTATGTTGTTGGACACCTTTCACCTGTGCAAATGGAGATATTGCTGTACGGCAACCCAAGCTTTGAGCAGAGGCACAGGTGTCAAAGCCAAGCAGCTCCCCTGCCATACCTGCATCTCCTGGGATTTATGCTGTGGGAAAGAAAAGCAACATTTGCCTGCATTGTTATAACACAGCTTTTCTTCTTTTTCTTTCTTTTTCTTTTTTGCCTTAAATAAGACTCCTTTTTCCCAGATATGGCTCACAGGAAGTGGGCAGAGAGCCCCGTGCAGGCCTGCAGGAGCCACGGCTGGCCCCAGGTCTTGCCCGCTGCTGCTGTCGGGTCCATGGCTGGGGCGCAGTGGCCAGCAGGGGTAGGGAGGGCACCACTTCGAGGAAGAGAAGCCACTAAGGGTCCCCGGTATTAATAGCAGGATCAGTTACCTACTCAAAAGCCCACATATCTTCTAACACCAGGTAGCCTTTTACCTCTAGAAGCAGGCAGGCAAGAGGGGAGAGCTCCCTACAAAAGCAATTTGAAGATCTTTGTAAACAGAGAGTGATGGAGATTTGTCAAGGCGTTGGGGTTACCCCTAGTTGGGCTCCTCGGGGAATTTGCTTCAGGATGTTTGCCTACCCCATCCATGCACCAGCCATGGAAAGCCTGTCCCTTTGAAGTGATACAAATAGGTCCCCAGACAGGCATCACAGGGCACAGAGATATTTGCAGCCTCCACAAGGCACTTGGGTCCTGCTGTGTGGGACGGGAAGAGGAAATCACCTGAGAAAAGATGCTCCAGGCTGAGGAGCAGCCCCATGCAAGGCACAGGGGAGTCCGACCACCCATCAGCCCCAGTGCTCCCAGTGCTGCTGGCAGTGAGGGCTGCAGAGTGAGGTGGTAACGAGCACAAATAACAAAGGCTGCGCTTCTCCCTTCAGTAATTTGGAAAGAGCCCATAGCTGAGGAGAAGAAACCATCACATCACTGTAGCTCTCTGCCAGGCTGGATGGGTTTCATCCTTTGTGAAGGGGAGCACTGACAGCCAGCTTTTCAGGTTTGCTCTCAATTTAACAATGTAAAATTAGTAAGGCTAGAAGGGCAGAGGGACTGAGAAGCATCTATCCTAGAGGGTCCTCTGGAGCTTAACCTACTTATGTCTATTTTCATGCCACTGGCCAAAGCCCTGCTCCAGGTCACTCCCAGCAGCAGGAGCAGTTGTCCCTAAGCCAAAGGGTGGCTGACTGTGTGCAATGGGGGCTTACAGCACAGGCGGCTTTGCACCTGCACGCTCTTCAGTTGTGTGCATGGCTCAGGCTTCAGGGACTGGTGTTCCCCATCTGTCCCATGCTGCTCTGCTCATGACCAATCCTGCCTCATGGCACCACACACAGAAGGAACCCAAGCCTTCACCCAGGCTGTTTCACTCTGAGGGATATCTAGGCAGAAACTGCAGTTCCCTTTAGACTCCTTCCCATGGGAGGAACTCCCCAACCCGCACCCATGGGCTGGTTGTCTCGCCCTGCAGTCACACCTCAGAGTCACAGCTCCCTCCATCCTGCATCCAAACCAGTGCTCCAGTCCCATGCAGAGCACAAGGGACACCAGTGACACCCCACATCTGACTGGGCTGAGAGGGAGCAAAGAGCATGGCTGGAGAGAGCCACATGGGCTTTCAGACCCCAGCCCCCCCTGCAATCAGCTTTGCACAGTATACCTTCACACCATGCAGCACTCGCGGCAAGAATCTGGCACTTGAGGTTCAGCCCTGTTGGGTCACACATATAACATGCAATCATTTCTGTTGCCTGATTAGGAGCTTGTAACTTCTACAATAAAGAGGAGGGCTGGAAGGATTCCCAGGGATTTGGGATTTCTCCAGGAGACAGAACAGCTTTGGGGAAGTTAGCAGAGAAACAGGATAAAGGCATTTTAGAACATATTGAACCTTTTCTTTTTCTGGAATGCACAGGCATTCACTAGATGCTGTCTCCGGAAGCACTACACTACAAGTAGATTGATTGGCTTGGACACAGTTTACACTGGTTTTTTTTCTCCAGCAATTTACGCAAAATATTTCTGTAGTTATGCAGGGAATTTTTGTAATTAGCTCCTTATCTAAGTGTTTTAATTGACTGGTATTCTGGCAGAGGGCTTGGGTAGTACCAACCTTTTGAGGGCTTATGCAACCTCCCATTCTCCTGAATGACCGTGGGATATAGAGATTAAAAAGGTCACAAATGTTTTCCCCAGCTTTCCTGCCAACACGCTGGAAATGGCACCTGGAGAGGCTTTTCTAGCTTCTAAAAATATCAAAGGAAAAAGGTGGGACAGGATGGACCTAAAGGACTTTTTCATCCTTGAAACGCATCTCCTGGGAGTTCCTCACTTCATCTCAGCCAGTGAGGGAGCATTCATGAGCACTGACCACACTGAGCCACAGCTGTAGACAACCTGTAAACCATGACTGAATTAACAAGACTCAAAGTGGGTCATACTGGTATGACTGCCCTTACCATGGGCAACAGAAGCCACAAATCAATGGCTGCTGTTGAGCGACCCTACTCCCTGCCCTAGCAGGGCAGAACAAGCTTTGCTGCTGGTGGCTCCAGCAGTGCTCACAGAGGTGTAGGCTACTCTGGGGCCCTCCTGTTTCCCCTCACCAAAGTGTTGGCCCCCCAAAAAGTCAGTGGAAGCTGTCACAGCTGGTTTGACTCAGTTGAACATGCCCCTACACACAGGAATGCCCCAAATCTCTTTTGGTTTCACACCACGGACTCTCAGGCCTTCCCCAGTACTCAGTAGTTCCATGGAGATGTCCCTGGACCAAAGCCTAAGTCAGGTTTTGGGCTCCAGCATTCAAGACAAGGGATAGCTAAATACCATGTTCTGAATTAATGGAAAATGATCTGAAGTTGTACTGCAATCCAAATGCATGGTTTCCATTTTATAGATCAGAAAAAATTAACTTCTTGAACTCCCTCAAGAAATTCAGGACTTCCAATCAAGATTTTCAGTGTTTCTACGGTTGTTTTTTTTCTTTGACCCCTTCATAATACTGAATGCATTAAAGTAAAAAAATGTCAAGAGACTGATTTCTTTTCTTTTCTCTGTACCGGAATGTCTCAATTCTTCATTTTTTTTCTTTTCAATTTCCATTTTTACACAGCCGTGGACATTATTTAAAGCTACAGAGCTGAAAACAGACCCCCGAAATGGAGAGAATGTCTCCTTTTCCCCCAGAAACATTTGCCATCCCTTTGTGTCTTCATTTTTGGCACAGAGAGATAGAGTGAGAGAGAAATAGGGAGAGAAAGAGAGAAGGGAGGAACTGGAAACATGAATAATTTCTTCTTTCTCAAACCCAAAATGAAAATATGAATACAAAATGAGACACAAATTTTAATTTTTGTCTTTCTTCTAGAAATTTCCCATGAAAAGATAATAATGCACCTCCATTGTTCCAGCTCCTCTGACACTCAAATCCTTTCCCTTGAAGCCCAGGCAGGAAGGAAAGGGACTTCAGTGTCACCCAGAGTAACAAATGAAAGCACTTTGGGGTATGCTTTGTTCTGGATTTACATAGACAATAGCACTCTGGAGATATGGTCTCTGCAGGAGGCCCCCAGGTAGGACAGCCATGCAAATAATCAGTTCAGTCCTTTAAAAGAGCGGAATGAGTGCAAAAGGGATGGTTTCTTCCATACTTCATATTCTACTTGGGAAAGCTGTTGCTGCTGGGGAATAAACTATTAATATTATATTTTGTAGGCTGAAATAGCTATATCCTGCTTGATGTTGGACCAGAAAGACCGCTTTCTGCAGGGTAAATGCAGCCCGGTTTTGAGGACATAACATGGCAGAGCCTCAAAGAGCCTAAATCCAGGCAGCCACCTGGCACAGGCTGCGAGCTCATCTGACCATGGTCTTTTAGCTCACTCACTGTCTTCAATAACAGCAGCCAGCCCAGGTATGTTCCTACATGGTTTACAGTAGATAAAAATGGGTGAGGATATTCTCTGGCATTAAGTACAACTGCAGCTCCATTTTCTGCACACCCAGCAATATGCAGAATTAGCATACAGAAGCCACCATCAGAGGTCCACGGTCTCGTCCTGCCTTGAGTCCTGCTCACAGTTACTCCATCATTAGCCCAGTGATTGCAGTGAGCTGCTCCCCAAAACTCTGCACAGGGCCACTAAGGTCCTGAGGTCACTTCTATTCACATGCTCAGGCACCATGGCAACCCATAGGAACCCATCAAAACACACTAGTGTTTACAGTGGAAAGTTAGGAACAAGTAAAAGGCTCGTCTGCCACTGCAGGGTTTGGTTTCATGGCTCTGCAGAGCTAGAGCTGTGTCCTAGGTCACTGCACCTAGAATTAACCAGAAATTTCCTGCTTTTTATCAATTCCTCCTGGCAGAGAAGGCAAGCCATAAGCCTCAGCTGCCATATGCCCTTGACACTGAGAAAGGTGGAGTGCACAAAGCTGGGCTCCTGAAATTTTTCTGTGTGTTTCTGCACAAGCTATTAATAAAATCAGTTCATTTGGGGAATGGAAAGAGAATCCCTTCTGCAAACTGTCTGGCAGCTGGGCTAGCAGCTCCACTTAATTCAGTGTCCCCAAGACCTGCCATGAAGGGGGTGGATAAGGTGAAGGCAGAACTCTTATTCACCAAATCCCATGATGTTAGAACTAGAGGGACACTAAAAACTGCTAAGATATCCGTTTAAAGCAGATCAGAGGAAGTACTTCTCTGCACAGCAGGCAGTAAATTTCTGGAGCTTAATGCCATGGGAGGTGGTGGAGGCAGATGGTACCATCAGGGTTATAAAGTGAATATCCATATTGCGAGAACACCTCTATCCATTTCACTACCCATTTACAGACCAGTTGTCCATCAACCATCCTTATTGTCACGGTTGCAAATGCTGGAGTGCAAATAAGGGTGGACTTACAGAAAAAGACCAAGGTCATGTGTTCTCCCAAAATAGCATCTCTTTGCACTGCTTTTTAAGACATGGCTAGATGGACCATCTCTTTGACAGCTTACAACATGGATATCAGTTGCAGAGAAGTACAATGGTGCTTTGAGATCCCTTGAAGCCCTGCCTTGTCTTATCAAGACCTAACACTTGCCCTTGGATAACCTATAGGTACATCAAGAATTAAATCCCATTAAATGCTGCTTGTATGTGAACTGGCTTGACTTTCCCAGGTGCCTCCCTCTCAAAGCTGCAAGGGAACAGTTTTGCTGGTGACAAACAAACGTGAATAACAGTTCTCCTCTAAACTAGGATAGTATAGTGTCTATCTGAAGTCTCTGCGCTCAGCTGGCAGTTACTGGAGAGTCATAGGAGCTTTCTGTTCACACAGCTTTCCTCTCTTCTTCCTAATTATGATGTTTTAGTTACGAAATACGCTGTGGGGTTTTGAGCTGAAGTGAGTATAATCTGTTGATGACAAGCTCCTGATCTCACTCAAGGCTCTGCGGGGATGGGGACACCCAGGAGAAGGGATGCTCAGAGGCACCTCGGGGCATGCGCTCAGCTGGCAGGGAGGGCCATCACCTCCCATCATGGTGGATGCTCTGCTCTTACTTCGGCCTTCTTTGCTTTGGCAGTGCAGCTGAGCCGTACTCTGCTTCACAGGCAAGTTTCAGGGCATGCATCCAGCCCCTTTTCACAGTCTTTGGACAAAGGCAACTGTCAGAGCCCTGCATTGTCACCATACATCTTATCCCAGTGTCTCTTCACTGATTATGGTGGGGGAGAGGGTGGTAAAACAGCATTTCAGAGCCTCTTCCATTGGGGTCAGTAGTACCCCCAAAGCAGCTGGTATCAGAGCAGCACAGTTAATTCTGTATTTCTCAAGTGTCTTAATACAAAGTTTGTCTCTGCAGTCCTGTGGATCCACTCCAAACCTCCTTGTAAAGAGCACTTACAAGTTCCTCACAAACTCTTCAGGGTTTTCACAAAGACAAGGCCAGAAAAATGAGCTGAGTGCATCCCCCTGGGTCTGAATAGATGGAACTACCTCCAACCATATTTTCATCTGGAATCATTCAGCAGTGCTGCTTGTGCTCTGCTCTCCAAGTCCCCAGAAGACCGGACAGCTACTAGGCAGAGTTTTGCTCTCTTTTGCACTGGATGTACATCTGAGTGAAAACAGACCTTGGTGCTCTCCCACGGTAGTCCCTGCCCTGTGGCAGTCCCTGTCCTGCCCACATCCCTGCTCCACCAGTGTCTCTGCCAGCCCTCACTGCAGGACGCCCTACTGCTTACAGGTAAGTGAAGCTCCGGAGCCGGGGCTGCTGTGGATGGGCTGGGGAGAGCCTGCTCCAGAGCCTGCCGGTGCTCTGCTTCCTGGCACCAACGGAGTCCTGTTGCTCTGCGGGGTGGACCCAGAGCTTGCCCATACAGGGTATCACTCTGCAGTGATGCACATCCTGCCCCTGGGTCCATGCCAGGCACCCAGGCGTAGCTGTGTCAACCACCCAGCCAGCCGCTGTGACCAGGGGGTGTGTGGGGCCCGCTTGCCCCTCCTCCTTTCCTGAAATCTCATTGCTCTTTCTTCTCCCTTTTGCAAGCCTGGCAATTTATAAACCCGATATTAAAGCCGCACTGGCGTGAGGAGTTTTGGATGCTACAGCAGAGGAATTAGCTCATCAGGCTGCCAGCTTGCTGCACAGCCTTGAGCTGTTGTGGAGTGGGGACATCTGCCCAGGGACTCATTTTTAAGCCATATCAAGAGCTGTAGCAAAATGTAGGTAGAAACCAGTTTATGCCTTTCTCTGGGTGCCCAGAAGTCAGCCTCAGCTGCATGCCTGTATTTAGAAGTATCTGCTCCATCAGAGCCTGGGTGGCCCTTGGTCTGACTTTTCTTTGCCTTTCCTGGTGCTTCCCTGGATTTGCCCACATGCACTGACCTAGAAACCAGGCCAAAGCTGTGGGGTATGAATGATGGAGCCTGCCTTTTCCTGTCCGATGTCTAGGAAGTGACCTGGCAGTGCCTGCTTTCTTCTCCCACCCTCTCGGGTGTGTCTCTGCTCTTATTCCTTTTAGCACCTTTATGCTGAAATCTTTGGTGCAGAGCAGAAGCCTGGTCCCACACGGAGCAGGACCTTCTGTCTCACCCTCACTGGTGCCACCGGGGAAGCTGGCCCTCACACCCAGGCAGAAACAGAGAGAAATGCTTGGAAACAGGGAGCAGAAGGGCTGTCCAAAGGCTTTAAAATGCTGTTTACTAAAATAACTGCTGGTGGGAACCCAGCGAGGAGCTCCCAGAAACAGAAAGGTCACAGCCCTGCAAGCCCCCAGCTGCGTGCTGAGGCCGGTCGAGCAGCCATCAGGGGCTGTGGGTAAGGTGGCGAGGGAGAAGATGACCATAAAAGGCTGGAGAGTGTTAGAAGCACGTCCTGAGCCCTCTGCAAACTTCTTTGCTGCCCCAGGCTGTGGTTATGTAATAGGCAGGCCAGAGGTTTCCGCTGATATTTGCAGAGGGAGGTGGAGCACATGAGGTGTGAAGGTCCACCTCCCACCGCAGACATTTCCACTTGCCATTTGACAGAGTTTGCTTGTCAGTTCATTATCTTGTGGTTTGAAACAATACAGGAAGGATGTAGGTGTTTGCAAGAAGAAAGAGAAAGAGGAGGGGGAAGGGAGGCGGGCCAGCGAGCCTCTGCTAGTTTTCGTGGTGTGTGTCACTTGCTGGAAACTGCAGGGGATGCTCGCCCACGCTCATTATTAAAGGTGATGAAATTAATCTGGGTGAGAATGGAGCAGAAAAGGGCCAAGTTTCTACCAGGGCTGGACAGGGAGTGTTAAACCTTTTGTCATCAGCACCCTCATCCCCAGGAGTAGCACCCATGCTGCTGCATCCTCCGTTGCAGCCTGGACTGGTTCCTCTTAAAAATCAAAGGGAAGCTGCTGCTAGGAACCAGCTGGGAATTCGGGGAGTTGGGGGTCCGTGTGAAATCACAGCATTTAGGGCATGCAGGAGGACGAGGGGCTGTAGGCAGCACAGGCCCCCCCCACCAGCACCCTGAACACCATGGGTGTGTTGCAGTGTGGGCAAGGCCATGGGTACTGGAGATCATCTGCCGGTGCCGGGCTCCTCCAGCCCACCGCTCTCTGGTGGCCAGCATAAATTTGTCACTGCTGCTAGAGATCCATGAAACACTCGATGACCAAAGGGATGGCTCATGCTGGCATGAGGTTGGGACTTGGCAGCCCAGGCTGCCCTGGGCGAATGGCTTGACAGATGCTCATCTCCCTCTCAATGAGCCAGTCCAGCACCACCTCTCCTTCAAGCCACAGGTTTTCATCATCCATTCCTCTCCTACCCACAGGCCAAGCACACATTTTTTTTTAACAGCCTTCAGACCATGGTGATTTTTTTTTTCCATAGTCAGTTTTGAGTGAACCATGTACTAGTAATGCATGACCACATGGCTTTCACAGGCCAATGCCAGGGAAAGTGTCTCCCAGCGCTGGCTAATTTGCTTGGCAGAGGATCATACTAGCACAAAAATGCCCGGGAGTGCTTTGTTTGCAGAGTTTGTTTATTTTCACTTGGCTGAAAAAAGACAGCAAGGGCGGGTAGGTTGGCATGTTGCTTGTGGGACCTGATGGGCTTCATTTTTAATACAGCTGAGACTTCTCTCATAGTCTATGTATCATTTGCAAATACTCCTAGTGAATTATTTCTTCTGCATGCCAGCATGTAAAAGCAGACTAAGAAACAGATAGATATGTGTTGCATTTCAGCACTCTGGTAATGGGGAATATCACAGGAATGGCAATGGATGAGTCTAAAACAGTGTGCACTCTGGTCAAACCCAGAATTTCCACTACACGGTTGCATTTTGACATTTCTTCTAAAGCACAATAAAAACAAATATTTGTGTAAAATTTCCCATGTGATCTAACAGTTTCCCCCCCAACACCCAAAACCAAACCAGCATCATTTTGAAAAGTTTGTTTTGGAAAAATTGTTGCAATTGTTTTTTGAAACGGTAGGCTCTTCTTTGAATGTATTCTATTTCCCTTATATTATTTTACTGTGCTTTCCTGTCATGTCAGGAGTTGGGGTGATAGCAAGACAGCAACAAATGTTAAAACTAGTCCATCATTGTACTTTTCCCAAGAAAAATCTTTTGGGGCTGCTGCACCTGAGAATAGATGGCTGTAGCTGATCTCCTATTGTGGATCTGTGTGTCACTCCTTGACGACCATGGAAAAATCTTCCCACTAAACAGCCTAGTGGCAGGAAAGCTGGGGGCAGGAAAGTTAGGTGGGAGACACGGGTCCTCCACAAGGAGAACCCGGTGTGGACCGCAGGACTTACAACCCCATGTGGTTTTTTTCCACAGGGTTTCATCTCAGATCTGCAGCAGGATCAAGGCGCTGAAACGGGGACTCGGGGAGAAGCACAGTGTCTCAGTGCAACCACACAGCCCTCGAAAGCACCCGGCAACGTGGGCTTGTAGGGTGCTGGTTGACACCGCACTCAGCACCGAAACCTGCCCTTCCCCCAGGAGAGACCCCACCACCGGGAAGGAAGCTGGCAGCTCTCCAGGGCAGGATTTGAAAGGTGTATCACTGCTGCAGTGACAGGAAAGCTGTTCTCTTGAGCGGCGTTATCTCATCTATTTTGCAAATACAAATGTGATAGAAATCTGCAAAATAAGGAATATGCATTAACTTCTGAAAAGTTTTGACTACATATCATTATCTGTAATTTCACTGCTTTGATTTGCATATTCATAAAAGAAACATAAAGCACGGATGTGTCAAAGGCTTTCAAATGAACATGAACAAAACTAGCAGACTTGCAAGCTCAGTTCTGAAGTAATTGCCGAGAAGACTTCACTTTCTCTGATGTTACTTTAATATTCTGTCCCTGAACTTGCAAAGCACTTCTTAGGTCCTGCTCTGGGCTTGTGCATCTCAGGGCGTGTGAGCAAGCATTTTGGTTTGGTGGTGTGTCTGTATGTGCAGGAAAGGCAAGCCATTTTATAACATATGTTCCACCACACTAGGAAGAAAGCCTGATGGTTCTCCAGCCCTGGATGCTGGTATTTGGGCTATTCCAGGCCCAGAAGCACAGAGCATCCGCTGACAAGTAAGGCGGCATGATAAGAGAGGTCGGGCAGGCGGCTGCATCTCATCGGACGTTAGGTGTGTGACATGCACGCGGGTTGGTCTGAGCTCCTCGCTCTTAGCTCCATGTGCCATCAGTGGGCACTTCTTGTCTGCCGGCTCGGTTTCCTGTTTTAGGGTGAGAAGTGTACCTGAGATGTGCCTCCATCTCTCCACTGACCTCAGGGGTCAGTGCAAAGAGGCCTTGCTTGGATGGGGCTACCTGGCAGAGCAGGAGGAATCCCACCGCAGGGCTGGAAGGCTGGAGCCCCACTTTTCTCCCTTTTTCCCCTGCACTTTGCAGTTTGGTTGCCCACAGGAGAAAGAGGGCATGATTTGTTTTCTTCAGAGCATTGAAATCCAGAGGTAAAAGCAGCTGCACTCGTGTTAAATGTCTGTGTGGGGTGACCAACAGGGTGGGGGCCAGGAATCTTTCACGCGGGAGGAGTTGTCTAACCCTTATTTCCCCACAGCACAGAGCCAGGGGGAGGTGGCAGTGCCTGCAGTACAGCTGATGCCAGGGTGATAAAAAGTGCAGATGACTTCACTTTTAACGTATTTCCATGCTTTTAAGCTGGTGAGTAGGTGAAGCAACTATAACTGCCACTGCACTGAGTCTCTCTTAGTGCTGTTGCACTCAGTAACAGCAATATTATTTCAGTACTTTGAGGGTGCTTAAGATTCATATCTGAATCTCTCCATCTTCATAATTAACTGTCTCAAACCTGTATCAGACCCTTTCCTTCCTGTTCCTTACCCCACCTCTTTACAGACAAAGGGCCCATCAGAGATGGGGGTCCCATGGTTTTGCCTAGGGCCCCTTGGGAGGAGCAGTATCCCAGTCTGTGACTGTGCATCGCTGGGCTCTGCGGGGTGCCCACGTAGCCGGGTGCTGTCCGTTCTGGCTACTGTCCTGGCTACCATGCTGGCCACTGTCCTGGCCCACTGCTCCCGCGTGGCTCCAGGGTTAGCTGCCTGTGCAGAGGTTGTAAAGATGCTTGGGAAAATGCCAGCTGGTTTTCAAGGAAAGCAGGTGTGGTGGGCAGGAAAAGGGGAAAATGTTATTTTTCAATTTCCCTCTAACATTTTTCAGGTTGAGGAGCTGAGGTTTTTTTAGCAAAAGAGAGCGAAGCAGAGCTGACAGCCTCAAATATGCCCTGTTTTGTTTTGTTTTTTTTTTCTTAATATCAAAAAGCCAGCTATTTTGGCAAAATTTCCCTGAAAATGCTTGACTCTCTGCTGAAAACACTCTTTCGCTGAAAAGGTGTCTGTGTTGTTCCTGGTGGTCGTCAACATTAACCACGGACGGTCTTCTGAGCATGTCTCCTGAGCTGAAGGGGCTCACTGGCAAGGGGGCAGCTGGCTCTCTGGGGTAATCAGCTCTGCTTTTCTTACCTTGCATAGCAAAAGGAAAGGTTTGAGTTGAAGGATTTCCCTCTG
The DNA here is from genome assembly GCF_036370855.1 of Dromaius novaehollandiae. Taxonomy (NCBI): domain Eukaryota; kingdom Metazoa; phylum Chordata; class Aves; order Casuariiformes; family Dromaiidae; genus Dromaius; species Dromaius novaehollandiae. The sequence goes on along the minus strand of NC_088113.1, from coordinate 6,462,951 downwards.
ACGTACAACATCATCTTTTCTGTCCAAAGAGCAACTACAGGAGCTGGTGCCATGTTTCAGACCACTGCCCAAATGTTTTTCTGATGGTTGTTATGGTGCCCAGCTGTGTGGAGGACAGGAGTTAAGTTTTGTAAGCTGTTTTCTGAGATTTTTGAAAATTGCTTTGCTTCAAATTGGAGCAAAAGGGCAAACATTGAAGATCCCTACAGAGGAAAATTCCAAACAAATGTGTGTGGGGATTGCAAAAAGATTTTGCTATGATTTTGACTTCTTAACTATTAGCAACAGAGAATGTAGTGGTGAATTTAAAGAATGATGATTTTTGAAAGACTATGCAAAATGAAAGCTGGAAATATTTATCTCTGCAACTGCTGACCGGAGATATCCCATCATTGTCACAACATTTCTTTCTGGTTTTATTTTGAAGGGAAATTGTGGGAAATCTCCCCACTTGCCACCGCAGCAGAGGTCCCACTTACCTGCCAGATCACCCTGGTTCTGGGCCGTGCTACAGCGCAGCCAAATGGGATGTTTTCTTAGAGCCTTTTCAGTGCAGACCTCACGTGGAAGGAGGAGACAGTGTGGGGATGAATATTGGTGCTTGGACACTGGCCTCAGGTTTGGGGGCTGGGGTTGAATCGTTCCGGCAACAAAGTGGTCCCAGTCCGAAGGGCATCCCAGGTGCAGAGGACAGGGCCCAGAGCAGATCCTGGCATCGTTTGATTTAAATCAAGTGCCTTCCCTTCCATTAACGCAGCTTCCTTGGGAAGTGGAGCCATTCATGCGCTGTGCCTGGAGAAACTGAGTCAGCAGCCATGGGAGCGACCTGCCCAAAGTCTCACTGCTCACCTGCAGCACCTGGAAGCAAATGCAAAGTCACCCCTCAAGTTTGTGGTCTGTAGAGACCAGAGAGTGTGGATATGAAATAACTCTGAGCAGGGCTAGAGAGCTAAATACTTGAGTATTGCTTTCCTGGGCTGAGGTCTGCCTGGTCCTGGTAGTCTACCACACTCAGCTCTGTGAGGGATGAGGGGTCCCCTGGACCTGCTGTGCCCATGCTTCGAAGGAGGAGACTAAACCAGCACCTAAACACAGCTGTGCTTCTCCCTTTGCATATCAGGGCTTTGTGTTTTCTTTTTTTTTCATGGGGCCTGCAAATCCTCTGCTCTAGCTAGTGTCTAGTTACTTGCAGGAAACCAGAAATAAGATAGCCTCTTGGTTTTTGAGGGAAGCCTGAAAATGGAAATGCTGCATGCTCAGAAACCAAGGCTGAGTACCCGGAACTCAACATGTAGAGCTTTTAAACCCATAGATTTTCCCAGTCATCTTGCCAATGGGAGCCATGAATGATGCTTTTTGAAGATTTGGTATCAATGACGGGTTACCAGAATCTGCCCACCTAGGCCTTGGTGCTTCCTCCATATGCGGCCCTGATGGAAACCCTAGCAGGCTCGATCTCTGCATCTTTCAAGCAGGCAGCCTCAAAATCCCCAGGGAAGAGCTAGTTCTTGTGGGACCAAGCTGGAGAGCCAAAACGCCTCTCTGGGGACTGTGCAAAGGTGAAATGTGCCATCCTGATCCGCAAGGGGATGGATGGCAGCCAGGGTTACCCCCAGCATGGACCTCGTGTGGCCACAGTGCTGGGTGAGGTGAGATGTGCTACAGAGCAGAGACAGGGATGCTCGGCTTTTCTCACAAAGCTCAGATGGGACTTTCCCTTTTCTCACATTGAGAAAATGGCCTGGGGAAAGTCTGAGGGTTACGTGCAGTGGAGCTCTGGGCTCTGCCGTGACTCAGCACTGTGCAGAGGGGAGCTGCTACCACCAGTATGCACGCCTGCCTGGGAGGCAGGGCTGGAGCCCTGAGCCTCAGCAGGAGGAGAGGATGCAGGGTTTGAACAGCTGGCTAAAATCCTAAAAACTGAGAATACGCAGCTAGGCAAATTCTGCATGGGGAAGGCAGTGAACGGCAGCTGTTCTCATATTTGACTTGCCAGATCCCTAGCGATGGGAACAACTGGACTTTGGTCCACGTTTCCCCACCGAACTGCACCCAGCCCTGCACCGCAGCATGCCCCTGGGGTCCTTCAAGCTCACATGGGCCCACAGAGCAGTTGTTCTTGTGCATGGATGCTTCTTTCTCCCTCTCACACAGCACCCCTGAGCACCTTCCCTGTCTTCTTCCCTTGCTCCAGTTCTAGGTCCATTCTCCTCCCTTTCTCTGAAATCAGCAGTGGGTGATGTTTCACCCCTTCCGCCAGCAGCGGCTCCTGGTGATGGACCCCATGAGGCCAGTTTTACCTCCGGTGTCAGCCCACCCCATCCCCTGCCCTGTGAGGATCTTGGGGAACATCTTTAACAGCCTTCGTTGGAGAAGACTCGTGACTGGGTCCCCTTGCACTCCCAGCCAAGGTGCTGTGTGCAGCCCCGTTTTGGGGCTCTCCCCTCCACATGCTGGGTGAGCAGCACTGCCAGTCCAGGTCAGCAACAAAACTTCCCTCCAATTCATTATCATTTTCCCTGCCCTCCTGTTGGCCAAGCAGTGAAGGTGCAGAGGTGGGAATGGCCGTGTTTCCTGTTGGCGGCAACAAAAACCACTCAGCAACCAAAGACCCTGGGAGAAGGTGATGAGATTTGCCTTCCAATACTCCAGTAGCATTAAGGCACTGGTTAAAATCCCCACTGCACTGGCCAAGCACAACCACCTTTCCCCCCTCTCTCCCTACTGACAGCGGGCTGGCAGGAAGATCAGAAAAACGGCCGGGGGAAGCATCATCCATCTTCGGTTTAAGACTTAGGCTGGACTAAATCGTTTGGAGGGAGCCAAGCAGAAATGGATCCTGGTGTGTGTTGGCAAGTCCGAAAAGTTCTTTAAAAAGCAATGTTAAGGGCAGCCAGATCCAGGAGACTGTAGGACCCAGGGTTTCCACCTCCCAGGCTGGTGGAAATGAGCAGCTGCTCCTTGTTTCCATCCCCAGGCCCTGCCAGCAGTGAGTCTGAGTGCAAATTCCCCGTCGTCCCCATGTGCTGTGCAGCTGCAGCTGGCCATGGCCCTGCAATGTGCCTGGATGCACTGAACCTTCACAAGTGCCCATGTGCACCCAGGCAGTGCCGACAGCCCGAGCCTGGTCCCCAGGACTGATGCTGAGGGAAATCCATTCCCATATGTCACGCTGAGTTAGACCCTTGCTCCTGCTCTGGCCCCCAGTGCCTTGCTCCTGCAGGCCCCAGCTCTCAGACCCCTTTTCCTCCTCACTGGGTCATGATGCTCAAAATTGCTCCTGTATCACACTGGGCGTAGAGCACACTCTCACCGAAAAATATAAGAACAGTCAGTAAGGAGACAGGACAGGCTGCAGATGTCAACTGAGTGCTTGCACCTGCCCAGCTGCCTGCTTGCACATGACCAGCAACATATACCTCCCTTTTCTCCATTTCCCCATGCTCATTCCTTCCCAATACACCCTGATCCTTCCCCTTCCCCTCCTTTGGCCCTTCACCAAAACATCCCACCATAACTCCTGGACAGTCCCTAGTTCTCTTATTTAGTCCCCAAACTGCCTCCCCCAGGCACCCTGCAAGCAGTCTCTCTCAGCTCTGCACACTTGTCCCCCCGTGGTTTGCATGGGACCCCGGGAGCGGTTCCTCGGTGGCATCAGCACCATGACAGGGACAGCAGCTTCCCCACTCATGGGTGTGCCTGAGAGGATGAGCCTGGCTGGGTTCCCCACCCTACCCTTGCTCCTCTGACTTCCAGTCACTGGGCATATTTTAGCCTTTAGCCAGATAACATTACAAAAAAGTTGTCTGGGGAAAAAATTGCAAAGAAAATGACAAATCAGATCAAACTAAATCTGATTTTTTTTTCTAAATGGATCATTTCAGTGAAAAGGAAACATAGTATTCTTGCTTATCTTTTCAGCAGCAGAAGGGGGGAAAAAAGGCATTCAAGACTTTTTGAAACCAAAAAAAAGTTCATGTCAAAAAAGCAAAATCACCAGAAATATCTTTGTCTTTTTGGATTTGCTTTACAGGCAGTTTCATGTGAAAACCTGGCAGTGGTGACAGGGAGTCACAAGTATTGTCTTGTCACCAAAGCCCCATCCCGGAGCATTGTGTTCTGCTCTGCTTTGATCTGACACTATAATGACAAGAGTGACAGCTGTGGAGCTGCTTCGTGTGGAAGACTTCCCAACCTGGAAGGAGAAGATGGGTGCTTGGTTTGTATGTCTACATCCACCACTGTAAGCCATGGGCTTGGACAGTCAGAAGCCCTCACTCCTGTCCAAAGCCAGCATTCATATATGCACTTTTCAGCTATTTCTGATGATTTTTGTGTCCTCTGATGCTGCTGGACATGTGCCTGTGTTGAATATTTTGGTCAGGGCAGCAGTTCCAGCAGCAGCAGCAACTGGTCCAGCTGGCCATGGAAACAATCAAAATTGTCATTTTAAAAATAATTTTCAATTTATTCCCTTCTCTGTGCAAGTCAGATGGGAGTTAAATTGATTTTTACACTGCTTCCTTTAATGTACACAGCTATTTCTCTCTCTGTGCATCACTGGAAGAAACCTATGAAAATCAGTTAAATAAACACATCTGTGCTCACAGCCCTGGAATTGCAGAGTGAGTGTCTCTTTGAGGACAGTATCAGTGGTTTGCAAAGACCAGAAATAAACCTATGCGGGAGGCTTAGGAATATCACATCTAGAGGAAGTGATGCAGATAGGGTTACAGATTGGGACACAAGCTAGGGACACTACAGCAACATGCAGAGTCAGGCCTTCAGCATTGGAGTGGTGAAGATCATGGTTGGTCCCTGCAGACCAGGTCACAGGAAGCATGGTGTAAGCACAGCTACCTGGTATCAGCGTGGGTAAAAATGTCACAGAGCATCCTGCACGGTCTTTTCTACCATACCTTTCAACCAAAGGAGGCTGTGTTGTGACTTTCGTTTCGCTTGGGGTCAGCATCATCCAGCCGCCCTTCTGCTGGGCTCTTCTGGGGTGCACAACGGTGGGGATGGACAGAAGAATTATGTGATGTTGATACGGTGCTGGCACTTGAGTCTAGGTAGTCTGGTCAGTCCCTGCAAAAATGAGGGGATGGGAAATGTATGGTGCTGACCAGAACGTGTGGATCTGGAACGAGGTGGAATTTCCCTAGAATGACCGTTTGGGTGAGGGATTTCACCATGAGAGGATGAAGTCTCATGAAAAGCATTGCTGGAAATGTGCTGCTGAGTCAGTCTGAAAGTGTGGGCCACACACAGGGTGTGGGAAGGCCATGGCAGCCACACTATTTGTTTTCAGCATCTCACTGACATGACCTGCGTGGTCCCCAGAAGACACACATATCCTTCCCCTGACCACCATCATCAACTCTTGCAGGAACTGGGCTCACAACTTCACTTCCAGGCTCTGCTGGCATAAGACAAGACCATCCCCAGGAGAAGCCCTCCCAGCCTATCCCAAACCCTGTTCTTCCTGCTGTGCCTCCCCTCTAGCTCACAGGCTTGCACAGCTGTATGGTAAACCAGATCTTATCCCCTTGTTTCTTCCTACTGAAGCTCTGTTCCCATGTCTGGCTCATTGTGTCTCTGCATAGTTTCAAACCTTGCTCTGAAATATTCAGGGTCATTGTCTTCCTGGCAGGGGAGCTTGGATGCTTCTGGTGCCTCGTTGGGTTTATGTGCTCCAGGCTTCACATCTGAAGAGCATGGCAACCTTCTCCACATGGCCCACACTCTCTTGAATGATAGTGGTGGGAAACAAGACCTCATGCATAAGGTTTCTTCTCAGCTTCTCCAGCTCAGCAGACACTGTGCCTGCACCTAGGTGGGGTGGGACATTTTGGGTGTCTGCACTGCTGCTGGCTCACCACCCCAACCCCAAAATAAATTGCGCGGGGCCCCGAGGAGAAGCTGATGCTGGTGTCTTTGCTGTGTCCTGCCTGCACAAGAGGCCCCAGCCCTTCCCACTCCATCCATACAACACAGCTGGGCGATCTGGTGTGACAGTGCCTGTGCTGGGGGTGCTGTCATTGTCCTCCCTGGGAGGTCAGCAGATCTCCTGTGGAGAATCTGAAAGATTTGGGTGGGAACAGCCAATGGGGAAGCTTATACTCCTGTGTCCCCTGTGCAAAACCTCTGAGGAAGACAACATATGGAACCTCTCCAGACCCCTGAGGAAACCTCACCCACTTTTAACCAAAGGTTCGTGGACCTTCTGCTCAGGGAAACACGGTAAGCGTCTCCCAGGCTGATTCTGTGTCTGACCCCTGTGGTGCAAAGCAGATGAACCCAGTGGCAATAGCACTGTCCCCTCATGAGAAGGTCTCCCCTGGGGGTGGAGGCCATGAAGGACAGGAAGGATTGCTGGGTGGCGATGACCACAGCCTGGCCTTGAAACTGAGCGACTTCAGGCATGCCACTGCCTCTGGTCACGGCCTCTTGGTATGGCCATGCGGCATGGAGGGTGGCTGGGGCGTGCACAACCCCGGGAGCTGGGCATGCGTAAGTGCCTCCCCAAGATGGAAAGCCCACACAGATTTGCCCACCTGGGCCTCCAGGAGTCACATCTGGAGCAGCAGATGTTTTAAAGGGACTTTGGAAGAACACAAAGCTGCTTCTTTGGAGGCCTATTTTCTGGACTGAATATAAATATTTGGTGGATGAAAAACACTCTCCCAGAGGTATGTACCTAATGGATCTTGAGGAGTTACCATCTCTCTGTTGATGGTTTATAAAGAAACTCAACTATTCAACCATTGGAGAAACACAACTGGAGAATTAATAAAGGCATATTTCCAATATACAAAAAATTAATGAATTTGTATGGTATCTTGCCTACAAGATGCATTAATTTAGATAGACAGCACTCAAGGCTTTAAGAGCTGGTACTGCAGAAGATGGACAGAGCGAAACCAAAGGAGAGTAAACAGAGAAGAGATTTCTAAGTGCTCATGACATTTGTTCAAATATTTTATTTCAATCAGCTTAAAAGGGAAACACAAAGCTGGGGTCGCTCCTAGAAAAGAGAGTGAAATTGAAAACCAAGTAATGCACTGAGAGCAATTCAAATGGAGCTGAGAGGCAGCCGTCTTCTGCGGAGGGGGCAGGAAAAGACCCAGGTGGGCCCCTGCTTTTGCTCTTCTTCCAATATTTTTGTTTCCACATATCATTTCACATTATGTCTTGTCTACGGAAGAGAAGCCACTCCAAAAAAAACACTGCCTGAATAACAGTGGGAGATTTTCACTTGCTCAAAATAAGATATTTTATATTTATTCTTTCAGAGAATCCAAATATTTGGGGTAGGAGTCCAGGCTGGGCAGAGGAATTTGCCCTTCAGGGGAACGCTCAGCATTTAAAGCTCATGTTTGATTTGCTTTAGAAACTCCAAGAATTGTTGCAGAAAGAAAAAACAAAACCCAAAAGATTATTTTAGAAAAGGTGTGAAATTTCACTTCAAAGCTAAAAATTCTTGTTTCAAATTCTCTCATCACTTTGTCTTTGGACGTTCTTTCACATGATCTGGGAACATGTCGGGGGTAGGACGTGGTGGGTAAACGCCTGGCGTATGAGGGTCTTTTCTCCTAGCCAAAGAGCAGCACCAAGGGGGATATTTAGGAGCAGATGGGAATTGCTTGTTAAATCTGGTTTTGGTGGAAAAAAGGGGTTTGGGGCAAAGTGATATTTTTGGCAGTGCTTGCTTTCTGAGGAAAATTGTGATTTTTTGTTTGTTTGTTTATTTGAAAAATGGAAAACCAACAACCTGAGGAAGAAAGAAGGTTATTTCTGACCACCTCTAGACTGGTCTGTCTTACAGAACAGTAGACTGTGGGGTAAAAAATGTATTTGTCTGGCAATGTAATTTACTTCTAGTGACATAGAAAAAAAGGTGAGGCTATTGATTTATTGCTATTTTATATTTGTTTTCTTCCTTTTCATATTCATTAGCACATAGAGTTTCTTTTATCTGGGCACTGTGTCTGATAATATTCAATACTTTTACCATTTCTATAAATATGTAAATAAAGAAGATCTGTATGTGTAAACACACACATGCATAAATAAAATGGTAATGATGTGTATATCTATTTTTGTGTATACATAAAAGCTAAATTATCTGCATCATATCCAAAGTCCTTTATCTCTCTTATATGTATCCCAAGCCTGCATTATGCTTCTAAGTACATATAGTCTTCACATTTGTATGAAAATGGCATCTGTGAGGAATACGGATAAAAGAGAGTAAGAAGTGTTTCTGATGGACAAAATAACTATTAATTCCTTAATTTCTTTTTACCTGCTCCTCAGGGCAAGCAGTGAAACATACTTAAATAAGTCTGCAGAAATTTATTTAGTGTCGTTGTTTAGCTGTTTTTCCTGTGGTTTGTATTACAGGTATCTGAGGGGATACTGTGAGTAGAAAGCAATTTGGAAACTTGTGTTTTATTTGTCATGATCCAGGGCAAAGTCTGGAACTGCACATGGGGAAAATTTTGTTCCATTGAATAAAGTAAAGGCTGAGAGGAAGGAAACCGTTCCAAAGAGACCTTGAGCTAAGTTTTCCTTGAACACCAGGTGAGTAGGAGGCTTACATCTTCCAATTACACAGACATCTTCTAATCTGCATGTCAGTACAGACGAGCACGCTGTGTGCACACATGCCCACACGTCAGCCAAAGCAAACGTCGCTCCTGGGGAATTCACCTGCAGAGCTGACTTCACCAAGCAGCATTGGCCTCCTCAGCACATGAGTGTATTTACTGGCATTCCTGGAGTTGTTCCTCTTAGCATGAGCTGCAGCAAGTCCAGATGAGAGTTCAAGAATAATTGGTGCTGTACTGAGCACTCAGCCTGGGGACCACGATGGGAAAAAGTTGTTCCTCCCTCAAGTCCTCAAAGTCTCTCTGTAGCTACTCAGGGTCTTCCCAGAGCTCACCCCAGGGGCTATGCTCCAAGTGGGCACAGACAACTGCTCTATTTTATACCATGCAGAAACAAATAAAGCTGGCCTCATGTGATGCACACCAGACATCGTTGTCCCTGAACTGGTGTAACATATGACTCAGTGATAAGGCTCTCATTCAGAAAACCTCACATAGATGACAGCTGTGCACATGCAAGGGCTGGGGATGGCTGGGGCTGCACAAATGCCCACATACTCCCCTGCTTGCCCCAACCCAGCTACAGCATCCCAGGGACTGTCCCCTTTTGTTGGAACAAACAGGTCTAGTTTAAGCTGAACGTCCTCCAGCAGCTAGCAAAGAAAATCAGATGAGAGAATTCTCCATCCTTGTTAAAAGTCATGAGACTGTCCGGCAGCAGCCCAAGATCCAAAAGGTCTCTCAAAGGATGAAGCCTTCAGGTCACCATAATCTTTGCTGCAGACTCTACCCTCTGCTCCGAGACCATCTCCCAGGAGATTCTGCTGGTTCAAGGCAGAAAGGCCCTCATGGGAAGGCAGGTCCATGGGCTGGGATGTTTTATAAGCATGAGCAAATTGGGCTCAAAAGGCCAAATGCTGCTGAAATGTGAACGAGAACCGGGAAAATCAGAGGGTTTTTTTAGGTTTGCACAAGAGATGCACGAGCAGAATGACCCTAGAGATTACTCCCCTTTCTGATTTATCTCAGGATAAAGCAATGCACCTTCCAGGCAAATTAGTGGGAGCATATTTGGGGAAGGGGCTTGCTCTCCCCATATGCCCAGAGAGCATTCGCTGGCTGACCTGCCTCGAAGGCAGCTGTGTGGATGCGTGTGCGTGGGTGGGTGTAGTTCTGCCTGTGAGTGTGAGTGCAACTTCCAGGGTGATGTTCTTCGTCAGCCATCAGATGCTATATACTTCATGCACTAACTGTCCCAGACTGCAGCAGTGATCATTAGGAGGGAGATATCATCCTCAATTTCTCTTGAGTTAGTTTGGAAGCAAACTGCAAGATATGAAACTTTGACTCATTTGCAAGGACTCCTCCGAAAGGAGAATCAAATTAGGAGGAAAATGTGCTGGATAATTTCTGCAAGGCGGCGCAGCACACTTTGGAACTGCACGAGCTCCCCCTGCAGCGCCCTGGGAAAAGTGGTGCGTGCCGCGTGGCCAGGCCTGCGTGCCCCGTTCTCATCATCCACGGGCTTCCCCTCATTCCCTGCAGGGAATCGGGAAGTAGATCTCAAGTCAACCCGAAATGGCCCATTTGTAGCCAAGAAATGGTCTCCGGAACGGGGTTCATCCCAGGCTGATGTGCGTGCGAGAGGCACAAAGACCCTTGCCTGTAGCCTAGATGCCCTCTCCTCCTCTCTGTTCCCATTTCTTTCGCATACCTGGATTCAGGGAGTCTGAATTCAAAAACCACTGAACAGCCCTGGGTGCAGCCTCTGCCCCAGCCACACAGACAGAGCACGCAGCAGCCTGCCCTGCCGGCTCCTACACGCAATGGGTCACAGCATAGGCAAAGGGGAGACTTCTATCAGACCTTGGCCAGGAAGGGCCCGTTCAACACCAAAGGCTCTCAATAATTTGACCTGCCCTGACCACAGCACCATGTCCAGGGAACTCCCACCACCGTGTGGTTAGTGCCTGGCTCCCCACATTTCTGTTTTAGGCAAGTTTCAGGAAGCTTTTGAAGGTGTCTCGAACTATTTTGCACCCCTATGCCTAGAAAGGTCTAATGGAAGGAAAAAATGCCACAGATATTTTGGGACTCTTGAAACAGCAGTTTCTCAGATAACAGCATCCTGGCTTTAAAGGCCACTGCCATGGGATCACGTAAGTTAGAAGCTATGCTCTGGTCCATTGCTTTGGAGATCATTTCTTACTTGCTCTCTAATGGAATAACAAGACATTTATAGATCTGATGGGTCATGCAGTCCTGGACCTTTAAGCTGTCCCTCATCCAAGAATCTCTAGTTCTGCTTTTAGGCTGGAGTAGTTTGGAGATAAGTACCCCATGAAGAGAGAGAAGGGGAGCTGTTTCCAGCTCCGCCTCAGGCTTGGCCTGCATCCAGGACTGGATGTGAGCACCACAGGGTCTCCTCTGTGAGGATGTGCCCTCCAGGGGCTGGGAAGGGCTGGGCGCCGGAGGCTCAGTGCAGGTTCATAGGGCTAGGGCTTGGCAGTTCCTTGGCCCTGGCATTTTGGGGGAGAACATAAGCAAAGCCTGGCCAAGCCCCACCACGGCTTGGCTAAGTGTAGCAGAGGCATCGCTTGCATTTGGCTGGAGTTGCTTTGCCATGGGCTTTGCAAGGAATTTTCACTGTTTTTGCTTCCCTACGAGACATGAAGGTTATTAGAATTACCATTCACTCATATTTCACTCTCCTGAGTTAAGATAATGTCCTTGGGATTATGAAGTGTTATTGGATAGTGGAGCTAAGATACAATGCCTGAGTTCTGCATTTATTTATGGATTCTCAAGAGCATGCACTCCCTTCAAGATCTCTATACAGATGACTTCTCTTTACCACAAGGACGCCAGTGCAGGGTTTTGTCTGGTCAACAGATTAAACAAGTCCCATGTCTCACGCTCTTATAAAACCTGTTAGAAAGGGAGCTCCGCTGGGTTGTTCTGCTCCTTCCGCTACAGAGAGCACGAGCAGAGCTGTGACCTGCTCCTGGGGGGTGTCTTTTTCCTTCTTTCTGTGCTGAGGAGGATTCAGAAGTGGTTCTAAGTATTTTGCCAGGAGAGATTTCCTGAGATAAGTACTGTGAATCAACCCTGGGTGAGTGTGAAAATGAGAGGGGCCTCATGTTTCACCACAGTTGGGCAAGGGAGGAGGGAGAAATAACAATTAAAGCTAACTCAGCTTTTGCTGGCTTCTCAGCAGTCAGTGAAGTTATATCAGGGATGGTTACAGCCTAATGACTCTTTTGACATGCAGGGGATTTGCATATTTCCCAGGCACAGCCCTGCTGCAGAAAGTGAAGGTTTCTTTATTATCAATTGCTATCAATGATGCAGAAATGTCCAAATGTGCGATACAGGATCTTCCACTGCAGAAAACTTACAGTGCAAGAAGACCAGTGAAAAGCATGCGGTGCTAGTGGTTTTCATCTGCAAGGACATGCTTGTGGATGTGACCGCCGAGGGGAGACCCAGTCTGGAGATGCAAGGGGGGCATTGAGCTGGGATTGCTCATGTATCCTCCTCATCCAGAGCCCTGGCTGCAAGTTTTCTCTCCTCCTGCTCATCTGACCAGCTCCCTCACCTTTGGTGGAACTGACACTGGGTGTCTGGGCTGGAGACAGAGTGGGGCTAAGGCTGAGCTGTGCCGAGGGGGGAGAGGGCCTGCCGTGGCATGGGCAGCACTGGCCACAGGGTTCCCGCCGGGACTCGCCGCAGGAAACGTCCCCCAAGCACTGCACGTAGGACTGCTTTGGAGCGCCCAGGTGGAGGTACCTCCCGCCACACAGAGGACAGAGGTGAGGGTCTGGATGCCTTTTCTCCTGGGTATGTCATACAGTTTGCCCTCTTTGCAACCCTCAGGGATTTGTTATCTGTAATGACAGTGCATGTGAAGGGAAGCAGAGAGCAGCGCGCTGCTGCTCGGTGGCTCCACAGCCATGTCGGAAGGGGCTGAGACCTGAGGTGTGAGCGCTGCCGCCCTGCCGAGCCGGGGGGCCTGCGGCACGGCCTGCCTGCAGCACGCACGCTCCTGGGGACACAGGCCTCCGCAGAGGGCACTTCCCACGGAGCGGGCCATGCTCGGGCAGGGAGCATGGGTGGCGACCATTTGGAGAAGCTGGTTTCAGAAGCCTGGGAAGAACAGGGCGATGTTTGTAAAACCCCGTTTTTTGATACGCGTGGTTTCTATCTGTGCAGCTTCTTGAAATATTACAACTAAGCATGAACTAAGCTGGAAGAAGAAGATCAAATAATCAGGGCTGAAGGCTGAAGAGAACAGGTTCAGACAGCAGTGATTCTTGGTCAGGCTGGATTACTAGCACAGCAGCACAGCCCTACTACCGCCGAACTAGATGAATCTAGATTAAAGCAGTTAGCACCCCATAAAATCTAATCTTTCCTTATCAGCTCTGACGCTAGAAATCACAGCTCTTCAAACTGACCGGTCCAGTGCTTCCTGGCCTCTTCAGCGCATACGCAGGGGCAGCATCCCCATGGCACCAGCAAAGTGCTCATACGGCCAGCTTGCTGCGAAAGGAAATCTGTAAACTCAGCCGGTTCCTGGCATTTACATCCCTCGTGCACCTGCCTGATAAAGTATTGAGCATTACTGCTGCCCGAGCAGCTTTGTTTCGATGCAATTAATGTCAAGCAAAGCTCAGCCCTGTCTGTTGAATCAGCCTGGATGGGGAAAAGACAAAGTCCCTGAGGTTTGGGGACAGACTCCAGGCAGGCGGCTCCTGCCGGCCCTTCCTCGCGGGGAGCTCAGCATCTTCCCCAAGGAGAAACCACAGAGGGTGAGAGTCAGGGATGAGGAGAGAGGCTGGAAAAAAGAGAAAAAAGACCAGATCGGTGCATAGAGGACGGGGGAGGCCAAAAAGCACAGGGACACCTATTTACCTGCCACCCCAGCCCCCGTGCTGGCCCCTCCAACTCTGCTGCCTTGGCCGGCGTCCCCTTGCAGCACGTGCGAGGGAGGGAGCTCCCCTGCGGCAGGGTCATTTCCCTCCCAGAGGTTTCAAGCCGCTGGATCTGCGTGAAGCAGCGAAAGTCATTAGCGTCCCGCCGCTCTAATCCGGCTGTGAATGGGAGGAACAGCAGGCAGCGCGTGGCCGCGGCGGGAGCCCCTTGTGCTTATTACTCGCCCAGGCGCCGCCGAACAAGGGGAATTACGCGGAGAGGCTGGGGGACGCCCCGGGACCGGCGTGTGCCGCAGCGTGGCAGCCTCCCACGCTCCCGTGCTAGCCTGGGCCCTCCCGGGGCAGGGCTGGTCCTCTGTGCCAAACTCCTGCCTCTTGGGGTCAATTTTTTCCCTGGTTTTCCTCCGTCCTGCGGCTTGCTTCCCCCTTCCGTGTCGCAGGCAGCCCTGGGCCGTGCCCACGGGCAGGGTTTGGGCTGGGGAGCCCGAAGGAGGTGAACTTACCCCACACCTTAGTGCTGCTGGAGAGCAGGGATCGCCCTGTGTGGCAGGCAGGACCCAAAGCCAGGGGGCTAAAGCCATTTCGCCACGGGTGAAACCAAGGGGAAAGCTCTAACAAACCGTTCCCCGACTTGAGGCCTCCCGCTGAGTCAAGTGACTTGCAAAACTGCTCCTTGCTGGGGCAGCTGGTTACGGGAGCGCCAGGTTTTGCCCCAGTGCAGCCGGCGGCTCCCTCCCAGCCCGGAGCGCCTCTCTGCAGCCGGAGCCGCCGGCCCACCCCGCGCACCACGTCGGAGGGCTGGCCCCCAAAACATGGGCAAGCCGCAGCTTTAGCACGCGAGGCAGGAGGGGCAAACGCCCAGAGCCAGTGCACCCTTTCCCGGGCATCCCTGCACGGCAGGCGCTGCCTCCCCCAGGGCCGTGGGGCTGTGTGCCGGCTGCCTGGGTGGCTGGGGAGGGTCCGACCTGAACCGTCCAGCCCCCTACCTCGTGCCGGGTAAAAAATCCTGGGTAATTCCTAGTGGGAAATTGCAGATCCCCCCCCGTCCCCTGCCCCCTTTTTCTAAGTGTTCTGCAAACCCTGAGCCATCCTTTTTTAACCGCCAGTGAAACGATGGCTTTCCAGCAGCAGTTTTCAGGCTTCTTTTCAAAATTCCGAAACAAGAAAAGTTCGCCCAAGATGACCGGTTTCCACAATTCTCTTTGAGAAACAAATCAAAGTCTTGGCAAAAAACGCCTGCAGCTCTGCAGCACGCGGCCAGCTGCCACGTGTCCTTTGCAACCAGAAGAGCGTGCCACCAGTGCCCGGCGCTCCCGCGACACTATGAGGACAGTCGGAGGAGCCTGGAGCGTCCGCCCGCTGCCGTGGCCTCGGCTGCTGCCTGCAGACCTCGGCACGGCTCCCCGGGGCTGCCGGGTGCCCTGACGGCATCCAGCTTTTGCCTTCGGGCTTGCGTTGCTCCAGGCACCATCCGCGGGGCCTCTTGAATCGGCGTTAAATGCCTGCCGTGGCCTCCCAGCTAACAAATTCCCTCTTCCACCCTGCTGCAGTTTGAAGAATCGCCAGGATTACTTTCCAGACTCCTCTGTATCATTCTTCACTCTGCTGCCCAATATTTCATCATACACCTCAGCAAAATGTATATTTCCCTTTTAAGAGCTCTCCTAGAATAATATATTTTTTATTATCGTGACAGTGAGGGCTCCTGTTGCCATGGTTACATGCCCTTTGCTGGAGCAAGAGCTTCCTGGGTGTTTTAAATTCTGCTATTTTTCCTGATCTACTGGGTTTGATTTTTTTTTAAATTGGTATTTATTCACATTATAGTCATCTGAAACAACAGGTCATCCATATTGCATATGGATATGTCACCATTACAGTAAAGCCTTCAAAAATAAGCATCTGCTTTTAGAAGGAATTCTGGGGGTGGGGGTGGGGTGGGGGAGAACCCTACCATGCAGCATTGATAATATATAGTATAACAAAAACACGGAAACTCTGAAAAGGTCTCATCTGTATCTCTCCACATTATACATTAAATTCCATTCCTGGCTTCAGAACTCTTGAATGAGTGTTATAAAACAAATTCCAATTTTATGTGGTTTTCATGGGCTTGCTGTAGAATAAACCTATATCTTCTGGTTGTCAATTCAGCTGTCCTCAGTTCCAGAGCCTCTTGAAACCTAATCTACTTTAGAACACACGGAGAGAAATTAAATGGATATATTAAATGGATATATATATATATCTCACTTCAGCTTTTCACTCCAGCATTTCCTCACAGTCAAGCGCCATAGTGTTTGCACTTGCAAAAGGATCTCACGCGCATGCGCGTGCGCGCGCACACACACACACACACACACACACACACATTACAGGAGCCTTCCCAAAATACCTTGTACTTTGGAATAATTAGCAGCGGAGAATCGCGCTGTGTGGTTTTGATATTCCTGGCTGCCAAGGTGCATTGGGAGGGAACAGGAATATTCCCGTTTTACAGGGTGTGAAACTGAGGCACAGAGCCAAACCATTCCTGGTCCCAAAGCAGATGAGTGGCAGAAATGGGATGTCAAATCCAGATTTCTCTGACTCTCTGCCTAGTTTTTGTCCCAGTGGGACAATCCCGTGGAGTCCTGGGCCCACCTTGGCTCCATCCACGCCATCCTGCGAGAGGTGAGCTCCGGCCCTGGCGGCCCTGGACGGCCTGGTGCAGACCTGGGGCCAATGCCACCTTGCAAAGCCCTTGGCAAAGCAAAGCCCTTTCCTGACCAGTGAGTTTCTAATGAAAACTGCTGGGGAAAAAAGGCTGAGCGCGTTTCCTGATCGCGTCCCTTCCGGCCGCTTCCCTGCTTCGCGCAGACCAGGAGGATAGTGTTTTAATGCTGTTTCATCACATGAGGAGCAGAGATGCTGAGGTCCATTTGCTTTTCTCTCCTTGTACTCTGGGCTCTTTTTATTCAGTTTTTTAAAACTGAAAATAGTAGAACTTCGTGCAAGCTGGATAACATTAACTGGAACACTCCTAAAAGAGCAAATACCCCAGAAAAGACACAAGACCCTTGGCTTTTAATAAGGCAAAATGTTTGATGCTGAAGATTTAAAAGGCAACTGCTGGAGTGAAATACTGAGTGGATTTAATTGTTCACAAAAATGTGCATATAACAGAAATGGGATACAAAGATTTTTAGCTGGGTGGGAGACAGATGTCATCAAACCTTTCCGTACTGGAGACGCTGTGGGAGATTTCTTGCACTTGTAAGGAAAGCCAAGGGCATTTCATGACTGCATCTTTGCACCAGGCCAAGGCATCGCCACTGTGCCCTTCACGTGCGCGCTGCCCGGGAGCCACGGGACGGATGCCGGCAGGACCCCGGCATGCTCAGGGCAGCACATCCTAAATGCCATGTGCACTGCAGCCCAGGTCTCCGGAGTCACCACTGTCCCTCAGGTTAGGCAAAGAAAAGCAAGATGGAGGAAAAGCTCAAGCCCAACCAGCAGGGTTCTGCCCGGGCTCTGCCCTGTTTGCAACCCAGAGAGCCATTTCCCATCCCAAAAAAGTGGCTTTGCAGCCAGCGACCTGGCTGAGGATCGCTGCCGTTGGCTGCCGCCAGCATCCGCAGGAGCCTCTCCTTGAGAGCATTGCATGGCAAAATGCATTTTTCCCTGACTTGATTGATCCCAAATGCAGAGGGGAGAAGGTTGTTCCTGACCCATTTGGTGCGCTACCTGCACGCTGTCACCTCCCCATCGGTCGCCATGGCGATGTCACCCGCGAGGTGGAGGCGGGGTGCCTAATGCCCCAGGAGCCAGGCACCAGGTGGGGAAGGAAAAGAGAAAACAAACATTTTCCATAAAGACAGGAAGAAGGAGGAAAACACAGGAAAGTGATGGCCCACTGGGTGCGATTCCAAATCTTACGCGAAGAGGAGCAGAGTGAAGGTCCTCGCGGACTCGGCGCCGTGTTCCCCCATGTTTCGAGCACTGCGGCGCTGGACTGCGCAGCTCGTGGCCGGCGTTCGCCTTTTGCTGGGAGCACTCTAGGGCCTTAGGGACACTACGATGGTGGCTGATACGGCTTCACTTGAGAGCCATCTGCATGCTAAGAGTAATTTTTAGGTGCAACATGACTTTGGATGGAAACGAGAGAAATAAGCCTCTTATTGCCTTTTCTAAAAAATGCTTTATATGTGTGTTTCCTTTATTCATTTATAAAAACACTGAGCCATTTTGCTGAAGGTGCATGCCCCACCTGCACACCGGAGACACGTTTTACACTTGCATCTGGTGTGAGCACGTTATTGCAAATGGTTTTTGCCTAAGCCATCTGCGTAGATGCAGCGCTATCCTGCTTCACAGCATTTGAATCTCCTCTTCTTCCTCTTCCCAGTCCTGCATACTGTCTGACCCTTTGTCACGCCGTAAACAAAAAACAATGGCAGAGCAACAACTGAAGACTACAGGCACATTATACAGACAGTGGTCTTTTTCCTCTGAGCAAAATATTTTCATGTACTGCTACTTTGGGAGATGCTGTTAGACATAAAGTGATTGCATAAACAAATGCTGATTCTAGCTCTTATGCAAAACCATAACGTGCCGGCCCTCTCGACAGCGCAATGGCAGCACTTCAGCAAAGCAGCACACTTAGCAATACTGAGAAAGCACAGCACTAACAAGTGCTTTGGACATCTCATTTTCTGTTTTTCTGTATTCTAAATGAATATATTAATTTCTCCAAATGTCATATTACCCACGGCTGAGAACAGTAATGACTCAGCCATGTGGGGCAGAGTATTTATGTCTATTTAAGCATATTTACAGGCTGAGGATGCTTCTGTGCAGGGCTGGAGGGTGATTGGCTGCTAAAGACCTTTTCAGAATTGGATATTGTCTCTCCTTTTGCTGCTGTTGTTTTGTGTTTGAGCCCGGCAGGACGAGCACTGAAGGTAGCGAGCTTGTTTGGGCTTTGTTTTTATGGCCTCAACTTAATAAAGTGGCCAAGCTGTGAGTGTGTGACACAGACAGTGGCACTGAGGTGAGCCAGGGACCATGCCATGGTGGTGGCGAGGGGGAGGGAAGCCAAGACCACGTCCATGCACAGTCCCACCAGCCCTGAGACAGGGCTATGGTGCGTTTGGAGCCAAGCTGTCCTGGGTCACCTGGCATCAGCCCTTCACGTCCTCCCCAAAACATTTCATGTCCACCTGAACGTGGCCTTGAACTAGCAGCACCCAAGGGTACGCCGAGTGCCCAGGCAGGTGCACCACAGGACACGCCGAGCACCCAGTTTCCGGGTGAGGATGCCACCAAGGGGGAAGGAGAGAGACCAGCCTCATTACTGGATCCTCTGCATTGAACATACCCCCCCCCCCCCCCCCCCACTCCTGTAGGGCTCTCGCCCAGGCAGGATCCCTTGTGTTTGCATTCACCAAATGCCGAATACAGTTTCTCTGCACCTGGAAGGGGAGATATTGGTGGGATCCGAGGCACCGTGGTGTAGCAGTAACTCCAGATGAATATTGACTTTTTAAAGATAAGGACTCCAGTACAAATAGCAGCTGATGTGATGCAGGCCGAGGCAGACCGCCGAAGAGGGCTGGCACACATGTTACTCAGCAAATGAATTATTTGATTGCCATTCCCTGCAGCATGCTGTCTGCTAGGAAGTTTTCATTTGGTCTCTCTAACTTGAGAACCAATTGTAAATGTCAGAGCTAAATGCTCAGATTTAAGTGTTAGGTTGTCTTGTTTGATTACGGCGCTAAAAGGTCAGGACTGACTAATGAAAAGTACAAGTGATATTGCTGGGGAAATAGCGTTCTGCCAATGGGTAAGCAAACGTCTCGGGACAACGTAATCATTCTTTCCACTGTATCTCTCTCTTCGCCGTGGCCGCTCCTCCCTTTCAAGCTCCAGCTCTCGTTCAGGGCTGTTTGCCACATCCGCCTGTTTGGAGGCGACGGCTCTTTCCTTGGGGCCTCCCACCCACTCCAGGTGCCGTTTCGTGGTCCGGGGCCCATCACCCCTGTGGCAGGACGTGGCATTTAGCAGCTTGCTAAATAATGCCCCAAACTGGTGTCCCAGAGCTGCTTAAACGCGTTTGGAAGCGGCACCCTTCACGCTGCCGCGGGTTGTCCGGGCTGGCCCTGGAGCTGGCGGTGGCATGGGGACATCTCTGTTCAACCCAGCCGTCACCCTCCAACTGCAGCCCCAGGAAGGGACCAAACGCAAAGCCCAGCTGCCCTGCTCTGCCTTGGAGCAATTTGCTTTCCCGGCGGACAGCCAAGGCCGGGGGACGGCACGAGTCACCCGGCCCCGACGGGCTCCCCACTGCGTCTCTCTGTGCACGGCTCAGGCTGGCACGAAAGTGTTTGGGTGGAAATGTCTCTGCTTCTCCATTTAAGCCCCCATTTTGGCCCCCCTTGGGCCACCATCACCCCAGGAGCTCAGCATATATACCAAAACTGGGCTTTTTTCCTCTCTCTTTCCCATTTGCTGTCCATTCCCCCTACGCTCACAGCACCTTTAAAATCCACTTTACCTGAACTCTTTAACTCATGGTGGCCAAATAAATTTGTAATTGCCTTGAACTGCTTTAGCTTGGGAAATCTGCTTTTTATCTGAGCCCATTACCATCATTCCGGTTGCATAAGCCAAGTTCATTATATTTATTTTAAAGCGGCTTTCAAAAATATTAGTTCTCATGCCATAAAAGTGGCTGGCACTATAAAAACCCATATAAGCTATTATTCGTCTCTGAGGAATAGCACTGTGAGGTCCCGAATGGGAACACTGATTGCTTCTAGCAGTCACTCTGTACAGACACCGTCCTATCACAGCAGAAGGCAGAAACCTTCCCTGTGCTGACAAATTCAGTGCCAATTCCTGATATTTGAATGTTTCCAGATATTTGATATTAATGCCACAGTACAGAAAGGTGCTCTTTGCTATAGAAACCTTCCCTGAAAATGCTCTGGCAAAACAACATGCTAGGTCAAAAAGAGTCAGAGCTTGTCCCTGTCTGAGTGCACTATAAATTCCTACAGGATCCAAGATTGTGAAAATTAGGGATTTTAGGAAATAGGAGTTTTAGGCTGTCAGGAGGAGAATTGACTGGAAGGACCTTTGGCAGAAGCCGTGAGGAGCAGAGGCAAGGGAAGCTGGAGGAGCTCCAGGCAGGCACTGCAGTTTCCTTTTCCCTTGGAGGCCTTGGCTCAGGTTGGATGGAAGCAACACTGGGATCTGCTCCTACCCTCACACGTCAGGGGAATGGCTGTGATTTCTGTAGCACAGCTGGAAAGCACTTGGTACCTCTTGGGTTTCTTGAAACATGAAACTAAATCTTGGATCGCAGACACCGTTGAACTCCTGCCGTCCCCCCGACGAGATGCTCCAGACATGTCTGGTGGTTCCCCCTCATGTAATCCAAGTTCCCTCCTCCAGGACAACCTGAGACGGGGGTGTAGGTGGGTGTAGGATTTAACTCTGTTCTTCTAGGGTAGGCACGTTTTTTGGCTTCATTTACAGCAGGAATATAAATTGCCACAAAAGAAAGCCTAGAGGGCTGGGCAGAACCGTGCAAGCTGGAATATCTGGCACAGCGTCCTCTGTGAGGATGGGGGATGACACCAGCACAGCATCCTCCATGAGCACAAGCCCGTCCTGAGCACCAGCGCTGTTTGGTCTCTCAATGCCTAAGCCGCGGCTTTGCTCCAGCACGGCTCAGCGGCAGGAACGATGTGCCGAGTTTAAAATGAATCCCTATGCTGACCCTCGCTCACGCTCCCTCCGCAGCCCTGTCGGTGGAGCACGCTTGCACCACGGCGTGCTGGCTGGAGTTTCCCGTAAGGGCCCCAAATCCTGCGTCTGAGGTTCTTATGAGCGTCGGAGAAAAAACAGCATTTTTTTTCCAGTTTGCCTGTTGAAGTTTGCCTCCAGATCCCCAACAGGACCCTTGGGTTTTGTGGAAAGACTTCAGAGTCTCTGAGGAACATGGACCTAATGTGTCCCACCTCTCCGGAGATCCCCCCGGGAACTGAAGCTGGTTACTGCTGCTGCTGGGTTGCAGAGGGACCTTCACAGGCTCCTCTCGGGAGAGGCAGTGCGTATCCTCGGGGTCTGGGTAGTTCCCGTGACAAGGTCCCAGGTGGCTCAGAGAAATAAGAGGCAGTTGTCTTAATTACAGGCCCCTTTGCAAGAGCGTCACTGAGGAAAGGGTCCCATAAAGCAGAGGATGCTGCCAGGAGGGTGAAGAGGCTGAGAAACTTCCATAAAACAAATGGGGAAAAGAATCCCAAACCCATCACCAATATAAACGGGATGGATAGAGGCGGCTGGCAGGGGGTTGCTCAAAAAAATCAAAGAAAATAAATGTCTGTTGTCTCCAAACTGAGCCAGTTCTTTCACAGCCCAGACATGCAGCAGGACAGCCCTTCTGACCTGCACTTGTAAAGTCAAGGTGGTTTGTGGTCTAAAAGATTAATAGGAAATCTCCTCTGGCTTGGGAGATATTCCCTCTTTTATTGGAATAAACCCCAAAGAGTAATGGCTGTAGGGCAGGAATAGGAAGGTAAATTGCAGTAATAATATTTTTCCTTGTGCAGACATGCCTTTGATCATAGAAAAATACACCATCTGCTTCTAAATTACTTGTTGTATTGATTTAACAGTTAGTAACATTTTTTTTCTTTTTCTTTTTCTTTTTTTTTCTTTTTTTTTTTTTTTTTTGTTTTGCACTCTATTTTGCAGGGTCTCTTGGAAATCTGACAGTTATGTGCAATAAAAAGCACGGGCCCATCCAGCATGAAAGATTACGGCTACCAGGCATGGAGGCTCTCTGGGTGAGGACGAATGGGTCCCTCTTCCGGGGCTGTACCTGCGTTCGCTCCTCTAGCGCCCTGTCCTGCCACGAGCCAGACGCAGCCCTTTACAGGGACACAGCTTATCCCAGTTAGGACCGTCCGGCTGCTGTTGCCTTGGGGGTGCATAGGATTTTATCACAGTTTCCTAAGGGGAGAGGCAGGAGGAGCATCCCTCCCTTTTTTGAAGAGCTCCAAGCTGGCGGAGCCCGCTGCCGAGCTTCGTGCTGCAAACGTGCATTCAGTCTTTCCCGCTTTTCCTGCCTGAATGGCCCTGTTCGACTTTTGCAGCAGGAACGAGCTTTTACTTCAACTTTTCACTCTCCTTTTGAAGCTTCCCTGGCGAGGGTCCCGGCTGTCGATGGGGCTCGCAGAAGGGCAGGCTGCAGCAGGCGCCGGCTCCGCAGCGTGCTCCTCAGCTTCCCGGGCCGTGGGCACGGGCAGTGCCGCTGAATGGCTGCGCTACCCTGGGCAGCTTTCCTGGAAGGCAAACTCACACTCAGCTGAGGATTGCATACTCCGTAAGAAGGCCAATTTCTTCATAGCAAAGGGGACCCAGCAGGTGGTTGCAGTTCTTTCTCCCTGATCAAACAGGATGCACTTTGTATCCCCAGATGGTTTTGCATTTTTTATTGCTTGCCTTTCATTTTTTGCAACTTATGCCCTGCTTCCCCCCATGCATCCCAATTGCTGCATCGGCACCCTGCACTGGGGAGCAGCTCTGCACATCTCAAAGCAAGTTCCCTGCCAGAAGCACATCCTCCCCCCGAAGCAGCACGCTTTTGCAGGGTTAGCAGGGGCACGCTCTGCCAGAGCCCCGGTGCACGAGCCCCCCATGCTGAGAGCCCTTTGCTGTGCACAGTAACTGCACCCACCCACCTGGTTCGTCTGCCTGGAACAAGCTCATCTTCGTTAGGCAAATCATTAATTTCCAATCTCTCCCTGGTGCTTCGAGATTTGCACAAACTGGCTCATCTCCTTGGAGCAGAAACCCAGCAGCTAGCAGCCTCCTCGTCTAGAATTGCCACCTCCACTTAATGAGCACCCAAATAGCAGCATTTTACATACACAGATGATTAGGGAAAATAGGAATTTCCTTTCTCAAATAAGCCCCCAAAAGGAGCGCCAGCTGCAGTCAGCAGCCTGGCCAGCAATGCTGCCGATGTACCCCACTGCTCTGATTAGTGTCACGCTGGGGACGAGTTCACACAGCATAACAGGATACATGAATTACATTAAAAATAATATTATTATTTTGCTGCTAATTATTTGCTATTATACTACCTGCAGCCAGAGTGTTAGCCTTCCACCAAGTTAACTCTACTTGCTTTCCTAGGAGACTCCAGGCTCCCTGACATACATGTATGGGGCCAGGACAAAAGGAAAAGGTTAACCCAGAATTTGTCACTTAACAGCAATGTGAACAAGGCCCTTTTCTGTCCCTGTCTCATTGCAGATGCTTCACTGAGAGCTCTGCTCATGCTGCTGACCCGGAGGAGCCAAGCTAACAAATCTCCGCTCCCATTAGAAAAGTGTCTTCAGATCACACATCTCATTAAAATATGCAAATACCTTGCTCCAGGCCGGCCTCTCCATGGAGAAGGGGCTCCGGAGACACAGCCTTCCTGGAGACCTGCCTCCTTCTCTGCTGTAGACAGAAAACTCCCAAATGTCAAAACTAATTTTAATATCTACAGCCAGCTCCATATTTGCCTGCCGTCTCCTTTCCCCGTTAGCCAGGCAATGCTTCTCCAGGCTCTCCAGCGACGCTCCGAGCTCAAAATCGAAGCTCGTGGCACGGTGTGGAGCTTTCCCCTGGAGACGGTGGGCTGTCCGGGCCCACGGCACAGCTCGGTCACGCACGATTTGGTTGCTAACAGCTTTCGTGGAGCGCCTGGAGATGCTTCGAGGACCGTGTCTGCTCACAGCATTGATGCTTCATGTTGTGCATCTGTGAGGATGAGGTATAACATAAAACCATGAAATGCTGCCATATTCTGCAGATTCTGTCAGTTTTTGTCCAGGATCTTTGCGATTTCTGTGTGTTTTCACTGCGATTGGAAACACCCTTGTCTGCAAACACATCTCTGCTGGCTTTAGGAAATGTAGAGCAGTTGCTGTCTGTGTGGTCCCTCAGCCAGCAAGCTCAGCACTTGGGAGAGCCATCGAGCCCCAGGAGTAACAGGAAAGCACCCAGCTAAGAGCAGTCAAAGTTAGTTCAGGAAACACCGTAAATATTGTCTGTGCTGCGAACTGTGCACAGTCAATGGGGCTCCTGCAGAGACATCATGAACGCAGTGGAAGGACTGGGTTTATAGCCTGACTTTTCAGCCAAGAGCTGCATGGTGAGGGAATACTGTTCAAAGCATCTACTACTGCCCAGCCAGACGGCATTTTTATTTGAGAGAGGGAAAGAAAAAAAAAAAAAAGCTTTGTCGAGAGCTGCCTGAAACTCTTGGTCTGAAACCGATCTTAGAAAAAAGATAATGAGATGTTAGGTCATCGGGTGAGACGCTGGGCCAAAGGGAGTGTCAGCTTTTATGAATCCCCTCCTGTCCTCTGCTAAACATTGCAAAGCAACAAACAAAGCTAATTCCACCTAGTATTTGCCAAAGAAAGAGCAAGGGTCTCCAAGGACAAGGGAAACTGAGGCAAGGTGATCTGCCCAGCATTTTGGGCCAAATGCCTCCATCCTGATCCTCTGAATCTCTCCTGTGACCACTAAAGCAGACTTCTTTCTTGCAAATCTCAGGAACTGCCACTCCGCACCGGCTTCCTGAGCATGCCCCCAGCACCTTTTCCAGCCAGTGTGCGGCTCTCTCCAATGCCCCTGCGAGGAGGTGCTCAGCATGGCGGGGGGCAAGACATGCTGGTCTAAAGCATCTACTTTGCTGGGCTCAGCCTTGAACAACTCAATGTCAGGAAGCCTTGAAAGACTTTTTGTCGCAGTCTGGAATCCCGACACAGAGACCCCAGCACCCCTGAACCGACACCACGGACTTACTGCAACACCTGATGGCCACCAAGCAAAAGCTTTCACTCCCCTTAATCCCCTGGCAGAAACACCTCAAGGCACAGTCCAGGTTATCTCCCCTTTACAACCTTTCTACTTCTCTAAGCAAAACAGGAGACAGATCTTGGCTCCCACTGTTTGTGATCTGCAATGTTTATTTCACCAAAAAAAATAGTAATTTTCATGCAGAATCTTTTGGTTCATAAAACAAGTTGTTTCCCACCAGCCACCTGACAACCCTCCCCCCATAAACCAAGAAATAAAATGATCCTGGCTGGATCCAGGAGTTAGCAAAAGAAAATGAACCATCCAAATCTAACAGAGAAAAGTGGTTCCTATCATCAGCTACAATACTGAATAACTTGGCAAATAGAGTGCTCATCTGGAGTTCCCATCTCTCAAGCAGTATGGAGTTGGCTCAGGTCTCCAGCTGTTGTGTTTCTAAAATGCGTGTCTGGAGGAACAGACACACTTGCTTGCTTTACACTATTCGAGGACTTTCCCGGGGCTTAAAACAGGGGGACAGAAGCTGCCACATCAGCATCTTTAACTGGGCTATATAAATATAAAACATCAATACAAACAGATTCTTTGTACAGAAAATATCATCTCACAAGGCACTAGAGTGATAGCATGGCCGGTCAGGTAGGCTTCTCCACTGGAGACTTTTCAAGCTTCTGGTGAGTGATGGTGTCGGAGGTGGGAGGGGACAGAGCAGCTGCTGAACGAGGGACCAGAGAAGTCCTGGCGCTGCATCCTGACTACAGCTGCCAGAAGATACCCCAGCAGTGCTTTTTTTTGGACGGCTAGTGCTTTTCCTTGGCTGTTGTGGCGTGACCAGGGGGTTCTTATCTCATCTGGATGGCTTTTGGTTTGGTTTAGCCTGGAGGGAGTTGTAGGTGCATAGATCTCATACAAGTGTTGGGTACTGCTCTGTCTGGCTCTTTCCTCTGTCTTCATGCCAGCAGCCCAAGCCGGGTCACTTTGGCCGAGAGGAATGAGTGGATGATGAAGACAATCGTTTTGGGGCAGGAGTGAAGGTCCAATTGCTGCAAGAAAGGAATGAAGGGACATGTGCAATGGTAAGGGCTGTGCTCAGAGTAGCCAACTTTTTCCTTGTGATGGCAACAGCTCTACAGTGTGCCACGAAGAAGCTGCAAGGGAGCTGGGAACCACTGGGAGCCTCCCAAATCCCACCACAGCTTCACTGGGGCTCTGCGAAGGGCTGCGGGCCACAGAGTGCCAGCACGGAGAGGAGGGAGCACAGCCCCAGGAACAGCAGGAAGAGGCCAGCCCTCTCCTCCCTCTTGCTGGGAAGGATGGGTGCTAGGCAGGGTGCTGGTTCTCCTCCAGCTCCCCTCCCAGGGGGCCCAGCAGGAGTGCAGGGGAAGCAAAGGCATGAGAGAAGCCTCGGACAAAGCCAACTCACAATCTCTCCCTCCGGGCCACCAAAGTCCAGGTAGAGCATCTTGGTGCCATCGTCAGAGGACATCTGCAGCTTCTCAAAGGGCTGCTGGAGCAGGATTGTTTTGCTGAGCCCAGGCTCCGTGGTGAAGATGGTGAAGCCTTTGTCAATGTGGATGGACAGGGTGCAGTCCTGCCCATTCCACGTGCAGGCTGAAGGAGAAGAGGTGAAGGAATCAGAGGAGTCCCACCAGCGCTTGCCCCAGCTTCCTCTGGTAACCTCCTGGGTGGCCAGGAGCTGGCCGAGCTGGGCATCGTTTGGCCCTTTTGTGACCATATCGGCTTCAACAACTGTGGCGCTGATGCCTGGTGTCTCCCAAGCATGGCATGACCAGGAGTGCGACTCCCACGAAGCCAAGTTGAGCCTGCCACAGCACCTCAGCAGTGACATACTAGCATGGGGGCAGCCCCCCCGGGGTCCCACTGCCACCCACCCTGCGCTGCAAGTGGCTTGCACGATCAGGTCCTGCTTGCACGCTTGGGGGCCTGATCCCAGGCAGGGGGACAGGCCTGGGGGACTCCCACTGCCACTGCTCTGCATCCCTCCAGGGCTGCGAAGCTGAGCTCCACGGCTGGCTCAGAGCCCACAAGCCAGGGTGACCCGTGCCCACCACCACTGCTCTGGGTACCACCACCACTTTGCCTTGCCGTGGGGGATGTCCGCCTGACCACGGCGGGGGCGGTCCGCAGTCCTTTCTCCACTGACCTGCAGAGACTTCCTGGACGAGCTCGGCCGCGCCGTGGGTGCCGTCCACCAGCATCCGCGTCCACATGGCCAGGTCGCGGTGGGTCTCCAGGCTGAAGAGGTGGGTCTGCACGCCCAGGCGGGTGCCGGTGCGCAGGGCGAAGGAGAGCTCGGCGTCGTACAGCGGCGAGCCCTTGGCGGGGCCCGAGTGCACCAGCCTGCCGGCACCGCCCGGGGCCGTCAGCGCCGCTCCGCGCCCCGCGCCCGGCTCCGCGCTCGCCCCGTGTCCGCGCTCGCCCCGTGGCGGCGGCAGCTGCGGCGGCGCGGTGCGGCCGGCAGGGAGCGCTGCAGCCCCGCGGATGGGCCCGCCCCCCCCCTCCCCCCGCCCCGGGCAACCCCTCGCAGCGCGCACAGGCGCGCGCGCACCCCGTGCACGCACACCCAGCACACACGCACACCCCATCTGTAACCAGACCCTCCGGGGATGCCTGGCTCGCTCCTTGCCCCCCTAGGCCGTGGGGCGCCCCAGCCCCACGCCGGGCCCTGCAAACCCCCCGCTGCTGTCGTGGCTCCGTGTGAGCCTGCCCGTCGCGCTGCCACCCACCCCGAGCAGGGTGGCCCGTGCAGTGAGCACGTCGGCTTCACCTACCTGGTGGCTATGAGGGGGTAGTTGTGCGTCGGCTTGTTCAGGGCATCCCTGTTCTGCGGGAGGCTGTTGTAGAAGAGGAGATCCTTTTCGGTCAGGATGGCCAGCACATTCCTCGTCCCGTCACTGGGGAGCTGGGAAGCAAAGGGTTAGTGGGACACAGCGGGGTCCTGCCGGCATGGGGCAGGGTCAGAGGGACCACCCTGGCCAGCTCCACATCCCCCTGCCCCTGTCCCCAAACGCACATTTCCAGGTCGGCCACAGCCTGAAGCAGTGGCTGGACCAGGGCTGGACCCATGGGACGGGGCGAGGAACTGGGGCGAGGAGGACTCGTCTGCCTCAGCCCCCCCCAGCACCGTCTCCCGCTGCAGCACAGTGGCCCATCCGCCCTGGCGATGGGATTACCTGCTCCGTAAGCCAGCCGACGTGCTTGACGTCCTTACTGGCGGCGATGCTGGCAGCAGCCAGCTGGGCTCGCAGCTCCTCCTTGACCCTGGGCAGCAGGGCGTTGGCGTTGGCCTGGATGGCGTTGAACCACGACTGGGCTGTTGCTTCGTCCTTCGCCCGCAGGAAGAGGGGCACGCGCCCGTCCGCCGAGCACACCTCCAGGTACCTGCAGAGCCACGGCCCCGCTGGGTCCCTGCGGGCAGCTCCGGCGTCCCACCGCGCCGCCCACGCTCCCGCAGCCCACTGCGCTGTCCTGCGCCCCCGGGTGCAGGACGCCCCGCCGGGGCTCACCGGCGCCCCGCTGGCACCCACGTGGCGCAGGAGAGGCAGCTCGGGCCGTGGAGGGGCCCGCCGAGCCCTACCTGTGCTCCGGGTCGCTTGGCAGACACTTGCGTGACACGTAGCACATTTTCAAAGGCAGGTTCTTCCCTTCCTTGAGGTCTCGCAGGGAGAGGACAGGGGAAGCCTGTTTCTGGAGGGAGGCGGCGGGAGAGGGGTCCCAGCTGACGGTGGCCCCTGAGGAGGAGTTCTTGAAGTAGGGGGAGATCTCCTTCATGTACTTCACTGCAAGGGGGGACAGGCTGCGGGTGAGGGCACGGTGCCAGGCGCCCCGCACGCCGCGGCAGCCTCCTGCAGTAAGCCCTCACCACGCCCCCACACCATGCTCCGTACCCTCTTTGGGGAGACAAGGCTCATCACTCCATGGGGACCACGGGGCCGAGCATGTCCTCTGCCCGCGCCCTGCGGTGGCGCTGGATCATGCTGCGGGGTGCCAGACAGCAGAGAGGACTGCTGGGGGGAGGTGACTTCCAGCATCCTCAAAGGCCTTTCCCCCTTTTTCCGTTCCAGATGTTGCAACATCTGGAAATGAAGGATGCCGGAGGCATACAAGGAACCGGTCTTGGGCAAAGCAGAGGCAAGGTGAGGAGCGAGGCAGAGCTCTCAGAGGGTGCTGCAGCAGCGGTCCTGGCACGCTGCAAAGGCTAATTGCCACCGATCACATGGGGACGTGGCTAACAGGCTGCAGATCCCGCATCTGCTGAATATGGCACCCCCTACGCTGATCCCTGCACGCCCAAGGGTGCTGGAGCACCCTCACGCTGCCGGCCAGAGCGGCGTCCAGCCTGGCATGTCCCTGGATGGGGGAACATCCCGTCCCAAGGCAAGAGGCAGCCTGAGCCACATGATGACTCCGCTGATGCCGTGTCGTGCGGGGAGGGCTGGCTGCAGAGCGCTGCAGAGCACGCCACGCCGCAGGCTTTTCAGCAGCTCACCCGGAGGCCCAGTTCCCTGCAGCAGAAAGTCTCCAACACAGCCTCCCTGCCTACACGCTCTGCCAACATGTAGCAACAGAGCGGGAATGGCAAAGCTGCCCAAAGAGCACGCTCGTCAGCCAGCGTGGCTCGTAGCCAGTCCATGCCCGGAGCAGCAGCACAACAAGCTCCGAGGACACCCAGGGCCCGTCATGCGGGACCGCTGTTGAAGCCGGTAGTGCATGGGAAATGTGGATGCGGGAGCATGTCTGGCCTTGTACAGGAGCAGCCAGGCAACTGCGTAAGGAGGAAACTTCCTGAGAAGGCCCTTTAGATGCTCGCTTTGAAGGCCGTCTCCCCCTCATAGCCATGCTGACTCGGCTGCACTGCTAACCACAGCAGGGAATTGAGCAGGGTTAAAAATAGCCCTTTTCTCATTTATTTTAACCAGGATCAGCTCACAGATCCAATTCCAATCTGGTCCCCCTGTCAGCCAGGGGCAGCACACAGAGGCATGGGGCGGGAAATGGGCAGCAGTCCCAGGCCAAAATTACACAGTCCAAATTGTGCTGGTACAGCCAGTCCACCAGCCAACTAGGAACAAAGCGGTAATAGCTCTTAAATACCATGGCTTGGCCCCAGGAAAAGCCTTGAACTGCATTCATGCAGCTCACATAACCGCTGGCTGATTAGTCATGAACTAGGGACAAGAAATCATCTCCGAGTACCCAGCAAGTCTGGCTCCAGAGCCCGAGCCCTCCGAGTCGTGTCTATACCACAGCCCAGCTCCGGAGGTTTAGGGGAAGGGGGAGATGAAAGTCGCTGAGAATTGATGGGGCCCCAGGGCTACATCTGAAAAATTAGGTCATTGGCTCTCAAGGCTGATCTACAGCACGGGCCAAAAGACTTTGGCGGAGCGCAGAGGAGCCGGCAAGCCCCGCTGCCCACCCTGCCGGGGGAGCCACGAAGAGGCCGGGGGGGAGTGAAGGCAACGGACCCTTTGTGGTCCTGCCCCCCAGGTTGAGACACTAAGGGTCAGCATGGGCCCAACAGCTGGCTTCGGGCAAGGTGTTTCCTTTGGTGGCCCTCCCAAAAGGAGCAGGGGATGGACGTGCTCCTGGTGCCACTGCTGATGCCAAGCCATTGCAGCTGGGCTAGGCATGGGTCCAGCTGCAGCCCCAACTGCGGGGCAGCTCTGGGACAGCTCAGGAGCGCGACTGGAGGGAGGCTGAACTGGGCAGGGGGGACACAATCGGGCGCTGAGAGTTTGGCTTCGCGGCGCAGTACTGTAGGTGGGTGGTTGGCCACTCTGGACCAGCTCCATCCCTGTGCCGCAGCCACTCCGGACCAGAGGTGCTGGGCAGATGCTCCTCCAGCTTAAAGTGATTTCATGCCAGATTGAAGCTCTTTTCAGGGCTCCTTCCCAAGGGCAGGAGCGAGGCCAGCGACACAGCGGCCTGACTCCAAAACACCCAGCTGTTTCCCTTTAACGGAGCAGGCGGCTCTTCGCCACCCCCTGCTAGGCCTGACTTACGTTTCCCGGCCGCCCTCGGCTGCAGTGAAAGCCGCTGTTGTGCGGTCAGGCCCTGACTCCAGACAGCTGGGCTGGGGCTTGGCCCCGCGCCCTGCGCCCACCCGGCGTGGCCGGCCCCGGGGCCAGGCCCCCCCAGAACCTCCCGGCTCCTCTGCCGGCGGGGTCCGGGCTGGCAGCAGGGCAAGGCGCAGGGCCCAGTGGTGCCTGTGTGCATTCCCTGAGCCCAGCCCACCCCGGGGACCCCGGCCGGCCCATTCGGTCCCGGTCATTCGCCCCCCTGCTCTTGGCACCCAGCTTGTGTCTGTTTCATTTATACTCCAGCGAGTGCTGCGAAACCGCAGAGCCATGAGGTCCCGTGCGTGAAGGCACCGAGCCCTTGCTCACTTGCAGAGCCACGACGCAAACCCGCAGAGGGCAACGGGAGTTGCGCAGATCAGCACGAGAGCACAGCCAGGCCAGAGGCCCGCGTTTGCTCCCGACAGCGCAGGCGGGATTGCTAATGAGGGATTGCTGTAACCTCTTGGAAACCGCTGCTTCCTGCAAACAAGGCGCCGGTGACCCTGGTGCCCTGTGGCGGCCAGCGGCTTGGGGCTGCGCAGTGCTGCGCGGAGCAGCGGGCATCCCGGGAGAGGCAGAGCCGCAGCACGGGCACCCGCCGCCGCTGCTCACCCACGGCTGAGCTGCAAGGTGGCAGACGACCGTTACGGTTTGCTGTCCAGCTCCTCGCAGGTTTGCAACGTCCTCCGACACATGGGGTCAGCCGGAGGAGCAGAGGGGAGGCGAGCAGAGCCCCACAGAGAAGCCGTGTCCCAGCAGCATGGCGAGGACCTGCTCAGGGCTGCTTCTCCCCGAGATGCGCAGAGCCCAGTGGGGCAGCCTGGCTGGTCACGGGAGCACCGGTGCAAGGTGACCGGGGGAACAAGGGTGACAAGGGGACCACAGGGTGCAACAGCCACTTCCGGACAGCGCTGCGGCGCAAGCATGGCTGCCTGCAAAAGTCCCGCTGCCCGGGAAGGTCCCGCTGCCCGGCCGCCTTGGCTCCCCCTCAGGCTGCAGCACGAGGGCAGGGGAGGTCATGGAGCCTCCTTCCTTTTTTGCCCCAAGACCGGAGCACGCTGTTCCCTGTCCCGGGAAGCCCTGCCCGCCCAAGCCCCAAGCTATAAACGGAGGGATCCTGCTGCGGCACAGGGGTTGGGTTACGCCGACGCGGCCTTGCACCCGGTGCCACGGCGCAGTGTGGACACGGCGCCGGGCTGCCAGCCTCGTGCTCCACGCCGCCCGTTATAAATAGCTGCCTCTCGCACGCAGGCATTGGAGCTCTGCTGGATTTTGCCCCAAGTCATTAATCTTGGCAGCAGGACCTGCCATTATTCTGGTGCCTGGGAACTAATTGGATTTCAAGAAGATATTTGTATTCTGAAACGCGGCTGCGAGGGGCAGGACAGTGCTGGCGGGGCACGGGCGAGAGCATGCGCTTTCTGGCCGCCTGGCCCTTGCCCTTGCTGCCCCACAGCCCGTGAAGCCTCTCGCTGCTGGTGCCCATGCCGCTTCCCGGCTCTGGCAGGGATTTCACACGAGGGATTCCGCCCCACAGAGGGACGTGGAGCAGCCGCTCCCTCGCTGCCCTTGCAAAGCGGATAACGGAGCTGAGGATTTTCATGGAGCGGGCTCAGCAAGCCTGTCCCGCTCTGCACTGTGCCGTGGGCACGCCGCCACCGGGCACGCTGCCAGCCCGGGAAAGCAGCCCCCGGGCTGCCTGTCCCTCTCCCCGCCCCAGGACGATTTGCACAGTCTAATTTCTGCTCCGCTTTTCCAGCCTTTGAAATGCAAACTGCCCCGGACAGGCGGCTCTGGCGTTCCCAAGGCACCGGGGTCGTTCGGTCGCCGGAGCTGGTGCCTGCTGCCGCCGTGCTCCCCAGCACCGCTGCTCCTCTCCCTCGAGGACCAGCAGCCTTCTGGGTTGTCCCCAGCCCTCCCATGAGGCACGCAGTCCCTGCCGGCCACCCCTCCTCATGGTGGGGCCCTGGCATCCCCACGTGGATTGGACTCGGCCTCCGCCGCACGAGGGACGGACCGCGGTGCTGCCTGGGCGCTGGGCACCAGCAGACAGGCGCCTCCAGCTGTAGGCAGCAGCTGACCAGCGTTGGCTTTCTTCTTCACTTAGTTTTAGCCCCAATCAGACCAAACCCCATCGGGGACATTTCTGCCACAAGGAGACTCTCCGAAGTTCACAGTCTTCTTGGCATAACCTGGCCATCAAGGGCCAAACCAGGGCGCCCCAGCCTTGAGGGGTCCCGCGTCCTCGGCTGGACCTGGAGGAGCAGGGAAGGGGGTCCCTCACTTGGAGGCTGCCCAGCCGGCAGGCTGTTCCTGCGCCAGGTCTCCTGTCAGTAGCTCCACTCAGGGGAAAGATGCCTCCGAAATCCAGGACGCCACCTCAAGACCCTAACACCTAACCGAGGTGTCTCTAATGCAGTACATCCAGGCTGCCAAACTGGCGCTTTCTGCCACAAGTTCCCCTGAGAATATGCCAAGCGTGAGGCTGGGGCACTGCACTTGGAGAGGACCAACAGGCTAACAAGGCTGATGGCCCCGCTGGAGGCACCTGCATGGGGACGCGGGACATCTCCCAAGCAGGGGTGCCGTGCCATCTCTGGGGAGCAATTTGCTTTGGATCACATGGGGAAATAAAGAAGTCTTTGCAGGGGACCGAATTTCAGGCAGGATCCAGGTGCCATCCCAAGTCACGATTAGCCACGCACCAGCCGACAGGAAGCCACGAAGAGGAGCATGAAAATGAGAGGGGCCACTAAAGGCAGCACTGCTGTTTTTATAGTGGATTGACTTAAACTTCTGCCAGTTTTTTTATTACAGTGAAATAGTCTGCTACTGAATGGATTAATTAATTACATTCTTCTCATTAAAGCAAGTGACTGGGACCATATTATGTATCATCTCTGCCACTGGCAACTCTAATTCTTATACTGGATTTTTTTTATTTAATTAACATTTTACAGTCCTTGGGCTCCCAGGCTGGCTGTGCTCTCCTTGTTAGTCAGCACCACTCCAAAATCACTCAGCAGAAATATTGCTTCACTGCTCTTGATTTAAAGCCACTTCCAGCAGGAAAAAAGCCTCAGTGGCTGCCGGCCCAAATCTGCACAGCCCCTAAAGCGATGTTGCCTCCCGAGGCAGTGCAAAACGGTCACCCCTGCTGAGCTTCCCCAGCAAGCAGAGGGGAGGAACAGGACCTTTTAACCACTTGGGGCTTTGCAGGTTTGCACTGAGCAATATTTCAGGTTTTGGGGAAATGGCAGAGAACAAAAGTCTCCAGAGGAGACCAAGGTATCAGCATCTCCTTGTGGCCATGCATGCCCAAACGGCTCCCTTTGCAGAGAGCAGGCACAGCCCAGGGGTGTCCGAGCATGTGGGATCGCTCAAGCATCCCGCATACCCCAAACCTGGCAGCGAGCTGCCTCGGGACGGGAGCTGCGAGGCTGCATCACCTGCACAGGGACCATAGGTTTACCCAAAGGCCTGAGATGTGTCCTGCTTTCCTCACTGTATTGCAGTTCTCATTTTTTCTGAGCACTCCAGAAAGTGGCAAAAAATGTTCAAATCCTTATTTTTACTCCTTGGGTTGACAGTTCCTCCCTCTCTACCAGTGCATCCTTTCCAAGGGAGATGAGAGAGCCTGAAGCAGCCTTTCCCGCTGCTCTCAAGCCAGAGTTAACATGCTGTGCACCATGCGTCAAGCTCCCGGCTTTCGAGGGCTTTGCCAGGGAGCCACAAACTTGCTTCCAAGTTTGGCACCAAACCCAGGGCCACATTGGGGCCACATGGACAAGGACATTTATTATTGCACCTTTCGCCATTATTCCTCTCTTAGGCGCAGGGTGCTCACAGCATAAGGCTGCGGGGCTGCCCCGGCCCTCACCTGCGAGACCCAGCATCGCCGGACAGCAAAGGTGGGGATTTGCATGCAAGCTCTCACTTGTTTAACAAGAAAACCCAGGAGGCACATTAAATACTCCTGGAAGCGTTAAGTAAGCATCCCCTTGAGGGCTAATTCTGCCTCGGCTGGCCTCCTGCCCTTCACGACTATTTGTTCTCCTTACTTGCTTCCAACCAGAAGGCAGATGCAAAAGGCAGTGTTGACCACCAACCCTGCAGGTCACCCTGCAAGAGCAGTGCCAGCCATGGGCAGCCTCCCTGGTATGCTGCCATGCTCTGCTTCAGCAAGGTCACACATTAAAGATCACAACACAGATTCATCGCAGAGAGGTTTGAGACTGAACTACCAGTCAGGGGTAGGATGGGTCCTGGCTCTTCCCGAGAGCCAAGAGCTCTCCAACGGTGTCTGCACAGTATCTGTACAGCATCGCAGCTCAGAGAGCTCCAGCTATGAGTGGACAACCCAATGGGAAGGCTTCCAGCAGCCAGGCAGAAAGGTCCTGGGGTGGGCAATAAAACTGGGGCCAACAGGGAGCTGGTGAGCTGAGCACAGACAAACTTCAGCTAGACAGGATTACACACGACTTACGTCAGTCAATGGACAGGCTCACGGCATGCTGAAACGGGTGTCAGCAAATGCACATCCCCAGAGAAACTGTGAAATGACCTACACACCTCCACGAACTGAAGAGCATATGCTCTTAGGTGCTCTTCCTGAGCACGCCAAAATGCAAAAGGGGACAGAGAAACACTGCCTCACCCAGCAGGTCCTTCACCAGCAGGTAGGTCAATTATCCAGCCGGGCTGAGGGCTGAGGGTTCCCGTTTACGGTGGGCAGCAGAGCTGTGTCCCCTGCCCACCTCGCCCTGGGACACCGTGGTGGCAGGGCAGCCGGCTGCGCCACGAGTCCTACCACCCCAAGGCTTTGCTGCTGCGCCTGCTCGCGCTGGCACAGGCCGCGGGAGGTTTGCCTGCTGGCGGGCTCCTGCTCGGGCCATGGCTCAGCAGCCACGAGGGGTGTGCGGGGGTCCTGGCTGCAGCAGGCACCCTTCGCTGCGCCGCGAGGCAACGCACACCCATGGCACCTTGCTCCCCAGTGGCACGAGAGCGGAGGTGCAGCTCCGTGCAGCATCTGCAGCACGAGCCTCCCTGCCTGCTCCTGGCAGCTGGCTTTAGAAGGACCCAGGCATCAGGAGTGGAAGAAGCAGGAGAAACTATCCTGCTTAATTCCCTCCCTCTAAGCAAACGAGCTCCTCCGTGCAGATTTATGCAAAGCAGCCGACGGTGGTGCATGCAGCAGGCACCTCACTGAGCCTCTCGGTGCCTCAGCCGTGCATCAGTGCAAGCCCACGGCTACCTGCTCTGCCTGCTAACGTGCATGCAAGTCCAACCCAAAGCACAAGCAACACTTCTTGCTGGAGGGAACGAGCTCCTCGTGGGCTGAGACTCCAGTGCTCGCTTGGAAAGCAGGCCAGCATGGCAGCCCTCGGCCCACAGCCTCCCTGCGCCCGTCCACCCCTGCAGAAAGCAGCGCTCTGCTACAGCAACCCATCGGGGCACTGCAAGGGTCAGACTCTATTTGGAGGCAAAAGCCTGTTGGCACGAACCACAGTGAGCTGCAGCCGTGCGAACCTCCCCACCAGCCTGTGCACAGTCCTGCTGCTGCGCTACTGCAGCTCTCCCACCGCCACCCCGGCTTCACCTTCACCACCGGCACGGTGCTCCCTGAAATTCCCTGCCTGGCTTTGGTGCTGTGTGAAAGGCACGGCTGGCTGCTGGCTACCCAGGAGGTGCAAAACACTAGCCGTGCAAGCCCCAAAAACACCAAGCTCTCTCTAGCTTCATCTTTTACTGCCCCCATGCTGCATTCATTAACCATTCCCCTGCAAGATGCTGCGGCAGATCCACTGCCTCGTGCCGTGCGCGGCCTCATGCGCTGCCCAAACTCTTCCAGGGCCAGGCCGAGCTCACCATGGGCTGCGCAGGCGCTGTCGAAGGGATTGCACAGGCAGGCAGAAAGCTTGGGCTCAAAGGGAGAGCCCCCCATCTGCGCGTCGGGGCCGCATGCACCCGGCGCGTGCGCAACCTTTCAAGCCAGCCTATTTTCCGAGCCAGAGCTGCGTGGGGGGGGGTGGGGGTGGGGGTGGTTATTCCACTGCCCCTCCTCCCTCGGAGGGGGAGAGCACCAAATTCCTTCTCCAATGTCCTTGGGACACTCTAAGCTTCAGAAACAGCCACAGACAAATCACTGTACGGGAACTGCTTTGCAGAAGTAGGAACTGGAAACACGAAGCCTGGGTCAGACGCAGACTGCAGCCCTGACTGGCCAGAGAGGGAAGAGCACAGGGAGCAGGAGGAGGGGAAAACGTGTTTCAAGGACTCACATTTGCAAGAGCCCAATTTCAAGTATCCCACTATATAGCAGATAAAACGGCCAGACCCAAGCAGCCTGGCTTGCTTGCAGCTGAGGAGCAGGAATCCCTCTCCTGGGCCTTACCCCCAATGCTCTCCTCTAGTTTAAGGACACCCCCATTGCTGCCGCGCGCCACCCAGCCTTTGCCCATGCCGAGGAAGCAGCTGGCTCCTCTGCACACAGCATCTGGCTCTTCCTTAAAAGGGAAGCAGCAGCCAAAGACAGCATTTTCTGAGCGCCGCAGGGGATCGGCGGCCCCACGCAGAAGCGAGTTGGGAGGAGCGTCCTCCGTCATCGCTGGGAGCTGCTGCCCGGCTGCGAGGTGGGAGCTGATGATGGGGGAGAAGCCTGTTTTTGCCCCAGCTCGTTCACCTGCTGCCCCCGCGAGGCTGCCTTCACCGCTGACAGCCTGGACAACCCTGACCGCAGCGGCATGGCTCACGACCCTTCGCTGCA
This sequence comes from Dromaius novaehollandiae, assembly GCF_036370855.1. NCBI lineage: Eukaryota > Metazoa > Chordata > Aves > Casuariiformes > Dromaiidae > Dromaius > Dromaius novaehollandiae. The sequence goes on along the minus strand of NC_088113.1, from coordinate 6,424,682 downwards.
TTGCTTCAGGGCCCCTAAAGCAGCAGCTGCTAGCCCCGGCTGCAGCAAAGCTGCAAATTGTTTTGGGAGATCCCACAGCAACTCCCCGTGCTCCCATGGGAGGAGGCACGGAGATGAGCCCCAGAGAGAAAGCAAAGCCTCGGGCCGAGAGAGGCGAGATGCAGCTGAGAGGACATGGACCCTTGCCGTCTCTGTGCATCACACCCAAAGCGGGTTCAAAGCCTCCATTTCTGGCTCAGTTCATTTTCATCTTTAAGCCACGGGAGCACACGTGGCACTTCCTAGGCTCAGCCCAGTTGCCCGCGACCGGAGGACGGTCACGTCTGCCAGCTGGCACTGGGAGCAGTGTCTCAAAAAGGGCTGGAGGCCTCCCTCACTCAGGGGTTTCTTTAATTAAGCACTGCTGAGCTGAAAATCCTGTGGGAGAGAAGATGGCACTTCTCTTGGGCAGGCCCCGGAGGCCAGCGGCGATGGGAATCGCACTGAGCCATACCCAAACGCGGCCGTTGCCCACCGCACCAGGGGGAAACCAAACTTGCGACTGTGCAATTCTCAGCCGTTGTCATTCAGCTGCTGCTGGAGGGTTTTTCCGTTTTCTCATTAAATTCTGAACAACTCGAGGCAGACACAGAGCCACAGCCTGGATGGGATGCTCAGCCCTGGACCCGCTCCCCAGGGGCTGCTCCCTGCCTCGGAGCACCTGGAGAGGTGATCGGCGCATCCCGCTTGGGGCTATGCTCCAAGGTCACGGCACGCAAATGCAAGCCCTGGGTGCCACCACCCACCACTGCCTCAAAACCTCCTTCCAGTTCACGTCACACATTATTTTCCATGGTGCCAGCTCCATTCTTTGGGTTTTTTACGTTTCACACCACGCATGTATCTCTACTGCCCACAACTGCCGGGGCTTCCCATGTTTAATCCAATTAGTGTGCCAAACCTGAGCAACCCGAGTGCTCTGCCTTCTCCCTCCTGCCCCCCTTTAGCTTTTCTGAATTTCAAGCTTCTGAGCTGTTACTTGGCCAAGAAAGTCCCAGAGACCTGTGACAGCACCAGAAGCTGTCAAGGTGCTGCAGGCAGGAGACTTTGAGTTACACCACCCATGGAGCTGAGACATCTGCTGACACAGGTCCTGCCACAGATCCTTTCTGTTGCTCCCTGCTGTTTGCAGTTCACTCCACTTGCTGATACAGCACAGGGACCTTTCCTGGGAAAACTACTCCTGGAAAAACTGCTTGTCCTCGCACTGAAGCCATTCCCAGGGCAGCTGGAAGGATGTTTACCAGCCTTTCCCCTGCCACGGAGGCTCTCTGGACACAAAGCAAGAAAAAAAAGTAAGGGAAAAAGTAAAGTAAGACAGAGCAACTCTCCTCAGAATAACAATGTAATATAAATACAGGCAAACTTCTCATGTAAATATCAAGAGAGTAGTTTGGCACATCCAAAAAATCTTGGCAAGACGCAGAGAGAGGTATCTGCATGTCATCATGCCCGGCCAGCAATGACACCGGGGATCTGCAAGCCCAGTTCAGCAGTGCAGGGTAAAATCTACCAGGCGACACTACTTCTGATACCTGGAATAAATTAATGCATTAGCTCTCAGCTCCACCATTTGATCATTTTCCTAATTAGAGCAATACAGAGTTCTGTTATCTTTTGAAACACCTCTTGCAAACTATGCTCAAAACTACATCTCCAAGAACAAACTTTGCTGAGAGGAGAAAGGTGGTAAACAGATAGTAGCTGTGTTAAATGCCCAGTATTAGATTTTTGGTAGTTATAGAAAATGTGAATGTAAGAGAAGTTGGAATTAAATTCAAAGCTGGGGGGGAGGCCAGGGGTCAGCTTCCAGGCCTTGAGTTGAACCAGCCCAAGGCTGGGGTCAAAGCAGCTCTTCCTTCATCCCCCCAACTCTGACCACCACACTGCCATGGGAGGGAGGTATCTCTCTTAGCTTTTGGTTGGTGGAAAATTTTTGAAGTTTTGCCTTACTGTAAATTAGAGAAAAGTCTGAAATCTCACGTAGTCTCAAAGGAAGAGAAAAAACTTTTGCCCGCAGCTCTGCTGTGAGCTGCACCAACCTCCTGCCTCTGCCCACCAGGAACCTGCTGCCTCCAAGCCCCTTTCCTCCTCCTCCACCTTTCTGGGACTCCCATCTGGGGTTGCACACCCAAGCCCAGCACCAGCCACCAGCAAGGCCCCACTGCGTCACTGCCTCATGGCCAGCCACCAAGCACACGGCGGTGGTCTGCACGCGGGAGTGGGGCCGCGGCGTGCCCATCTGCTCTGGGTGGCACCGGGGCCCCACATAGCTGCGGGGGCTAGAAAGGGCACAGGCACCACGGCGCAAAACAGGCAGCCTTCGGGCGGGCACGCGGCATCAGAAAAACCTCCTACGTCTCAAAACAAACTCCCTTCACAAGAGCAGCGCAGCAAAACCGCTGTCCTCAGCACACTTGTCACCCTGCTGCCTTGTTTGTGCTTGGCTGCCTGACTTTGCACGGGAGGGACGCGCCGCGCAAGCGCCCACCCGAGCTGCCTCCAGCGGCCAGGAGCGAGGCTCTGCCCAGAGGGTGGGCTCGGTGGCTCGCGCCTCGCCGCACGGCCCTGCAGAGGTGATGCACATGGGACATCTCCCGAGCTAACTGAGCCGGCGTGGGGCTGGCATGGGGCAGCCTGACAGGCTGGGGGGACGCACAGCAAGCCCCCTGCGGGGCCGAAGCCAACAGCACGAGGTTTTGCAGCAGGAGCAGCCACCGGCTAACACGTGCCTGACCTGGCACGACATCGGTGGCCACTGTCCCAGTGCAGCACGTGGAGTGGACCACACGGGACCCGCTTTCCAGCGAGCGGAGTTTGTGCAGACTGGAGGTGCGTGGGGAGGAACGGTGCAAAGCGCAGGTCCCAGGCACGACACCGCAGCACCGCTGTCTCTGCCCAAATGAGGGTCCCTCTCCCCTGTCCCACCCTGCTCTGCAACGTGGGCCGCCAACCAGAAATGCCGCTTGCCAGCTCAGCCCATGCCAGCGGCTGGATGCCGGTAAAGAGACAAATCTCTCCGAGCGCAGCGATACGACCGCACAGCTGCCCCACGCCGGCCTTGGCTGGGGCACTGGCGCGGGCCAGCTGCCGCCGAGCCCTCGGTGCTCAGCGCCGGGAGGCTGAGCCGGGCTCCTGGCGGAGCGACCCGTGCAGCGAGCTCACCAGCTCCCGCCTCTCGAGAGTGGCCGCCAGCGCTCTCAATTCCCCCCTCGCGGCACAAACGGCGCCTTTCAGAAAGCTGCTGGCTTCCAGCTGTTGGGCCGCGGCCGGGAAAGCTCGGGGACCAGGAAGCGCCTGCTCGATGTTAAGGGCCTTGTGTTGCTTTTTGCCAAGCCTTGGAACAAGCCCAAGCGCAAGAAAGGAGCAGGAAAGTCCCCACTTCCCCACGCCGCGGGCTGCCCCTGCTCCACGGGCTCTCAGCAGCGCCGTCCCCGCAGCCCTCTCCTCGGCCGGCACAAGAGGCAGGGTTTCCTGGCCGGCACAAACAGCGCTGCCGCGCTCGGCCCCGGAGGAGGTTTAACCTCACCTCCGGGGGCACGGGAAGGAATAGCTTGTCCTTGCATCAACTCTGCGGAGAGATACTCCCCCACACAGCTGAAGACTGGCCCCTCCAAGCCACGCCGGCGTGGGACAAAGGGAACGGGGAGGCTCCCGGAGAGCCAGAGCGGCAAAGAGCTATAACCATGGCACGCATTTTCACTGGGTTGCAGCTTTGGTTAATCTGATCCACCATCCACAACTCTCCAGAGTTACACCAGCAAAAGTAATCAGCCTCTTCATGCAGAAGTTAAGCGACGTGAAGAATGGCTGGTATCGCTAGCAAAGTGCTCCCAGCTGGGCCTCCTAGCAACCTGCCCAAAACAAAAAGCAGGGCTCGGATGGGAGAGCCAGGCTTTTTGCTGGGAGGAGTAAAGGACGGTGCTGGTGAGCCCAGTGTGCACTGCTCGCCTGGACCCTGCCCCGTGGCTGTGAGCTCTCACTGGCTTGAGGAGCTGCTGCTGAGCTGCCCCTGTCCAAGTGGTGCCAGAGGGGGAGCAGGAGGGGTGATGGGATATCCTGGCCCAACGCAGGGCTGTCACCTCTTGTGCTGCTCCTTAGGGCGCACCATGCACCATGAGAGCTGTGAGGGAGCCCCAAACACACGTGCTTCCTAAATGAGAAGGCACCGGTACCGCGCTGCTGGGAGGGAAAAGCCCTGGGAGGCGCTGGGCAGGGCTGTGCCAGCCCACTCCATCCACACTGCTGGGCGGCACCACCAGCAAACTCAAACTGCCTGGGCTGTTGCACCTGCCCCCACCACCTCAGCAAGGGAGATGGAGCTGCACGTGCAAGGATGCCAGGTCCCAGCGCCCACGGGTGGCCAATGGTGTCAGCTACAAGCTAATTGGAGATGCTCTGGCTCGTCATCATGGCAGCCAAACCTATCCAGCTCTCTGAAGCATACCTGCTGGGAGCTTTAATTTATTAAGCAGCCTAGCGGGTCTCGTCTGAGCTTGATGAAGGACAGCCAAGCCCCTGCCGGCAGCTGCCTCCCAGGAGGGCAGCCTCGCAGCACTCTCCCTCCGTCTTGGCTCTGGGGGAGGCAGAGGAGGTTGGGCAGGTCCAGAAAGAGAAGCTGCTCTTTAGAGGAAGGGCGGCTCATCTTCACCTCGTGCAGGACCTTCAGCAGAACAGAAATGCAAGCCAAAGTAAAGGATGAAAAGAAAACAGCAGAGAGAGGGAGGTCTGGGTACAGCAGGCTACAGGAAGGAATTTCACAGACTCCAAGAGAAAGAGGTTCTTGTATTTCTCTTTGGTCAAAGAAAAAAAAAACAACAACTATCGGCTCCCAGCAGCTGTGCAGAGCAGCACATTCCTCAGGCTGAAATGTGGCTCTGCGGCTCCCAGGAGAGGAGGAACCCATAGCAAAAAGGGCTGAGCAAAGCTAAAATTAAAATTTGGAGATGATACAGTTTAGGGAAGGAGCAGGAACGAAAATGCCGTAGAGGTCATTTGGAGCAGAAGACACAGCTCTCTTGTCCAGGCAATGCCTGGGGAGCCCAGAGCGCTTCCCCAAACTGAAACCTCCTTTTAGGATCTGCAGCCCTACAACTGCGCAGGAAACTTTCCAGGACAGAGGCCATCTTGGTGAGCCATGGGTAACCCATCAGGAGGGCAGAGACACCCCCCCCAGCTCCGCTCTGGCACCCAGGACAGTCCACAACCACACCAGGTGCCCATCGTGACCTGCAACCAGAGGGCAAGGACTCCGGCTCCTCGCTCTTGCCCTGCTACTGGCTGCAAGGGAAGAACCCTCCCAGAGGATCTGGCTGAATTAGCAGAGGTAGGAGCAGGCCCAGAGCTGATGGGACAGATAAAGTCATCTTCCCTGAGGGAGAAAAGCAGGGCACACCACTCCGGGCTTCCACAGCCCTTCGTCCCAACACATCAGACCTAAGCCCAACCTCCAAGCAGGGTCTGGAGGGCCTCTTGTGGCATGCCAGCCCACAGGAGCCGGAGAGGCAGCAGGAACCAGTGGCTGTGGCCATCTGGGACCAACAGGAGCCTCATTTCCACAACTCCACCGGCCTGGAGTGACTGAGTGGAGCCTGGGGTCAGCAGAGCTCTGCTCCCCTCCGAGAGTGGTTTTACGACGATGACTCCCAGCACAAAGCCCTTCCTGATGACAGGTGTCCGGCTTCGGTTTCCCATGGGACGGCGAAGGCTGCGAGCCCCAGGATGTTTTTAGCCTTAGCCACCAGGCATGGGTGTCTGTGGTTCAGATGCACGCTCTGCGCTCCCAGACACCCCGCTGCATGCGGACGCGCAGCCACGCACTGCCGCTGCCCACGGCCCTGCTTGCGGGGCACCTGCTCTGGCAGCTGCACTTGCAGCCCCCTGCTTCTAAACCTCCTAAGCTGGCCCTCCCTGCACCTCAGCTCCCTCCTGCCTGCCCAAAATCCACTCTAGGAAAACACAGAGCAGAAAGAAATATTCCCAGCAAAGAGCTGGGAAGATAGCACACACTCTCCCCGCTGCTGTAAATCTGCAGAACCACGTGGCCTCACTCCAGCCAAGGATGTAGAGTTAAATGAAAATCATGGGAAAATCAAAGGGTTTACCATTGCCCCATGAACTGTTCCATGGGTGGCACCAGAAGACAAAAGAGTTGCAAAACCCATAAAGACGCCCCACACCTCCTGTCACTGCCCGCCTGTGGTCCCTGCAGCGGGGGAACAGCATGGCTGGGCTTCGAGCGGTGGCATGAGCAGCACAAGCCGTTCCCTCCGTCTCTGGAGGGACATCCTAGCAGCTATTTCCAGCTCTCCGGATAAGCAGATAAGCCAGTCTGCACATGTTGTTTTTCATTTAAAAGAGTATGCAAATGTATACGCAGTGGATGTGCCACCCTCAGGCCCCCAGCACAGCCCTGGTGCGCTGGAGCAGGCGCCCTGCATGCCTGATGTTGGCGCACATGTGGTCCGCAGAGCACCCAGCAGTGCAGCAGGCTCCGGCAGCCCGGTCTGGTGGCGAGCACAGCTCACAGCCCCACGGCGCTGGCAGGGGTGACAAAACCCCATGTGTGGCCAGCTGGCAGAGCCGGCACAGGTGAGCTTCCCTCACATTAAGGCTCTTCAGTGCCCACCCCAAATGCTTTGGTTTCTGCTCCCCACAAGGAGAGACCGAGAGTTGCAGGCCCTGATCACGCTCCTGGCAGGTGGGATGATTAACACAGGGTGGTTTATCATGCCGAAACAGGAATGACTAGGAAACAACATCTGGGAAAGCACATTGGCCACATCACTGCACGTGCAGGAGCAGAGGGAGCAGGAGCACCCACATCTCCTACCTTCCAAAACCACTTCCTTGCCGGTCTTCTTCAGCGCCTGCACTGCCTCGTCGTGCGTTGCCTCCGAAAGGTCGGTCCCATTCACGGAAAGGATGGCATCTCCCACGTACAGCGCCTCTGTCTGATCTGCTGCCAGCCCCTTAAATATCTTGGATATCAAGATGGGCATTTTATTCTCTCGGCCACCTTAAAAAAGAAAAGAAAAGGCAATTATGGGTGTTGTGTGCATGCACAAGTGTGTGTGTGGGCAGGGGGTGCTTGGGTACCAGCTGCCCTCAGCAAATGTGCATCCTTCTCCCAGGCCACAGCCATTCCTTGCTGGGACTAGCCGATAGCTCAGATGACCTTGGCATGGATATAAGGACAAACTACAGCTGAGGTTTTATACAGCAGATGAAGGTAACTGCTCCAAAAAACTAAGAGAAAATCTGCAGCCATTCTGAGAGCAAACACATACTCTTGCCATCTCCCCATCAATTTTGGCACGGCAACCATTTCATTATTTCCATTATTAATTGAACATGTTGAGTGACCATTTTGCTCTGAGGACTTTGTGATCTAAACAGACAAGACAGCTGAATGTTTGGAGAAGTCAAAGAGCCAGAGAGAAGTGAACCAATCTGGATATTTGTTCCTCTCCACACAGTAGCCCTTTTTACCCGCTCTTCCCCATTCTTCAACCTAAAAGGATGCTATTCAAACATCACTGGAGCTCGAGGAGATCGATTTGCACACTAACTTTTGAACCCGCAGGGAGATCTGAGCAGCATTTCTTCACGTGAGCTTAGAAATAGCAATGCAGCAATTATCTTTAAGCCTCTGCCCTGCTTTGGGAAGAAAAGCGTTACAAGCACTGGTACGGAGCAGGGACCAGGATCGCCAGGCACCTGATAACCTACACCTAAGCACAGCCTCTCCCATGGAGCATCTCTGAGATGATTGCTTGTCTCTGGCGGAGATCATGACCCCAGCTAGCACACCAGCAGCACGCCTAAGAGCAGAGAGTTATCACCGTCTGCCCCAGGGCTGCTCGCAGGCAGTGCCACAGGCGTTTCCTTGCTCGGATCTCCGCCAAAGCTCGCATGGAGCAGAGGACTCCACTTATCAGCTGTTGGAGAGGCCTCTGCAGGGGCCTCTGTGAGCTGCTGAACACATCCTTATAGCAGCGATTCCTAATCTGTGCTCAGGCTGCGGACGCGGCAGCCTCCCACCGGGGTCCGGAGCGGCTGTCTGACCGCCGGGCGTGCTGCTCTCCGACGGCTCCCGCACGTCACCCTGCCCCGGCAGGGAAAGGAGGTGCAACCCCTCTCCCTCCGTGGCTCCCCGGCCCCTCCAAACAGGGCTGCAGCCGGGGGCTTCGCCACAGCACGAGTCACCATGGGCCCACAGGGATGGCCAAAGAGCCGGAGTCCTCGCGCAAAGGGCAGCTCGCTGCAGCTGGGGTCTGGCTGCAACGACACCACAACCAGCAGGGTCCGATCCTGACCGAGCCACTTTAGGTCCTGCCGAAATAATTATGTGCAAGTTAGGTGGAGGGACAGGGAGCAACCACCAACCGGAGAGAGAGGCGGGAGAAGCAACAGGCAGGCAGGCGGTGGTACCGTGGTGGGAGTGATGAAGCAGCTCCACCGGCTGCGAGCTGGCTTCCAGCGCCCCTCCCCAGTGAAGAGACAGGCATTTGCACAGCTCACGTCTGATTCTTCCACGGAGAACAGAGCCCGACCTCAGCGAGAGGAAAGGTAGCACAGCAGCGACAGTGCCGGCCCAGGGTTTTGGAGCCAAGTGACCATACCCAAAACACGTCTCAAGACAGGACACTTAGCCCTCACCCCAACCCTACCAGGGCAGCTCTAGATGCGCAGGTCTCAAGGAGCAAACAGACCTGCTCTTCAGCATGGTGAGGGGGCAGCAAAAACCAGTGGGACCCACACCTGGCTACCGCGTGCGACTGAGGGCCGGAGCTGCTGCCCAGGGCAGGGAGCAGGGCCGTGCCCAGGTCTCAGCAAGCTCATGACATGGCTGATGTGTGCAGCCAGGCCCAGGAGCCTGGAGTTGCCCCAGTGCCCTTGACCTACCCACAGTGCCTGTGCGTTCCCAGATGCAGTATCAGCCCCTGAGCTCCAACCGTGTCCCCGGAGCAGCCCGATGTGAAAAGCAACGCCAGCCTCAGCCACCTCCACTCACACAGCACAAAGCACAGCTGTTGTTTGCACCAGAAACCAAGGGGAGGCATTTCTTCAGCACTGTGCAGACGTCGTAGCTTCAGCATAACGGCCCGCTGCCTCGCACCCTCGCCCAGGAAGGGGGAAACGGGGGCCAGGCCTGCGTCAGCCAGAGCAGGCTGAGTCAGCAACAACCCTAGGGCTGCCCGGCAGCAGCCCCATCCCACCCCTGGGGCCACCACCGAGAGAACAATATACGGTTGATGAGGCTGGAAGGAGAGAAGCAAGAGGCACTTCTGTGGCCTCAGCCCTGGGGCACTCAGGCATTTTGCAGTGAAGAGTCCTCAGAGAACATGAGCTGCCCTGAGGGCTGGGAGCAGGACTCCTGGGGCCAGGCTGTCTGAGCACTTCTGCTCCACAGAGAGCTGTAAGACCTAAGCTGCTTTCACACTTCCCTTGGTACCTGCTTCTGTGGTAAAGTCTGAGGTTAAACCACAAGAAATGTATTACTTTTTAACGGGAAAGTGTCACCACCCCAGTTAAGAAGGAGCAATGCCTTCCCTCTGCAACAGTGGTGGTCACCTTCAGAGCTGCGTGACCAGCTGTAATGCTTTATAGCTCCCATTTCAGATTACTGCTGCTTGTTTTCCACATAGTTTTTCACTGCAAAAATAAAGTTTTAACTGAACCAAGTAACGTTTCTCCTTTCCTAGGAGAGCCACAGAGCTAGCAATAACTTTGCAGCCAAGGGGTTATCACAAATGGGGTTTTACACTTCCCAAAAGGAAGCACTGGCAATCTCAGGCATCCCATGGCGGCAGACACAGCAAGCAGCACGAGAGAAGCAAGTTGGGGTTTCGATCGAATCCCAGCAGACGGACATCCACATCACAAAATCTTCCTGCGTTGGGCACTTGTACAGCTGAAGTGGAAGCAGGAGGCTGAGGCTAATTCCCTCTGACCACCGAGACGAAGCCCCGTCAGAAGGTAAGATTCATACCACCACTGCCTATGGGCCTCCAAGCATGCAAACTGGCCTGTCGCTACATTAAATTACAAACTCTCTTACCCATGCACAGGGACAGACCTTTGCCCATGGTTGACTATTTAATCCTTCTTTCACTGAATTTCTAACAAGCTCAGGGCTGCATGAAAAATAAACACAAGAAGAAATGCAATCCCTGCCCCGTGAAGTTTTCAGCCTATAGTTCAGGCAAATCACCAAGGAGCAGAGAAACTCGGGAGGGGAGCAGTGGAAAGGAAAACAAGAATTATAACGACGAGGCTTCCCTGCTGCTCAGCCCTCCGAGACCGGACATCTTCAAGCTTGAGAGTGTTGTTTTAATGCCCCAGCTCTTAGGCGGTACTCTGTGTCTGGAGATCCCCAAGGACTTTACAAAGGTTGCAATCATTTTCTTCATTTTGCCGACAGCTTGAAAGGGATATTTGTCAGCCCAACAGACATGGGGTCACTGAGGAGACAAAGACAAACATGCAGAGACCTCCGTTTGCAGCAAAGGGGCAGCTTTTCTGTCATGTGGGTACCCTGCACGTCCCATCTGCTTCATCAGACATCTCCCCTACCAAGAAAGTGCCAGCGTGTGCAAAGTCACAGTGGGAGAAGAAGCTCTGCCAGCCCTGGCTCACAAGCAAAGAGCTGTGAGCACCCCCCTGCAGTGTCCCAAACGCAGGAGAGGAGAGGAGAGCCCTGCTCCCGGCCGGGGCTCCCGAAAAGCTGGCCTGTCACCAGCCTCCCCCCCGCACTCTGTGCTGAACTCCCCAGGAGCTGCCTGGCTCCAAAGCACCGCTCTTTGAGCACGCTGCAAACATCCTTCAGCCCCTTCCTACTCCAGCTTTCACACCTCCCACCTTGCCCTTCCTCATCTCCCGTTCTGCTAGGTTAAGAGCCCAACCAAGGCGTGAGGACCCCAGTTCCTCCCCGGTCCAGAGATCAGCTCTGCTCCTGCGTATGGTTTTCACCCAGTGAAAACGTGGAGTCCAGCTGCAGAAGCCGGGCTCGAAAAGGGGACGGCAACAGGTCCCTTCTCCCGAAATCCCCGTCTCACAGCCCTCGCCGAAGACGCTCTGCTCCCCTGCCAGGTGCTGCCCCTCTGCCTCGCGCTGTGAAGGTCAGACCCGCGCAGCAGCCGCGGCCCGCAGAGCGCGGGCGTCCCCGGCTGCGGGAAGCCGCTCGCCCCCAGCGCCGCGCTCGGAGCCGCCGCGGCCCCGCGGAGCCCGGACGGGCGGCGCAGCCCCGCGGCCGCGGCGCCGGGCGCGCTCCCGCGCCGCCGTCGGGACCGCAGCCGGGCAGCGCTGCCGCGGCCCCCGGCCCTCACCTTTGATGCTGATGCCGAGCCCCCCCACGTCCTGCTTGACGACGCGCACCGTGCGCCTGACGTTGGCCAGCGCCTCGGGCACGGCGGAGCCCGGCTCGCCGCCGTTGAGCTGCGCCGGCGGCGCCTCGCCGGGGCCGGGGCCGGGGCCGGGGCCGGGGCCGGCGGCGGGGCTCACGGCCAGCACGTCCTCGGCCAGGGTGAGCAGGACGCGGAGCCACTGCCCGCCGGGGCCGCGCAGCTCCAGCAGCCCGGTGCGCGGGGCGCGCCTGCCCGCCGCCATCTTCCGCGCATGCCGCGCACCGCCGCCGCTGCGCCGCCCCCGCCGGGCCGCGCGGCTCGGCTCGGCGCGGCTCGGGGCACCGGGCACCGCGCCGCCCCGCCGGCCCTGCCCCTGGGCGGCCCCGGCCCGCCCCGCCCCGCCGGCTCGGCCCGGCCCCCGGCAGCCTCCCGGCGCGGGGCTCGCCCCGGCGCGGGCCGCGGCGGCGCCCCGAGCCGCCCCGTCGGGGAGGCTCAGCCCCGCGCCCTCGGTGCGCCCCTGCCCGGCGCGGGACGCGCTCGGGGTCCGCGCACCGCTCCGTGCCCCGGGGAGGGCGCCGGGCCCCCGGTGCTGCCCTGGCTGGGCCCGACGTGCTCGGGGCCCCCCGGCTGCGCCCTGCCCCGAGGAGCCGTGGAGGGAGCCAGGCCCCCGGCGCGCCCCTGCCTGGCCCGCGCTGTGCTGGGTGTCCCCATCCCGCTCCTTGTCCCGGGAGACAGGGCAGGAGCCAGACTAAGGGGGCTGCTGGCTCGGCCCTCCATCCCGAAGGGAATCGCAGCCCCCGGTGATGGGTGCCCAGATGTGGCAGGATCCGGCCGCCCGGCGAGGCTGCAGGGTGCCTCAGGGGCTCCTGCTCCCTGCAGCGACTTGCACACCCTGCACGAGGTTCCTAAAACACTTTCAGCTTGTTCCCAGGTACCAAAAAACCTGCTTTCAGGGAACTTCGCATGCAGGGCGCAAAGCTCTTCCGAAAATCTGGCCCCGAGCAGGGATGGGCTCTCAGGAGCCGCTGAACCACGCGTTGGCTCTCGTGCTCTGCTGTACTTCAGCAGCAGATTTGGGGCTGATGCTGGAAGCGCTAGATGACACTTTTTGGCCTAGATAACATGGCATGTCAGACTAGATAATCACAACGCTGCTCTGCAGCCTTGAAGTCTGTGCATCCCTCAGCGGTGTGGTGGCGGAGTGCAGCACGACTGCGGAGATGTCTGCAAGCAAAAGCTTGTGACACTCTGTTATCCTGAGTTATGTTTTGCTAGGCAGAAAAGTTTGCATGGGCAGATTTTTCTTGGCGCCATCAAAGTACAGAGCTGCGCAGGGCGGCGGGTAGGAGAAGGCGGCCCAGAGCTGGGTGTGATCCCGGGCAGCGAGACCCCTCAAAACAGGGGGCCATTCTGGAGGCCTTGTCCTGCGTTGCTGGTCCGGGCTGGGGGGCTGCCTGCATCCACCCTCGTGAGCCAGGTGTTGCCCCGTAACTGATTTCTGCGCAGAGACTCTGGGGTTGGCACCTACTAACAACCCCTACACAGTGTCAAACAGGCAAGAGATGGCAGGGCAGGGGGCTGTTAGGACATGCAAAGGAGTCTCTGTTGCTTTTTCCTTGCTTGTCCTGGTCCTTGAAAATAGGAATGATATTTTGTTTTCTGTAACCCAGTGGTAGCAATTAGAAAACACCTATTAGTGCATCCCCCCCTTGCGCTCCTTTCTCCTAATGCTTTGTGCAGCTCTAGATGCCTCCAGGCATGGGGCTTCCTAGGTCCCTGAGCTCTATTCACTACAAAATACAAAGATTTAAAAGAATTTCATGGTCTTTCGAACAGGTTGGAAAGGGTACAGAGTGAGTGCGTTTAGCGGGGGACCAAGGGGTGCTGCTCTTGGCCGCTAGCTGCCCGTGGCGCGAGGGATGCTGCAGACGCGTGGCTCAGCACAGCCCTTGCCCCCTCCGCGCCAGGGCTGCAACCCGCCCTGTGGGTCAGCCATGAGCAGGGGGGGAAAAAGCTCTCTCTGCTCCCATGCAGAAGAAGTTGTGGCATTTCTTGAGGCTGCAGCAGAAGAAACCTTGAAGGTTATTTCCGTAGAAAACAGACTTTTCGAATAATCCAATTTTCTTTCCGATAAAAGGTCCGAAGTTTGGTATAAGTGACTTTTCATTTTGCGTAGCAGCTGTAAAGGTTCCCCTTTGTGTCAGGAGGTGCTTGCACATAACTGTGTCACCCACCCAAAGGTATTTGCTTATGATCATGTCTTCTGTGTTGTACCATGTGGCCACACAGGGTCTGGCTCTCCGTGCAGCATGGTTTGTTTACAGCAGAGGGGAATTTTGTCCTTTCGTCCTCAAGGCTCTTTTTCCCTGTGCCATCAGCACTCCGAGTACTCACTTTACTTGCCAGACAGCCAGCTGCAATCAGCAGTTTGTCTGTTTTGTTTTTTTTTTTTTTCCTTCCCAGCGCTGCTCTTGTTATTTCCAGCGCAGGTGATTGTTTAAGGCCACGTTCCCGTTTGAAGCGGTGGTGGAAACTGTAAATACTGCTTTTAGTGTTGCATAATTGCAACATTTGGGTTGTTTTCTTTGCTTTCTCAGCTCTGTGTCTGCCTGGCAGCGCAGATGCAATGCTCAAGCACGTCCTTGATGCAAGGAGACAATCTGGATCCTGTCAGCGTCACATGGAGGGAAAAGCCCTGTCCTTCCCCATGCCTGCTGCTGGGACGGATGACGACGCAGTGGTCCCAGAGCCAGGCCAGGGCCAGCCCCGCGGTGCTGCGGGCAGCTCACCTACCGCGCAGTGACTGTCCCTCAGCAGACACAGCAAGACTAACACGCAGGCACTTAGGCAGCCCCAGCCCTGTGCCACTCCTCTCCCAGCAGCAGATTTGCCTAAACAAAAGGATCATTTATGTCCCCTTCACTAATGACATTTTAATAAAGTCCTGTCAGTTACAGAGGTTCCTGCCCTGCCCTCGGCTGCGGGAGCATTGAGTTTGCAGAAATGTGTGCCGTACCCTGTCTATCCCCATCAGGAAATCTTTCTCCAGCCTGAATGTGGAACGGCTTCATCAGCACTGAGCACACAGAAACGTCAGCGCCGGAGGAGAAGGAGGACTCGTGACACCCACAAATCGCCCACCTAGCGTCACGGTGGCTGCAGACAGGAGACGAGCTGGCGCGGCTGCACTCAGGGCTGGATCTTCCCTTCAGGAGACCCTAGGGCTGTTGCTATCCAGGTAGAAAGATGATCACGTGGACACTTCTGCTATACATGATCCAAGGCCCCCCACCCCCTTTTTCAGCAATTTAGTATTCCTTTAGCAATTGCATCAGGTACTTACTGATGGGACAGTGATCCAAGTATTTCAGGTGTTGGTTCCTTCTAATGCAAATCAGGACTAAGAAGGGCCCTAATCCCCCCAGGAGCTGGAAGATGCATGTCCTGAGGGGCAGCTCAGAGCTGGAGAGCCAAAGGAGATGAAAACTGCCACTCCCAAAGCAGTTTGAAGGTCCCGCGTGATTGGCGTTAGAAACTTGGATCCGGGGCTCCTCTGGCTTTTGACAAGAAGGACTTGCAAAAAGGACTTCTGAATTTTTCATGACTGCAGCAGTCAGCACTATATATAGCCAGGGTTCACCTGGCCTGGAAGCGGGCAGATGTGCAGGCACGGTGCCGTGGGAGGGAAGCGTGACAGATTGGCAAGCGTGAGGAAGGTCCCCCCTTCCCTTCTGCCCAGCTATTGCTGCCTAGCGAGGCTTTCTGCAAGGATTCAGTGGTTTTACACTGTACCTCCCCAACCAGGGCCCTCCGTTCTTCAAAGGGCCTGAGGAAATGATACGGTAGGACCCATCATGTGGGTCCTAACTCTGGAGGCCCAGCTTGGGTGTTGGGTAGGTCAGCAGGGTATCGAGAGGGAGCAGCAGGTAGATTGACACAGCGTTCAGGGTCTGGGCTTTAATCTCCGAAGACTCAGATCGTTTGGTGTCTCCTCAGTGTGGCTGGGGTCAGGTGAGAGGTGCTGCAGTACTGGGAGGATGGACACGCCGGGATGCTCTGCGGGGGGTTCACGCTTTTGGGATGGCATGCTCCCCCCTGGGCACGCTCCGAAGCCCATCCTTTCCCAGGCAGGAGACTCCCGCGTTTCTAGGACCCCCATGCATGTCCCAGGCATGTGGTGAGCTATGGGAGAAGCACCCAGCGCTGGAGGCGTCCCGGCCTGCAGCTCTATTTGACACATGGCGAGACGTCATGGGAATAACTGCCGCGATGTCCTGCAGGAAGGACGAACGGCCGGGAGCTTGATTGACTCATGCCTTGGCTCTGGGCCAGGGGCCTGGGGGGGGCCCGAGTCTGGGCTGCCTGGCACGTGCAAGTGAGTTGCGCGCTTCCAGGCAGGTCAGCATCCTTAGTCAGGACTTTTTTGATGAACCGGAGTAGGGGGTTGTTTGAAAAAATCTGATTCGCAGAAACAGAAGCTTCCCAGAGAAGCGTTCGTGCGTCAGTGGCAGAGGCCCAGCTTGGAGCTCCTCACCGACAGCAAAACCAGTGTGAGGGGGAAGGGGACCAGGAGCGAGAGAAGCTGCAGGCTGGGTGCTGAGACGCTGCTCTGCTGCTGTGGCTGTGTGTGTTTTACCTTTCAGCGAGCACGTGTGACTGCGTGCCTGTATAGCACACTGATTTCCAGCATTTCTGAAACAACTGTCCAGATTCCCGTGTGGGACAGCTGGGCCACACGTAAAATCCGTAAGCTGTATGGCTTAGGATGATCTACTGGCCCCTTCCCACAGCCCACACGTGCCCGTGTGTACGACCACGTTACCCTCCTGCAGCAACAAAGCCAAAGACTCTGCTCGCTGGTAGCTAATGGGCTCCTTAGCCTGTTGCAAGCCGGGTTTTGCTGAGCTGTGTGTCTCTCCTGTTCGATAAAAGCCGTATCTGGGGCTGCTGAGGAGCTCCTTCCAGCAGCAGTCTCTCAGAGTCCTGTTGAGACCTTCTGATGCTACTTTCGCAGCTGATTTCCATCCCCTGCTTGAGCCTGTCCTGGCATTTTCTCTGCATAATCTCTCTGGTCCCCTGAACTTCATCGTTAAGCAGCTATTATTAGACTCATTTCTTGGCATAGACAGGAGCTGTGTCAAAGCCTGCAGGTCTATTTATAGAGCGCAGTTAGATGTTTTGTTAGTTGCATTAATTAAATTAATCCCTTCTGAAAAAATAAAAGACCTTAAGAGCTCACGTTCAGTGTGTGGAACAAGATTCCCAGGCTGCAGGCATCCGGATAACAATCCATCGGGCTTCCTGCGGTGCTGTGTCTATTCAGGCACTAATTAGTGCTCAGCGCCCAGGTGAGGGCTGCTGTGCAGAGGCACCGCTGGCTCTCCCCGGGCAGCTCCGCGGGAATCAGGGAGGGCGGCCGAGGGGCTGCCGGGGGCTGTCGGCAGCAGCGGGGCCAGGGGTGGGAATGAGCTGGGCACAGAGGATGCGGACACACAGACGCACAGACAGATGTACACCCCAGGAGGGATCCGGCCCCAGCTGTGCTGGGCATTTGCTGCCAGGCTTCTCAGCCAGAGCTTCCCAAACCTGGTGTGGCTTTACATGAGGGTCCTGGCAGAGCGAGGCAGGGGGAGAGAGCAGCATCAGCCACCACCTTTCCCATCACTGATCCCGCTTGCTTGCGCCCCCTCCGATTAGCAGCCCCTTCCTTACGGAGACTGGGCTGTTGCAGAGGACGAGCAAGGCTGGTGGCACGCCGTCCCCAGGATTACACTGACGCGTATTGCAAGCCCGGTCTGCCCGACCTGGCATTGGTGGGCATGTCACCATCCTTACAGTGCAGGGCTAAGCCCTGGGAAAACGCTGAAATGGATGGAAAGGGAAATGGCTGAAGAGATTTAGATGTGCAATATATGATTGACTGACTAATTCATCCTTTGTTATACAGGAGATGCAGCGAAATGGTATTGCCTGATCTTAAAATCACTGAAATCTATCACTCCCTTAACTTGACAGCACTTTCTGTTTGCTCTGGGATGTAATTTGTTATTGCAAAGTTTCTTCCTTCTCAGTCTGGGTTCTCCTCTTACAACATCCCTACAAGAAAGTCACAGTCACCTGGACTCTCCTGGTGTGCAAAGACTTTTGCTACCACACTGCAGGACTTAGGCTATCAAGGTAGGATAATTTCTAATGAAGAACAAGGGACAGGATGGGAAAAAGTAGCCCCTGGGCAGTAAAACAGCTTTGGGAAAGGCAGGAGTTGAGTGCTGCAACATACCTGTGCTGGAGTCCATCCCATCCTTTCTGCCAGTGAATCACTGACTATGAAATCCAGCAATTCTAACAGTTACTCTTTGCTTAAGTGAAACTTTTAATCTTCTGGAAGACTGTTTCTTGGCCTGCACATCAGTGAAACTTTACACATTAAACCCAAATATTTACTGCATGCTATACATCTGCTCTACAACCAAGTGACATCAACAGCAAGGACTTCAATCAGCCCCTCAGGTGATGTAGTTGACATAAGTTAAACATAAAAGTCAGCACATGAACTGCAGCCTGTAAAATCTACTGTCATGTCTGCAATTTATGCTGGGTTGATTAGCCCTGCTGGCCTCTTGGGGAATGGGTGTGAGACCCCAGTGTTGTGGCGGCTAATCAGCATCTTGCAAATGATAGTGCTGTTGCTTTCCTGCCAGGCCCTGACCAGCATGGCCTCGGAGACGCGCGAGCTCAGGGCAAATGCCCTCGCTAGCAGTGGGAGGCAGGGAGCAGCCCCCAGCCCCCACAGGGAGCAGCACCCAGCTCAGACAGGCAGCAGCCCCCAGCCCGCACAGGGAGCAGCCCCAGTTTTGCCTGAGCAGCCCAGGGCCAGCTTGCCGCTCCAGCTCCCCCAGCACGTGGCAGTCCCTTGAGACAAGGCCCTGGTGCAAAGGGGTTAAACCCAGCCGAAAAAAGCACTGGCTGCCTCCTCTGTTTAAACACTGCTCGCAGCTGCTTAGGGCTTCTCCAGCTATGCTGAGGGCCGTCTGCCTCTCTGCCAGGAGAAATGCTCCTCTTTGTTCGGACACGGCTCTCTGGAGCCCAGTGTTGTGGTGGGGTCCTAGCTTTAACTTTAGCACAGAGAGGTGAGGAGAGGTACCCTCGGATGGCACAGAGACTAGAGCTGGGCTGGGAACTGCCTCCTGGAGACATTAGCGGATGATTTTGCTCATCCCCTGGCTCCCATGGGCGCAGCTCCCATGGGTGCAGCATTCTCCTCTGGCCAGGAGCCGCCCACCCACACCATGCTCGTGGAGAAACTGAGACACAGAGCGAGGTGATGCAGGTCCCGGCTGGGTGTGGGATGCTGAAGGGTCTGTGCCACCGCAGCCAGGGCTTGGCCCGCTCCCCTTTGCTGCCTGGGCAGTGCCTCCCCGGGGAGAGCAGCCCGGCTGTCCCGCAGCGACGATCACCCTGGGCTGGCAGCACAGACGTGTTATTCGCAGCAGCCCCTCGGCTCTCAGCAGCTGGCTGAGGGCGAAGCCACAGCTGCCCTCATTTCTCCTGGCTCCTGGAGGCTGCTGCAGCTGGGAGCAACCTTGCAGACATGGGACAGCTCCAGACCCAGCAAAGAGAGTATGTTTTCCACTGGCTGAGAGCAATAACTCAGGCTGGGAGCGTCAGTGCAGCTCTGCTCCCGGCCTGGGTCCTCCTCCCAGCCCAGCTCAGCCTGATGCTGAAGTCAAGACAGAAGTGCAGAAGTCAGGACAAACACAGCAGGGCAGGATCTGAACCCCGGTGTTTCAAGCCCTGGCACTTCCGAGCTCATGGGCAGTCAAAATGGGCATGGCCCTGCAAGAAGCGCAGGCACTGAAATCACGCTTCCCAGCTGCACAGGCAACACGCGGGTGCTCGCTGGCTCGGAGGCATTATCTGCTGGCAAACACCGGTGACGTGGCCTTTCCCATGGGCACAGGCGGCCTCCTCCTCTAAGACTGGCATGTGCTAGGGCGCATGCTGCCTGCCAAGGTGTTTGACCTCAGAGATGCTTTGTTTAGACGTAGCAAAACCCTCCCACCCTAGCCCTGTTCCTCACCTGCTCCAGGCCCGGCATTTATTGCGCCTCACATGTCTGCTAGGGACATTGCGCTAGCCCTGGAGTGGGCTGTGAGTGCAGAGGGGAGAGGCAAATGGCCACGCGTGCTTGCAGGCTGGGCCAGGGGAAAGGCAAAATCCTCCTGCCTTGCAAATGCAGAGCCACTGGCAGTCTGGCCCGTGGAGAGACCTGCTAAACAAAAAAGAAAAAGAAAAAAGAAAAAAAGAAAGCTGCAGGCTGAAAGCCGCCACCCCAATACCCTGCCCTGCTCAGCCCAGCCTCCTCACCCCCACGAGCGAGCCACCATGTCCCCATGGGCCTGGAGTGATCTGCTGCCTGCAGCCCCCCTCGTGCCAGTTACCCACCCTCTTACCCGAGCCCCCGGGGGAGGACAGGCCAGCGCCGGGTGATGCATGGGCAGGCCAGCTGCCCTCCTGGCTTCTGCATGCAGCCGGGATGCCTGTGGGAAATGTCCTGGAGCGAGAGGAGATCTTGATGGATGTTACGTGAAGCTTTAAGAGAGCAGAAGTATTAGAGCAGCTGGCTGCAATACTTAGTTCCCAGGCCCAGTGGGAAACACTGGAGGAAAAGTCTTCTGTTGCCAACGTGGGGCTTCTCAGAGCAGGGGGGCAGGATGGGCAGGAAGACCCTCATGTCCTAGGAAAAGGTTGTTTATGAGCCCTGAAGGATGCTCCTCCGCATCTGGAAGAAAAGACCCTTCAGCGTCAGTTTTGTAAAATAAATTTTGCCTTGGGGTTCACCTTTCCAGCAGGTGTTTGGCCCATGCTCAGGCACAAGCTGGGCTCTGGCTCTGGCAGGGTGCTGCTGATGGTGCCTCAATAGCTGCTGCTGTTGTGCCGTGGCTGGTGGGCTTGATGGTGCTGACCCACCCTCCAAGGGACCATTTCTCCTTCCCACGTGTGGGGTGAGGAGTAGCTCTGGATCAAGTTATTATGTCAGGGTTCATCTGGAGAAATGCTGCGGAGCAAATCTGGACTAGTGACCCCGGGCTGTAGCTGCTCTGGTAAGCCCATAACCATGAGGCGCTGCAGCTTCCCCCTGCAGCAGTCGTGGTGCCCGGTGCCCAGGGTCTGCTCCGGTACGGCACGCTGGGTAAGCGCGGGGCAGGCTGCTGCAGAAACTGCTAACGGTGTGAGAAACAGCTGTGGGATGCCTCCGGGGTGTCTCCACCAATGCATCCTCTGCCCACAGGCTCCAGAGCCTCATTTAATCTCTGACCCTTCCCCACCGACCTTGCCTGAGCTACGCGGCGGGGGGGGGCTGTGCACGACCTCGTTGATCCTGCCCTTGCCTTGCCCATGACCTGCCTCATCACTATGGCCGTGCTGGCAACCGCCGAAGTGTCAGCTGGCCCTGGTTGCTGTCACCACGTCTGCTCTCCTCATCCTGTTCGGGTACTGTGGGATGGCAGGATGCATCCCAGCCTGGCAGCATCGTCCTCCCGGCACAGGCACAGCTGCAGAGCTGGGGCCAAGCCGTGGTCCTGGGGTGCAGAGCAGCTGAGGGAAGCCCCAGATGCACTGTCCTTGCTCTTGCCACACCAGGTGCTGCTGGATTGACCTCTTGCTGCTGATGCACTGTGCGAAAAGGCAAATGCATAATTTAAAGCTGACAGCAGGTGCCAGCAAAGAGCTATTCTACAGCAAGTGGAGGCCTGTTGTGTGCGGGAGGTGTTTGGCTTCAGCACCGTGTGCAATGCTGGGCATCTTCTGCACACCCTGCCCGAGGGCTGCCAGGCCCAGCATGGCCTGACCCGGCCTGCTGGGTGCCGCAGATTAGAGACCAAGCTTCTGCTTGGCCACTGACCCTGTCTGCGGCCAAAGGGGAGCATGGGTGGCAACTGAGAACCCCCAAACTTAACTCACAAATTGTAACATCAGCCCTGACCTGGCAGCCTGGTGGGTGCAAGCAGGGGTGCACCCAGCTCCTGCCAGGGGGGTGCACCCAGCATCTTGGGGCTGGGTGTGCTTGTGGGTTTTTGGACCTAGAGCTGAAGCACGGGGCATGGGCTTGGGTGTCCCACAGCCTGGAGAAGGGGACAGGAGCCCTGTCAGAGCTGGCTCCCTGGACAGAGGCTGCGCCTCTCTCCAGAGGGCACCGAAGCTGGGCCCCAAGCACCCCCACCCCTTCCGGAGAGGAGGCGGGAGCAGCTCCATGTTCAGAGCTGCAAGTGCCCGCTGCAGCTCCGGGCTCCTCTCCCTGCCCTCTGCCCCGGCACAACAGCTGGCAGCGCGGAGAGGGATGGGGACATGGCTCCCCTCTGGTCCATCTTGCAGGCACGGCATTGTGCCCTTGAGTCCTGGAGCAGCACCCCACGGGGACAGGGGACACGCTTCACCAGGCTGACCACTGACCGCTTCCCTGTTGGTTATCTAGGCTGAGAGAGTATATGAAGAGGGCTTTGGGAGCTCCTTCCCACTGAACTGACAGCCCAGCCCCTCCAGCCCTCAGCTAGCCCAGCCCTGGTTTTCACGGGGTGGTGCTGAGCCCCGTGTCCCTCCTCTGCATGCTCTGGCTGCCTGCTCGGCCACATGGCCCTGGCTCTCGAGGGCTCGGCAAAGCCGTCCTCACTGGGACAGCAAGTTTCTTAGCAAATTCCTTTGATACCAGCTGGGGATGCATCTCACGCTCCCTACCTGATTGGTAGATGTCCACGCTACTCCTGCTCTGCAACAAGAGCTATTTTTACTCCTAGCTGCCCACACACTCCTGCCTTCAAACCTGCCGGAGGAGCTCCCGATCTCGGGCGTCACGGGGCCCGCTTGTCTCCCTGCCCCGCCGTGCCCAGGGACCCTCGTCACTGCTGCTGTGGTGTGAACCATCCCTGCTTCCCCTCCCAGTAGCCCAATGGGACCCAGCCTTCTGCTGCCTTGGCGCCAGGTTCTGCTCGTTTTCACCTGCGCGTACCCCAACAGCCTCCACGCCGGGAAGGGAAACAGGACGGGCGTTTCTCTTCATTGGGGTTGTCACTTCTTCTTCCCTGGGTGGGAGGGACATGGTCCCAAGGCAACACAGAGCTGGTTAGGAGCCCACATCCTTACCCTCCATCTTGGTGTGTCTGTCCAGGAACTGACACAGAGGTCCCAAATGCCCCCCCGTCCCCCACTTTGCCGTGGGCTGAGCTCTTCCTTCCCGAGTGCCCCCTTCCACCTGGCAGTACAAAGCTCTTTTTTGTGGCCTGACAAGTTAACTGGAGCTTGTTTGATGGGAGGACTTGTGTATGTACACGGCCTCTGCTATTTCCCCCTTCCCAGTGGTCTTCTCAGGTGCCTATCCCAGCAGCAGGATCAGGGCCAGAGATGGACATCTTGTCTCTGGCTGGTTTCCTGTCAATCTTGGTGACAGTCAAGCCTCCTTCCCCTGGCAAACTCAGGGCTCCCTGGGACACAGCCAGCCAGGAGCTCTGCCAGGTATTTTGGATGGTCAGGAAAGGGCTCCTGGACCTGGGAGAGCCCCAGCTCCTCAGGTCCGGGGGCTGTGTAGCTAGCGCAGAGCGGCCGTGAACATCAGCTGTCCCTCCTCAGGCTGCCAGACCCAAGGGTCTGCCCCGGGGCACGCTGCTACCCTGGGCAAGAAAGGGCTGCTGCTCTTCGCCGCTGGCCGCGGGCTTCCTCTTGCAGTCCACGACACTTCCCAAGGAGCCTGCCAGCCCCAGTGGCTGCCCCAGGAGAAGAGACCCCAGGGAGGGCAGCGCGGACCCCCAGGAGACGGGCAGCCTGAGCAGGACTCGCGGCATCGGGGCCGGCAGCCACCACTCCCCGGTCACTGCAGAGCGCCCCGTCCAGAACAGCCCTTTGTTCCTTTCCAAACAGCGGTTTGAATTTGCCCTTTCGGCTGGTGAAATCCTATCCAAAGCAATTCCCCAGCCATTTCTCCAAATCACAGTAATTACCTCATTACTTTGATATTAATAGAATTCATATGGCCTGGAGAAGATAACTGAAATTAGCCCCGCGCCGTTTGTGAGGGGCGGACGAGGGGGCAGCGGAAAGCCAGGCTCCAAGCCAGATGCGAGGTGCTCAGCCAAACCGCGGCCGTGCCCCGGGTTATAACGGCGTTAACCTTCCCACCGCTCCCCTCCGCCCCGCCTGCGTCACCTGCTTCGTCCGCCTCTCCCTGCTGCCCCGGCCATGCCGCCCCGTGGCTGCTCGCAGCCTCGAGCCCCAGGCGAGGAGGACGATTTGGGAAGGGGCCGGGGGCACCAGGGCTTGCAGCAGCCATGCTGCGCCCAGCACAGCTCTGGCGCCCAGGCTCGGGGGGCTCGCGGGGAGTGCAGGGTCTCAGGAGCGATACCTCCCCAGGGCAGGCCTGGGGCGCCACGGGACACGGCCCATGTGCGGACAAGGCGGGAGGGGAAATTGCCCACTCGGGCCTGTGGAGCTCCACCGCTCCTGTGGCTGCAAGGTGGATGAATCCGGCCTTGGAGGCCACAGTGGCTCCGTGCATAGGCTCAGCACCAACCTACCCCATGGTAGGTCCGTTCCAGCCTCACCACGGCAAAGCCACGCGCCCTTGCCCCTTGCTCGCTCAGGTACTGAGCACCCCAGGGAGCCCGGCGGTGGATGCTGGAGCACCCTGGGATGCCAGGAGGAGCAGCCTCCAGGAATGCCTCTGCCTCGCGGAGCCCGGCAGCGGCTGGGATGGGGGAGAGGAGAGGCGAGGAGAGGTGGCAGCTGGTATCCCAGGGCTGGCTGAAGCCCAGCGCCCTCCCTGCCTGGTCAGCGGTGTCCCCAGGCTGGGAAGAGAAGAGGCAAGACTCGGCTCCCCTGCCAGACATCCATCTCCAAGGAGGGCCTTATCTGCTGCTAATGCCTCGCAGCAGATTCACAAAAGCTTGTGGGCTTGGTAAGATGCTCCGAAACTGCATTTGCTCCAGATTTGCGGTGTGATCCCCCTCTGAGTACAGTGGCTTCAGGAGTCAGTTGTGGAAGGCGGGTCACAAAACAGCGCAGACCAAGAGATGGGAAGGAGAGCTCTCTGGGCCAGGGCTTTCTAAGGCCAGCAGAAAAGAAAATCCCTGCTAAAAAATTAGACAAGCGTCAACCAACCGTGAAGCTCCTACCTATCATGGTCCCCGGAATGGCCATGCCTTCAGAGGCAGAAGCACAGTCTGCAGAGGAATTGTCACCTCATCTCCTCCCCTCTGTCCTCCAAAGCTCTGAGCAAGATGCTCAGATCCCACAGTAAGGCATTCACAAGCCCCTGTATTACCCCTGGGCACCCACATCCTACTCCGGTGCTGGAAACCCCCAGGGAGCTTCCCCCGGCAGAGAATAAAGAGTGTACTTCCAAGCACTGCTCTTACCTCCTGGTATTCTTTTGCTGCTCTTGTGATTTACACTTGGTCACAGCAGTCACCAGCAGCTCCTCCAAGAGTGGGACAAGACCTGATGCCTAGCTGGCAAGGCAGAGGAGCCGGAGTTTCTCTTCAACCAGCCTCAATGAGTTTTCTTGCGGGGACTGGGAAGGCCTGGGCTATCAAGGAGTAATCAGGGAAGAAGAGGGGACTCCCAGCACTTGCGCTCACACCTGTGTTGCCAAACCCGGCTCAAGCCCTTATGTTAGGGTGTCTGTGGCATGAAGACTGTTCTGCTTCAGAGTTAACCTTGTTTTGTCACAACAATCAGTTTGTCGAGGTGCAAAAGAGGGAGTGATGGGCCAGGCCATCTTCCAAGCAGGCATTTTTACATGAAGATAGGATCAGCTCTGAGCCCTTTCTTCTCCAGGCTGAACTCCATGCCAGCTCTCTCAGCCTCTGCTCATAGGACAGATGCTCCAATCTGTTAAGTCCTGAGGTCTAGTCCCATTTAATCTTGAAGACTTCTCTTTCCAATGAAGGGCGCACTAAAGACTACTCACTCACTGAAGCCAGTAGAAAGACTGATTTATGTCAGTGTCCTTGGGAGTGAGTTCAAAGGCTGGGCCTGCAGGGAGCACCACTCTTCAGGGCTCGCGCCCAGCCGTGATTTGGAGGCCTGATTCCAGTCAGCCTTTGGGTACTCAGGCAGCCAGGATTTGACCAAAGACTATGAACTGTGTGAGAAAGACACTGCCTTGCTGGAGGGCCGAAAGGGGCACGGGGAGCTGGTGAACGGGAAGGTCTGGCAAAGTGGCAGTGTGCGTGTGCCAGGAGGATGTCTCTAGCGAGGCTGCAGGTGGAAATGGCAGCTGGAGCCCTTCCCTTCCAGAGGTCTCCCTGGGACAAAGCAAAGGGCGCAGGAGCAGCAGCACTGGGGGTCAAGGGGGAGCTCCAGCTGCCTTGGCTCCGCAAAGAGCTTGCCCCCAGCTTCTGCAGGCAGGGCACAGAGGCTGTGCTGAGCATCGCCACCGCCTCAGCCGCACACGAGCCGAGCTGCTGTCAGCTTGAGTCACCAGGCAAAGGGCTGGCCCCGTGCGGGCACGCAGCACAGCAGGTTGAAGAAGCTGCTTTGGGGAAGGTGCAGTCCCTGCCCGCCCGCCGGCTGCAGAACCCAGCACCCGCCATCTGGCAGCACCGCTGCCCCGACACCCTCTCTGCGGGACAAGAGCAGCCCACGGCAGCCTGACGCTTTCCAGCCACGGCTGCACCCGCTCTCAAGGCCGACTCCTCCAGCCCCGAGCACATCCCCTGCTGACGGCTGCTGGACGGGTCTCGCTTGCCCAGCAAGCTGGCCCCTGTGCCAGGCTGGCTGAAAGCTTCCCTTGCTGGCAGAGATGAATTCCCACCCCTAGGGGAAGGACAGTAGAGCCAAGGAGAGACAGAGCGAGAGATTTCCCCAGTGCCGTAGGGTGTCTTCCTCCCTCAGAGGAAAACCAACCCAAACCAAGCAGCGCAGTCCCCCTGCCTAGCAAACTCCTTGAGGTGAGCCGAGTATTTTCCTGCTCTGGAAACGTGCTGGATTTCATGCAGCAGTGCCCCTGCAAGGCATAGCCCAGCCATTGGGAAGGGGCTGCACCGAAAGGTGCACGGAGGGTTCTGGGTGGCTCTGAAGCAACCCCAGGGCTCGTGCTGCAGTGGATTTACAGCAGGCATTCGACTGCTGGCCATGGAAATGTTTGCGGCGGCCCCTGAAGCACAGCAGTCTTCCCTCCACTGGCACCCTAACGTAGGGGCAGGAGCTGAGCTCGGTAACACAGGTGCGAGGGCAAGTGCTGGGAGCCCCCTTGCCTTCCCTGATGACGCCTTGATAGCCCAGGCCTTCGCAGTCCCCCGCCCCCCGCCCCGAGAAAACAGGCTGTGGAGCCCTTCCCTCAGGCAGGCGCGTTGGACAGAAACTCGGGCTCCTCGGCCTTGCTAGCCGGGCAGAAGGTGTCGGCCAGCTCTCGGAGGAGTTGCTGGCGACAAAGAGGAAATCGCAAGAGCAGCAAAAGGATACCAGGACGTCAAAGCAGCGCTTGGAAGTAAAGTCTTTATTCTGTGCTGGGGGCGGAGGGGGGTGGGGGATAAGAGGAGGAGGGGGCTCCCCTCCCCGGGGGCTCTCTGGCTCTGGGCAGCAGCTGTGCTGGAAGATGCTTAGAGGATCCCAGCTGGAGGGGCTGTGCCACGCGGTGAGGCCTGTTCTCCGCTGACACGCGAGTCGGCACCATCAGCAGCCCCTGCGGCTCAGAGAGAGCCAGGGAAGCACAGGGGCATGCGCGCCACAGAGTGCCGAGCCTTCCCTGGCCCGGCAAAGGCAGCGGGAGTGAGGTGCAGCACAGCCCTCTGCGATGTGCTTCCTGCATGTTCTTCTCCCCACGGATTGTTCCAGAGTCTGAGCAAGCTCCCTCAGCACGCGCATTACTCCAGCGTGCCCCTCACAAGCTTTCCAAGCATGCGTCTCTGCCGGGCTCCTCTCTGGGAAGGGGGCTTTGGAGCTGTTGGAGGGACGGGCTGCCTGGAATACTGCTGGCCCGTGGAGGGGAAGGTGTCTCGCGTGCTCCCTGGCCTCGCTTTAGCTTGGGTTTCTGGCACTGGAGCGCAAGGTCTTGATGGGGGTGCCGAGGGGTAATAGAGGGGCTTCTGCACGCCTTCTGCTGTGCTCTGAGCATCTTGCTCAGAGCTTTGGAGGACAGAGGGGAGGAGATGAGGTGACAGTTCCTCTTCAGACTGTGCTTCTGCCTCTGAAGGCATGGCCATTCCGGGGACCATGATAGGTGGGAGCTTTGTGCTTGGTTGAGGTGTGTCTAAGTTTTTAGCGGGGATTTTCTTTTCTGCTGGCCTTAGAAAGCCCTGGCCCAGAGAGCTCTCCTTCCCATCTCTTGGTCTGCGCTGTTTTGCGACCCGCCTTCCACAATTGACTCCTGAAGCCACTGTACTCAGAGGGGGACCACACCGCTCTAATAGCTGCTCCACTAGCCCACTCTCCTCCGTGCTTTCTTCTGAAGAGTCCTCAAAGGAGCTTGCCTTTGCATGCACTTCTTTTTCTAACTTCTCCTCCTCCTCCTTCTTCAGGCTGTCTAGAGCACCACGGACAATCCTTTCAGCATACGCTGTTAATTCTGCGTGGAGATGCTGAACCTGGCAAATGGCATTTTGGATGCCACGCCTTGCAAGCGTGCTACTCTCCGGGGATACAGTTGCAAGATTTTGCAAAGGCTGCAGCGGGGGCAACCTTGTGGCTTCTGACAGCCAATGTGCAGATTCCCTAGATGATCCTTCCCCTTCTTTTGTGCTCTGGGTGGAGACAGGCGTCTGGGGTGGCTGCGGTTGTCTCTCAGAAATCGTTTCAAGGGGCAGCTTCAGGACTTCAGAAAATTTACACTGGAAGTGCCGTTCAAATTGAGAAGCCACGAATGATTGCAAGGTGGCTCCAACACTCACAACTGCATCTGTGGGGATTTGGTCAAGAGAAGGCAGAGAAGATGCTCCATCATAGCCTGCTCCCTCAGCTTGCCTCGCTCTGCTTCCTCCCGCTTCGGCAGCTCGCGTGGCTCCTCCGGCAATGAGCTGCTGCCTCCGCCTGGCCAACAGCCTGGGCTCAGAGGCGTCTGACGGGCTGCATAGCAAACGCTTCCCTAAGCGATCCCAAAGGGTTGCTGCAATCTCTCTGGCCGCCTGCCCGATTTCCTGCTGGAGATCTGCAGGCGATGTCTCTGAAGGCTCTGCCCTTCTCGCACTAGCCAATATCCTTCCGCTGATGGCCAGGGGAGCCCGCCTTAAAACGTGGACCGCCGGATGCAGCTCTTTCACCCTCTGCAGCACTTCCTTGACCACGCTCTCAGCCAGCTCTTGCAGCTCCGGGGCTTCTGTCGGCGTAGTGCACACCAGCGTAGTCTGGACTTCGTGATGCACTTCTCCCCTTAAAGGCTTCTGTAACAGAAACCAGCAGGAACTGATGAGGGAACGGTGAAGAAAAGGGTAGAGGAGAGGGAGGAGGGTAAGTTGTTGGGCTGGACTCTTTGCGCTCTTCTGCCGTGGGTGCTGCCTGCTCTCGCGACACCTCTGCCTCTTCTCTGAGGCTCACTTGCACCTTTTCCAGTGCGCATGTGAAGAAGGCTAGTTTTGAGACCAAGAGAATAGAAAGGCAGTGCTTGTTCCTGGAGCACCCAGCTGCTCCTGTACTTTCCCTGCCAGGCTGCTCCACCGGATGGAGCCAGGCAGCATTTCCCACGCCCCGCTAATGAGACTCGGGCAACAGCAGGCTCTCCTCTAAGCTAACCTTGGAGCTCCTGCAGGAGGGAACTAGCCCACGGGTGGCTAAGCACTGGCACTATCGGCCTCAGGGACGCTGCATGTCTGGCTGCTCGCCACACGAGAAACAAGCAACAGGGACCGTGGGGGCACGTAGTGCAGCTAAGGGATTGATGCTGAGTAGGGGAGCCTGAGAGCACAAGAGCCCACCAAGAGTGCCGGGCACACCTGGTCCTGCTCAGCCTGCTGGGGGAGGCGTTTGTCTGCTCCAGGAGCCTCAGGCTTCTCCATGCTCTCCGCAATCATGGCGAGATACCTTTGAAGAGAAACAGAGATGGCTGAAACAGAGCGCCTGCAGCTCTCTTGCCCAGACCACTCCCTGCTCAGCCACTGCCCTCGTCCCGCTCTGGCCTTCCTGGCTCCAGCGCCCCAAACAGCTTCCAGCTGCCTTTGCCAGGCTCCAAACACTGATTGCACCACTCTAGGCACAACCAGCATCTGCTCGCGCAGCAATTTGGCGGTCTTCCGTGGAACGCAAGGCTCCAGCTGGCACCTCGCTGAAGGGCCACGGTCCCGCTCCTAGCGCAAGCGTTCCTTGTCCTGTCTCTTACCTGGCCCTCACGTCCCGCTCTGCAGCTCTCAAACTCTCTTGTTGCTCCCACAGCAGCCGCTCTCGCAGGTGAGAAATGTCCATCCCCTGTGGCAGTTCGGGGGCACTCTTTAATTTTGCCAGTTGTTCTCGAAGCCTTTTCTGAAAGTTGACACCGGCTCTTAGCTCCCCTCTGCCACAACACGCTCTCACGCACCTGCGTGTGGAGCCTTCACCCTGGCCCAGAGCAGCGCTGTGCTTCAGCCACGCACCCGGGGCGGGAGAGAAGGGCTTGCCTCAGCACTCGCGGCGGGCCCTCGGGCCTGCCTGTGCCCAGCCCCGCGCCCTGCGCTAGCTCAACACGGAGCCGCGCAGTCGTTTCCGTGCCACAAGGCCTGGCACGCCAGCGCAGCCTTCCCCGCTTCTTCAGGGCAGGCCTTGCTGAGGGAAAAGAAGTGAGGCCCCGACCCTCTGCACCGGGAAGCGTGCCTGTGAGCCCTGAGCTGTACGTACTTGTTCTCGACGGTACGTTTTGTGCGCCTCTGTCCTGAGCGTGGCCAGATACTGCCTGTAGTCGTTGAACTCCCGCAGAGTGCACACGACCTGCGGTGGGACGAGGGCAGAAATCACCCAAGGCTTGTCACGCTCGCTACGCAGCCGGCCTTGCCAGCAAGAGCGCTAACGCAGCGGGAGCTGCTCCCCTGCACCCCCTGCCCTGCGCAGCGGCTGGGGGCTCTGCTCCCACCCCCGCAGCGGGCAGCAGCGCTCCTCGCTCCGCCGCCAGGCCACGCACCCGCTGCTCCGTCGGCGCCCAGGCAGCGCGGCACGGCCCTGGCAGAGCAGGCGTGGGACTTCCCCGAGCGGGCTTTGGGCTCCTGCTGCCCCCAGGCAAAGCAGCGCAGCAGCCCCGCGCCCTCCGCCCACAAGAGGCGGCTGCAGCAAGCGCTCTGGCAACCCTGCCTCCTGGAAACTCTTCTTCTCACCCCCATAGCCAACCTACTTTGCCATCCCTGGTGACGCAACCTCCTCTCTGCAGTCTCCGCAGGTTGTCTTTGCGGTTGTAGTAGGCCTGCAAATGCGGGTCATGCAGACCGTTGTACTCGTTGCTTAGTAAGCGGCAGTGTGGGTCGCCCAGATTGAAATAACCAGATGGCTGGTGAAGCTGTAAAACGTATCGTCCGCAGCATGAGCAGGGTAGGAGGGATCAGGAAAGAGACAAAGACACTTCAGAGCTTCCTCAGCCCATAGGGTAGCTTCTTCAGCCTCTGAGGTTTAGAGTAATTCCTGGCTCAGCACTTAGCTCAGCTCTGAATTTTACCCAAAGGACAGATTTTGCTACTTGAGAAAAAGCCTGGGGCCTACAGCTTCAGTCTTGGGGTCATCTATTGTTACTGTATGCAAGTGAGGAGCTATTTATGGGGCCATTTGAGAAGATGTCCCATTTCTCCACTAACATTTACTTTTCCTTTTCTGCACCCAGTCTTGCAGTTCTAAGGAGCTCGCCAGAAAGTTTGCATCTACCTATGGTTTCTTTCCTTTGGCAATTCACTGTGATTGCAAAATGAGGTTGTTGTCAGGAGAGCCACAAAACTGTACGTGTGAAAATAGAAAGTGAGTTTGAATAGCTGATACCAGAAGTCTTTCCCATCGCTGTGAAGTCCTAACAAATAGCACAGCCACAGTGCAGGGCAGAGGAGGGTGGGGAGAAGGCAAGAGAAACCCCCCCAAGCAGAAGAGGCATGCAAGCCAAGCAGGAAGAAGTGCAGGAAATCTCCACACCAAAAACTTTTGTCCTGGTGTTTCAAAGTTAGCAAATCTCTGCTCCGCTGTAAGCAGTCTCCTCAGGGTTAGGCAGTCCTAAGGAGCGCCTTGGCTAACTTTGCCTCCGAGTAGTATCTGTATTGGCAACAATGTATTGAGGCCCGGAAGAAAGAAGAGACTCCCTCTGTTTCCCTAGCAGAGAGGCCATGGCATTGGCATATACCCAAAGAACTGAAGCAGGAGAAATTTTGACTCTCCTTGATGATGATGGTGAGCCCTCCCATTTCTTCTCCAGGCTGCTCAGTGTATCTGGGCAAGCAGAGGCTGAAAAAGCAGGGACTTTTCCTACTCCTTTCTACTGCTTTTACCTTTTGCCCCAGCTTGCTCCGGTAGAAGACAGGGTTGGAGCCAGGCAGCAAAGGGAGTTTGACCCCCAGCGGCATATCCAGCAGCTCAGGACATCCTGCTCCGAGCTGCTGTCTTCTGCGCCCGGGCTAGAAAGACAGAGACGCTCATGGGCATTCGGGCCTCCATCTCAAGAGCCTTCTTGCAGAGCGCTTACCGGAAATGCTCTTTAAAGAGCCCAGACAAGGAGAGTGCAAAGAGTGGCCTATTCCACAGCAGCTCTTTGCTTCATCGCCTCCTTCCCCACAGCTCCAACGCCTGTAAACCAGCCCCCTGGGGTCCTTGCACAGCACCCCTCCTACCTGCTGAGCTCAAATCCAGCACGGGCAGAGAGACAGGAGCCCCTGGGAGCCTGCACTGGCATCCCTCTAGGCCTACCACTCTCACTTCCCTCCGCACTGCCCCAGGCCCCAGAGCAGCCCGCGCGGTCGCCGGCTCCCAAGCTGAGCCCTCTCCATCCGTCCAGCACGCACCTCGCCCCTCTTCTCCTCTGCACTCAGCAGTCCGTCTGCGTCTCGCAGCCCTGCAGCCAGGTAATGCTCCATGGCTCCTCTCGAGAGCCCTCCTGCAGCTGCGACCCTCCACCGGCACCTCTCGCTCCAGCGGCACCCAGCTCCGGTCGCCCCAGCCGGTCTCCCGGCGAGCGGCACGCCCAGAACAATCGCGCATTGTTGCATTGCCGCTTTCCCGCGCCACCGCCCCGCCGCTGCCGGGCCAGCCCGGGGCCGGCCTGCAGCCCTGGCCTGCCCTCGGCTTGCAGGAGAGTTCAAGAGCAAGGCCGACCCAGTCCTTGGGGAGGCTGTGGCAGGCCCTCTGCAGAGCTCTTGACCTTTCCTGAGCACCAAGCAGAGCACCCAAGCTGCTAATCCCCAACCACAGACGTGCCCAGGCAGCGCTGCCAACCAGGCAGCCTGCGGGGTGCCGAACGGTGAGGGCGGAGCCCCAGCATCCCCCCAAAACCACACAAAACTGGAAGGAGACTCAGCCACAGCTGCTGGGAACTCTTCTGCTCAGTAAGGGGAAGGACATCTGCCTTCTGAGAAGAGCAGCCCAAACCAGAGGCCCGTGCAGGCCCGCATGGTGCTGGCGACCTTAGAGCTCCCAGGTCATGGCCCAAAGTGGCTCTCAGGATGTGAGCTTCCACTGCACTGGCGGTGCTGCTCTCTACCTGAGGAAGGTCTCTCTGAGCATGGCTGGGCTTTCTCCTTTGAGCAGGAGATGCCGTGATGCTGTCTGTCGGCAGTCATCACCTTCTCCGAGTGTGCCGGGACAGCCTTTCAGCAGGGCAGGCTCGCAGGTCGCGTTCCTTCCACGCCAATGTGCCAGGAAGGCAGTGCAGCACTCACTGCTGCCCTACGTGCCTGTGGCTGGCTGAGCAAGGGCTTTCAGAAGCATCCACCACATGGACATGGGGTGCTGGTGAAGGGGAAGGTCTGGCAAAGTGGCAGTGTGCGTGTGCCAGGAGGATGTCTCTAGCGAGGCTGCAGGTGGAAATGGCAGCTGGAGCCCTTCCCTTCCAGAGGTCTCCCTGGGACAAAGCAAAGGGCGCAGGAGCAGCAGCACTGGGGGTCAAGGGGGAGCTCCAGCTGCCTTGGCTCTGCAAAGAGCTTGCCCCCAGCTTCTGCAGGCAGGGCACAGAGGCTGTGCTGAGCATCGCCACCGCCTCAGCCACACACGAGCCGAGCTGCTGTCAGCTTGAGTCACCAGGCAAAGGGCTGGCCCCGTGCGGGCACGCAGCACAGCAGGTTGAAAAAGCTGCTTTGGGGAAGGTGCAGTCCCTGCCCGCCCGCCGGCTGCAGAACCCAGCACCCGCCATCTGGCAGCACCGCTGCCCCGACACCCTCTCTGCGGGACAAGAGCAGCCCACGGCAGCCTGACGCTTTCCAGCCACGGCTGCACCCGCTCTCAAGGCCGACTCCTCCAGCCCCGAGCACATCCCCTGCTGACGGCTGCTGGACGGGTCTCGCTTGCCCAGCAAGCTGGCCCCTGTGCCAGGCTGGCTGAAAGCTTCCCTTGCTGGCAGAGATGAATTCCCACCCCTAGGGGAAGGACAGTAGAGCCAAGGAGAGACAGAGCGAGAGATTTCCCCAGTGCCGTAGGGTGTCTTCCTCCCTCAGAGGAAAACCAACCCAAACCAAGCAGCGCAGTCCCCCTGCCTAGCAAACTCCTTGAGGTGAGCCGAGTATTTTCCTGCTCTGAAAACGTGCTGGATTTCATGCAGCAGTGCCCCTGCGAGGCATAGCCCAGCCGTTGGGAAGGGGCGGCACCGAAAGGTGCACGGAGGGTTCTGGGTGGCTCCGAAGCAACCCCAGGGCTCGTGCTGCAGTGGATTTACAGCAGGCATTCGACTGCTGGCCATGGAAATGTTTGCGGCGGCCTCTGAAGCACAGCAGTCTTCCCTCCACTGGCACCCTAACGTAGGGGCAGGAGCTGAGCTCGGCAACACAGGTGCGAGGGCAAGTGCTGGGAGCCCCCTTGCCTTCCCTGATGACGCCTTGATAGCCCAGGCCTTCGCAGTCCCCCGCCCCCCGCCCCGAGAAAACAGGCTGTGGAGCCCTTCCCTCAGGCAGGCGCGTTGGACAGAAACTCGGGCTCCTCGGCCTTGCTAGCCGGGCAGAAGGTGTCGGCCAGCTCTCGGAGGAGTTGCTGGCGACAAAGAGGAAATCGCAAGAGCAGCAAAAGGATACCAGGACGTCAAAGCAGCGCTTGGAAGTAAAGTCTTTATTCTGTGCTGGGGGCGGAGGGGGGTGGGGGATAAGAGGAGGAGGGGGCTCCCCTCCCCGGGGGCTCTCTGGCTCTGGGCAGCAGCTGTGCTGGAAGATGCTTAGAGGATCCCAGCTGGAGGGGCTGTGCCACGCGGTGAGGCCTGTTCTCCGCTGACACGCGAGTCGGCACCGTCAGCAGCCCCTGCGGCTCAGAGAGAGCCAGGGAAGCACAGGGGCATGCGCGCCACAGAGTGCCGAGCCTTCCCTGGCCCGGCAAAGGCAGCGGGAGTGAGGTGCAGCACAGCCCTCTGCGATGTGCTTCCTGCATGTTCTTCTCCCCACGGATTGTTCCAGAGTCTGAGCAAGCTCCCTCAGCACGCGCATTACTCCAGCGTGCCCCTCACAAGCTTTCCAAGCATGCGTCTCTGCCGGGCTCCTCTCTGGGAAGGGGGCTTTGGAGCTGTTGGAGGGACGGGCTGCCTGGAATACTGCTGGCCCGTGGAGGGGAAGGTGTCTCGCGTGCTCCCTGGCCTCGCTTTAGCTTGGGTTTCTGGCACTGGAGCGCAAGGTCTTGATGGGGGTGCCGAGGGGTAATAGAGGGGCTTCTGCACGCCTTCTGCTGTGCTCTGAGCATCTTGCTCAGAGCTTTGGAGGACAGAGGGGAGGAGATGAGGTGACAGTTCCTCTTCAGACTGTGCTTCTGCCTCTGAAGGCATGGCCATTCCGGGGACCATGATAGGTGGGAGCTTTGTGCTTGGTTGAGGTGTGTCTAAGTTTTTAGCGGGGATTTTCTTTTCTGCTGGCCTTAGAAAGCCCTGGCCCGGAGAGCTCTCCTTCCCATCTCTTGGTCTGCGCTGTTTTGCGACCCGCCTTCCACAATTGACTCCTGAAGCCACTGTACTCAGAGGGGGACCACACCGCTCTAATAGCTGCTCCACTAGCCCACTCTCCTCCGTGCTTTCTTCTGAAGAGTCCTCAAAGGAGCTTGCCTTTGCATGCACTTCTTTTTCTAACTTCTCCTCCTCCTCCTTCTTCAGGCTGTCTAGAGCACCACGGACAATCCTTTCAGCATACGCTGTTAATTCTGCGTGGAGATGCTGAACCTGGCAAATGGCATTTTGGATGCCACGCCTTGCAAGCATGCTACTCTCCGGGGATACAGTTGCAAGATTTTGCAAAGGCTGCAGCGGGGGCAACCTTGTGGCTTCTGACAGCCAATGTGCAGATTCCCTAGATGATCCTTCCCCTTCTTTTGTGCTCTGGGTGGAGACAGGCGTCTGGGGTGGCTGCGGTTGTCTCTCAGAAATCGTTTCAAGGGGCAGCTTCAGGACTTCAGAAAATTTACACTGGAAGTGCCGTTCAAATTGAGAAGCCACGAATGATTGCAAGGTGGCTCCAACACTCACAACTGCATCTGTGGGGATTTGGTCAAGAGAAGGCAGAGAAGATGCTCCATCATAGCCTGCTCCCTCAGCTTGCCTCGCTCCGCTTCCTCCCGCTTCGGCAGCTCGCGTGGCTCCTCCGGCAACGAGCTGCTGCCTCCGCCTGGCCAACAGCCTGGGCTCAGAGGCGTCTGACGGGCTGCATAGCAAACGCTTCCCTAAGCGATCCCAAAGGGTTGCTGCAATCTCTCTGGCCGCCTGCCCGATTTCCTGCTGGAGATCTGCAGGCGATGTCTCTGAAGGCTCTGCCCTTCTCGCACTAGCCAATATCCTTCCGCTGATGGCCAGGGGAGCCCGCCTTAAAACGTGGACCGCCGGATGCAGCTCTTTCACCCTCTGCAGCACTTCCTCGACCACGCTCTCAGCCAACTCTTGCAGCTCCTGGGCTTCTGTCGGCGTAGTGCACACCAGCGTAGTCTGGACTTCGTGATGCACTTCTCCCGTTAAAGGCTTCTGTAACAGAAACCAGCAGGAACTGATGAGGGAACGGTGAAGAAAAGGGTACAGGAGAGGGAGGAGGGTAAGTTGTTGGGCTGGACTCTTTGCGCTCTTCTGCCGTGGGTGCTGCCTGCTCTCACGACACCTCTGCCTCTTCTCTGAGGCTCACTTGCACCTTTTCCAGTGCGCATGTGAAGAAGGCTAGTTTTGAGACCAAGAGAATAGAAAGGCAGTGCTTGTTCCTGGAGCACCCAGCTGCTCCTGTACTTTCCCTGCCAGGCTGCTCCACCGGATGGAGCCAGGCAGCATTTCCCACGCCCCGCTAATGAGACTCGGGCAACAGCAGGCTCTCCTCTAAGCTAACCTTGGAGCTCCTGCAGGAGGGAACTAGCCCACGGGTGGCTAAGCACTGGCACTATCGGCCTCAGGGACGCTGC
The DNA here is from genome assembly GCF_036370855.1 of Dromaius novaehollandiae. Classification (NCBI taxonomy): domain Eukaryota; kingdom Metazoa; phylum Chordata; class Aves; order Casuariiformes; family Dromaiidae; genus Dromaius; species Dromaius novaehollandiae. The sequence continues at coordinate 6,387,828 of NC_088113.1, read as the reverse complement.
ATGTCTGGCTGCTCGCCACACGAGAAACAAGCAACAGGGACCGTGGGGGCACGTAGTGCAGCTAAGGGATTGATGCTGAGTAGGGGAGCCTGAGAGCACAAGAGCCCACCAAGAGTGCCGGGCACACCTGGTCCTGCTCAGCCTGCTGGGGGAGGCGTTTGTCTGCTCCAGGAGCCTCAGGCTTCTCCATGCTCTCCGCAATCATGGCGAGATACCTTTGAAGAGAAACAGAGATGGCTGAAACAGAGCGCCTGCAGCTCTCTTGCCCAGACCACTCCCTGCTCAGCCACTGCCCTCGTCCCGCTCTGGCCTTCCTGGCTCCAGCGCCCCAAACAGCTTCCAGCTGCCTTTGCCAGGCTCCAAACACTGATTGCACCACTCTAGGCACAACCAGCATCTGCTCGCGCAGCAATTTGGCGGTCTTCCGTGGAACGCAAGGCTCCAGCTGGCACCTCGCTGAAGGGCCACGGTCCCGCTCCTAGCGCAAGCGTTCCTTGTCCTGTCTCTTACCTGGCCCTCACGTCCCGCTCTGCAGCTCTCAAACTCTCTTGTTGCTCCCACAGCAGCCGCTCTCGCAGGTGAGAAATGTCCATCCCCTGTGGCAGTTCGGGGGCACTCTTTAATTTTGCCAGTTGTTCTCGAAGCCTTTTCTGAAAGTTGACACCAGCTCTCAGCTCCCCTCTGCCACAACACGCTCTCACGCACCTGCGTGTGGAGCCTTCACCCTGGCCCAGAGCAGCGCTGTGCTTCAGCCACGCACCCGGGGCGGGAGAGAAGGGCTTGCCTCAGCACTCGCGGCGGGCCCTCGGGCCTGCCTGTGCCCAGCCCCGCGCCCTGCGCTAGCTCAGCACGGAGCCGCGCAGTCGTTTCCGTGCCACAAGGCCTGGCACGCCAGCGCAGCCTTCCCCGCTTCTTCAGGGCAGGCCTTGCTGAGGGAAAAGAAGTGAGGCCCCCACCCTCTGCACCGGGAAGCGTGCCTGTGAGCCCTGAGCTGTACGTACTTGTTCTCGACGGTACGTTTTGTGCGCCTCTGTCCTGAGCGTGGCCAGATACTGCCTGCAGTCGTTGAACTCCCGCAGAGTGCACACGACCTGCGGTGGGACGAGGGCAGAAATCACCCAAGGCTTGTCACGCTCGCTACGCAGCCGGCCTTGCCAGCAAGAGCGCTAACGCAGCGGGAGCTGCTCCCCTGCACCCCCTGCCCTGCGCAGCGGCTGGGGGCTCTGTTCCCACCCCCGCAGCGGGCAGCAGCGCTCCTCGCTCCGCCGCCAGGCCACGCACCCGCTGCTCCGTCGGCGCCCAGGCAGCGCGGCACGGCCCTGGCAGAGCAGGCGTGGGACTTCCCCGAGCGGGCTTTGGGCTCCTGCTGCCCCCAGGCAAAGCAGCGCAGCAGCCCCGCGCCCTCCGCCCACAAGAGGCGGCTGCAGCAAGCGCTCTGGCAACCCTGCCTCCTGGAAACTCTTCTTCTCACCCCCATAGCCAACCTACTTTGCCATCCCTGGTGACGCAACCTCCTCTCTGCAGTCTCCGCAGGTTGTCTTTGCGGTTGTAGTAGGCCTGCAAATGCGGGTCATGCAGACCGTTGTACTCGTTGCTTAGTAAGCGGCAGTGTGGGTCGCCCAGATTGAAATAACCAGATGGCTGGTGAAGCTGTAAAACGTATCGTCCGCAGCATGAGCAGGGTAGGAGGGATCAGGAAAGAGACAAAGACACTTCAGAGCTTCCTCAGCCCATAGGGTAGCTTCTTCAGCCTCTGAGGTTTAGAGTAATTCCTGGCTCAGCACTTAGCTCAGCTCTGAATTTTACCCAAAGGACAGATTTTGCTACTTGAGAAAAAGCCTGGGGCCTACAGCTTCAGTCTTGGGGTCATCTATTGTTACTGTATGCAAGTGAGGAGCTATTTATGGGGCCATTTGAGAAGATGTCCCATTTCTCCACTAACATTTACTTTTCCTTTTCTGCATCCAGGGTTGCAGTTCTAAGGAGCTCGCCAGAAAGTTTGCATCTACCTATGGTTTCTTTCCTTTGGCAATTCACTGTGATTGCAAAATGAGGTTGTTGTCAGGAGAGCCACAAAACTGTACGTGTGAAAATAGAAAGTGAGTTTGAATAGCTGATACCAGAAGTCTTTCCCATCGCTGTGAAGTCCTAACAAATAGCACAGCCACAGTGCAGGGCAGAGGAGGGTGGGGAGAAGGCAAGAGAAACCCCCCCAAGCAGAAGAGGCATGCAAGCCAAGCAGGAAGAAGTGCAGGAAATCTCCACACCAAAAACTTTTGTCCTGGTGTTTCAAAGTTAGCAAATCTCTGCTCCGCTGTAAGCAGTCTCCTCAGGGTTAGGCAGTCCTAAGGAGCGCCTTGGCTAACTTTGCCTCCGAGTAGTATCTGTATTGGCAACAGTGTATTGAGGCCCGGAAGAAAGAAGAGACTCCCTCTGTTTCCCTAGCAGAGAGGCCATGGCATTGGCATATACCCAAAGAACTGAAGCAGGAGAAATTTTGACTCTCCTTGATGATGATGGTGAGCCCTCCCATTTCTTCTCCAGGCTGCTCAGTGTATCTGGGCAAGCAGAGGCTGAAAAAGCAGGGACTTTTCCTACTCCTTTCTACTGCTTTTACCTTTTGCCCCAGCTTGCTCCGGTAGAAGACAGGGTTGGAGCCAGGCAGCAAAGGGAGTTTGACCCCCAGCGGCATATCCAGCAGCTCAGGACATCCTGCTCCGAGCTGCTGTCTTCTGCGCCCGGGCTAGAAAGACAGAGACGCTCATGGGCATTCGGGCCTCCATCTCAAGAGCCTTCTTGCAGAGCGCTTACCGGAAATGCTCTTTAAAGAGCCCAGACAAGGAGAGTGCAAAGAGTGGCCTATTCCACAGCAGCTCTTTGCTTCATCGCCTCCTTCCCCACAGCTCCAACGCCTGTAAACCAGCCCCCTGGGGTCCTTGCACAGCACCCCTCCTACCTGCTGAGCTCAAATCCAGCACGGGCAGAGAGACAGGAGCCCCTGGGAGCCTGCACTGGCATCCCTCTAGGCCTACCACTCTCACTTCCCTCCGCACTGCCCCAGGCCCCAGAGCAGCCCGCGCGGTCGCCGGCTCCCAAGCTGAGCCCTCTCCATCCGTCCAGCACGCACCTTGCCCCTCTTCTCCTCTGCACTCAGCAGTCCGTCTGCGTCTCGCAGCCCTGCAGCCAGGTAATGCTCCATGGCTCCTCTCGAGAGCCCTCCTGCAGCTGCGACCCTCCACCGGCACCTCTCGCTCCAGCGGCACCCAGCTCCGGTCGCCCCAGCCGGTCTCCCGGCGAGCGGCACGCCCAGAACAATCGCGCATTGTTGCATTGCCGCTTTCCCGCGCCACCGCCCCGCCGCTGCCGGGCCAGCCCGGGGCCGGCCTGCAGCCCTGGCCTGCCCTCGGCTTGCAGGAGAGTTCAAGAGCAAGGCCGACCCAGTCCTTGGGGAGGCTGTGGCAGGCCCTCTGCAGAGCTCTTGACCTTTCCTGAGCACCAAGCAGAGCACCCAAGCTGCTAATCCCCAACCACAGACGTGCCCAGGCAGCGCTGCCAACCAGGCAGCCTGCGGGGTGCCGAACGGTGAGGGCGGAGCCCCAGCATCCCCCCAAAACCACACAAAACTGGAAGGAGACTCAGCCACAGCTGCTGGGAACTCTTCTGCTCAGTAAGGGGAAGGACATCTGCCTTCTGAGAAGAGCAGCCCAAACCAGAGGCCCGTGCAGGCCCGCATGGTGCTGGCGACCTTAGAGCTCCCAGGTCATGGCCCAAAGTGGCTCTCAGGATGTGAGCTTCCACTGCACTGGCGGTGCTGCTCTCTACCTGAGGAAGGTCTCTCTGAGCATGGCTGGGCTTTCTCCTTTGAGCAGGAGATGCCGTGATGCTGTCTGTCGGCAGTCATCACCTTCTCCGAGTGTGCCGGGACAGCCTTTCAGCAGGGCAGGCTCGCAGGTCGCGTTCCTTCCACGCCAATGTGCCAGGAAGGCAGTGCAGCACTCACTGCTGCCCTACCTGCCTGCGGCTGGCTGAGCAAGGGCTTGCAGAAGCATCCACCACATGGACATGGGGTGCTGGTGAAGGGGAAGGTCTGGCAAAGTGGCAGTGTGCGTGTGCCAGGAGGATGTCTCTAGCGAGGCTGCAGGTGGAAATGGCAGCTGGAGCCCTTCCCTTCCAGAGGTCTCCCTGGGACAAAGCAAAGGGCGCAGGAGCAGCAGCACTGGGGGTCAAGGGGGAGCTCCAGCTGCCTTGGCTCTGCAAAGAGCTTGCCCCCAGCTTCTGCAGGCAGGGCACAGAGGCTGTGCTGAGCATCGCCACCGCCTCAGCCACACACGAGCCGAGCTGCTGTCAGCTTGAGTCACCAGGCAAAGGGCTGGCCCCGTGCGGGCACGCAGCACAGCAGGTTGAAAAAGCTGCTTTGGGGAAGGTGCAGTCCCTGCCCGCCCGCCGGCTGCAGAACCCAGCACCCGCCATCTGGCAGCACCGCTGCCCCGACACCCTCTCTGCGGGACAAGAGCAGCCCACGGCAGCCTGACGCTTTCCAGCCACGGCTGCACCCGCTCTCAAGGCCGACTCCTCCAGCCCCGAGCACATCCCCTGCTGACGGCTGCTGGACGGGTCTCGCTTGCCCAGCAAGCTGGCCCCTGTGCCAGGCTGGCTGAAAGCTTCCCTTGCTGGCAGAGATGAATTCCCACCCCTAGGGGAAGGACAGTAGAGCCAAGGAGAGACAGAGCGAGAGATTTCCCCAGTGCCGTAGGGTGTCTTCCTCCCTCAGAGGAAAACCAACCCAAACCAAGCAGCGCAGTCCCCCTGCCTAGCAAACTCCTTGAGGTGAGCCGAGTATTTTCCTGCTCTGAAAACGTGCTGGATTTCATGCAGCAGTGCCCCTGCGAGGCATAGCCCAGCCGTTGGGAAGGGGCGGCACCGAAAGGTGCACGGAGGGTTCTGGGTGGCTCCGAAGCAACCCCAGGGCTCGTGCTGCAGTGGATTTACAGCAGGCATTCGACTGCTGGCCATGGAAATGTTTGCGGCGGCCTCTGAAGCACAGCAGTCTTCCCTCCACTGGCACCCTAACGTAGGGGCAGGAGCTGAGCTCGGCAACACAGGTGCGAGGGCAAGTGCTGGGAGCCCCCTTGCCTTCCCTGATGACGCCTTGATAGCCCAGGCCTTCGCAGTCCCCCGCCCCCCGCCCCGAGAAAACAGGCTGTGGAGCCCTTCCCTCAGGCAGGCGCGTTGGACAGAAACTCGGGCTCCTCGGCCTTGCTAGCCGGGCAGAAGGTGTCGGCCAGCTCTCGGAGGAGTTGCTGGCGACAAAGAGGAAATCGCAAGAGCAGCAAAAGGATACCAGGACGTCAAAGCAGCGCTTGGAAGTAAAGTCTTTATTCTGTGCTGGGGGCGGAGGGGGGTGGGGGATAAGAGGAGGAGGGGGCTCCCCTCCCCGGGGGCTCTCTGGCTCTGGGCAGCAGCTGTGCTGGAAGATGCTTAGAGGATCCCAGCTGGAGGGGCTGTGCCACGCGGTGAGGCCTGTTCTCCGCTGACACGCGAGTCGGCACCGTCAGCAGCCCCTGCGGCTCAGAGAGAGCCAGGGAAGCACAGGGGCATGCGCGCCACAGAGTGCCGAGCCTTCCCTGGCCCGGCAAAGGCAGCGGGAGTGAGGTGCAGCACAGCCCTCTGCGATGTGCTTCCTGCATGTTCTTCTCCCCACGGATTGTTCCAGAGTCTGAGCAAGCTCCCTCAGCACGCGCATTACTCCAGCGTGCCCCTCACAAGCTTTCCAAGCATGCGTCTCTGCCGGGCTCCTCTCTGGGAAGGGGGCTTTGGAGCTGTTGGAGGGACGGGCTGCCTGGAATACTGCTGGCCCGTGGAGGGGAAGGTGTCTCGCGTGCTCCCTGGCCTCGCTTTAGCTTGGGTTTCTGGCACTGGAGCGCAAGGTCTTGATGGGGGTGCCGAGGGGTAATAGAGGGGCTTCTGCACACCTTCTGCTGTGCTCTGAGCATCTTGCTCAGAGCTTTGGAGGACAGAGGGGAGGAGATGAGGTGACAGTTCCTCTTCAGACTGTGCTTCTGCCTCTGAAGGCATGGCCATTCCGGGGACCATGATAGGTGGGAGCTTTGTGCTTGGTTGAGGTGTGTCTAAGTTTTTAGCGGGGATTTTCTTTTCTGCTGGCCTTAGAAAGCCCTGGCCCAGAGAGCTCTCCTTCCCATCTCTTGGTCTGCGCTGTTTTGCGACCCGCCTTCCACAATTGACTCCTGAAGCCACTGTACTCAGAGGGGGACCACACCGCTCTAATAGCTGCTCCACTAGCCCACTCTCCTCCGTGCTTTCTTCTGAAGAGTCCTCAAAGGAGCTTGCCTTTGCATGCACTTCTTTTTCTAACTTCTCCTCCTCCTCCTTCTTCAGGCTGTCTAGAGCACCACGGACAATCCTTTCAGCATACGCTGTTAATTCTGCGTGGAGATGCTGAACCTGGCAAATGGCATTTTGGATGCCACGCCTTGCAAGCGTGCTACTCTCCGGGGATACAGTTGCAAGATTTTGCAAAGGCTGCAGCGGGGGCAACCTTGTGGCTTCTGACAGCCAATGTGCAGATTCCCTAGATGATCCTTCCCCTTCTTTTGTGCTCTGGGTGGAGACAGGCGTCTGGGGTGGCTGCGGTTGTCTCTCAGAAATCGTTTCAAGGGGCAGCTTCAGGACTTCAGAAAATTTACACTGGAAGTGCCGTTCAAATTGAGAAGCCACGAATGATTGCAAGGTGGCTCCAACACTCACAACTGCATCTGTGGGGATTTGGTCAAGAGAAGGCAGAGAAGATGCTCCATCATAGCCTGCTCCCTCAGCTTGCCTCGCTCCGCTTCCTCCCGCTTCGGCAGCTCGCGTGGCTCCTCCGGCAACGAGCTGCTGCCTCCGCCTGGCCAACAGCCTGGGCTCAGAGGCGTCTGACGGGCTGCATAGCAAACGCTTCCCTAAGCGATCCCAAAGGGTTGCTGCAATCTCTCTGGCCGCCTGCCCGATTTCCTGCTGGAGATCTGCAGGCGATGTCTCTGAAGGCTCTGCCCTTCTCGCACTAGCCAATATCCTTCCGCTGATGGCCAGGGGAGCCCGCCTTAAAACGTGGACCGCCGGATGCAGCTCTTTCACCCTCTGCAGCACTTCCTCGACCACGCTCTCAGCCAACTCTTGCAGCTCCTGGGCTTCTGTCGGCGTAGTGCACACCAGCGTAGTCTGGACTTCGTGATGCACTTCTCCCGTTAAAGGCTTCTGTAACAGAAACCAGCAGGAACTGATGAGGGAACGGTGAAGAAAAGGGTACAGGAGAGGGAGGAGGGTAAGTTGTTGGGCTGGACTCTTTGCGCTCTTCTGCCGTGGGTGCTGCCTGCTCTCACGACACCTCTGCCTCTTCTCTGAGGCTCACTTGCACCTTTTCCAGTGCGCATGTGAAGAAGGCTAGTTTTGAGACCAAGAGAATAGAAAAGCAGTGCTTGTTCCTGGAGCACCCAGCTGCTCCTGTACTTTCCCTGCCAGGCTGCTCCACCGGATGGAGCCAGGCAGCATTTCCCACGCCCCGCTAATGAGACTCGGGCAACAGCAGGCTCTCCTCTAAGCTAACCTTGGAGCTCCTGCAGGAGGGAACTAGCCCACGGGTGGCTAAGCACTGGCACTATCGGCCTCAGGGACGCTGCATGTCTGGCTGCTCGCCACACGAGAAACAAGCAACGGGGACCGTGGGGGCACGTAGTGCAGCTAAGGGATTGATGCTGAGTAGGGGAGCCTGAGAGCACAAGAGCCCACCAAGAGTGCCGGGCACACCTGGTCCTGCTCAGCCTGCTGGGGGAGGCGTTTGTCTGCTCCAGGAGCCTCAGGCTTCTCCATGCTCTCCGCAATCATGGCGAGATACCTTTGAAGAGAAACAGAGATGGCTGAAACAGAGCGCCTGCAGCTCTCTTGCCCAGACCACTCCCTGCTCAGCCACTGCCCTCGTCCCGCTCTGGCCTTCCTGGCTCCAGCGCCCCAAACAGCTTCCAGCTGCCTTTGCCAGGCTCCAAACACTGATTGCACCACTCTAGGCACAACCAGCATCTGCTCGCGCAGCAATTTGGCGGTCTTCCGTGGAACGCAAGGCTCCAGCTGGCACCTCGCTGAAGGGCCACGGTCCCGCTCCTAGCGCAAGCGTTCCTTGTCCTGTCTCTTACCTGGCCCTCACGTCCCGCTCTGCAGCTCTCAAACTCTCTTGTTGCTCCCACAGCAGCCGCTCTCGCAGGTGAGAAATGTCCATCCCCTGTGGCAGTTCGGGGGCACTCTTTAATTTTGCCAGTTGTTCTCGAAGCCTTTTCTGAAAGTTGACACCAGCTCTCAGCTCCCCTCTGCCACAACACGCTCTCACGCACCTGCGTGTGGAGCCTTCACCCTGGCCCAGAGCAGCGCTGTGCTTCAGCCACGCACCCGGGGCGGGAGAGAAGGGCTTGCCTCAGCACTCGCGGCGGGCCCTCGGGCCTGCCTGTGCCCAGCCCCGCGCCCTGCGCTAGCTCAGCACGGAGCCGCGCAGTCGTTTCCGTGCCACAAGGCCTGGCACGCCAGCGCAGCCTTCCCCGCTTCTTCAGGGCAGGCCTTGCTGAGGGAAAAGAAGTGAGGCCCCCACCCTCTGCACCGGGAAGCGTGCCTGTGAGCCCTGAGCTGTACGTACTTGTTCTCGACGGTACGTTTTGTGCGCCTCTGTCCTGAGCGTGGCCAGATACTGCCTGTAGTCGTTGAACTCCCGCAGAGTGCACACGACCTGCGGTGGGACGAGGGCAGAAATCACCCAAGGCTTGTCACGCTCGCTACGCAGCCGGCCTTGCCAGCAAGAGCACTAACGCAGCGGGAGCTGCTCCCCTGCACCCCCTGCCCTGCGCAGCGGCTGGGGGCTCTGCTCCCACCCCCGCAGCGGGCAGCAGCGCTCCTCGCTCCGCCGCCAGGCCACGCACCCGCTGCTCCGTCGGCGCCCAGGCAGCGCGGCACGGCCCTGGCAGAGCAGGCGTGGGACTTCCCCGAGCGGGCTTTGGGCTCCTGCTGCCCCCAGGCAAAGCAGCGCAGCAGCCCCGCGCCCTCCGCCCACAAGAGGCGGCTGCAGCAAGCGCTCTGGCAACCCTGCCTCCTGGAAACTCTTCTTCTCACCCCCATAGCCAACCTACTTTGCCATCCCTGGTGACGCAACCTCCTCTCTGCAGTCTCCGCAGGTTGTCTTTGCGGTTGTAGTAGGCCTGCAAATGCGGGTCATGCAGACCGTTGTACTCGTTGCTTAGTAAGCGGCAGTGTGGGTCGCCCAGATTGAAATAACCAGATGGCTGGTGAAGCTGTAAAACGTATCGTCCGCAGCATGAGCAGGGTAGGAGGGATCAGGAAAGAGACAAAGACACTTCAGAGCTTCCTCAGCCCATAGGGTAGCTTCTTCAGCCTCTGAGGTTTAGAGTAATTCCTGGCTCAGCACTTAGCTCAGCTCTGAATTTTACCCAAAGGACAGATTTTGCTACTTGAGAAAAAGCCTGGGGCCTACAGCTTCAGTCTTGGGGTCATCTATTGTTACTGTATGCAAGTGAGGAGCTATTTATGGGGCCATTTGAGAAGATGTCCCATTTCTCCACTAACATTTACTTTTCCTTTTCTGCACCCAGGGTTGCAGTTCTAAGGAGCTCGCCAGAAAGTTTGCATCTACCTATGGTTTCTTTCCTTTGGCAATTCACTGTGATTGCAAAATGAGGTTGTTGTCAGGAGAGCCACAAAACTGTACGTGTGAAAATAGAAAGTGAGTTTGAATAGCTGATACCAGAAGTCTTTCCCATCGCTGTGAAGTCCTAACAAATAGCACAGCCACAGTGCAGGGCAGAGGAGGGTGGGGAGAAGGCAAGAGAAACCCCCCCAAGCAGAAGAGGCATGCAAGCCAAGCAGGAAGAAGTGCAGGAAATCTCCACACCAAAAACTTTTGTCCTGGTGTTTCAAAGTTAGCAAATCTCTGCTCCGCTGTAAGCAGTCTCCTCAGGGTTAGGCAGTCCTAAGGAGCGCCTTGGCTAACTTTGCCTCCGAGTAGTATCTGTATTGGCAACAATGTATTGAGGCCCGGAAGAAAGAAGAGACTCCCTCTGTTTCCCTAGCAGAGAGGCCATGGCATTGGCATATACCCAAAGAACTGAAGCAGGAGAAATTTTGACTCTCCTTGATGATGATGGTGAGCCCTCCCATTTCTTCTCCAGGCTGCTCAGTGTATCTGGGCAAGCAGAGGCTGAAAAAGCAGGGACTTTTCCTACTCCTTTCTACTGCTTTTACCTTTTGCCCCAGCTTGCTCCGGTAGAAGACAGGGTTGGAGCCAGGCAGCAAAGGGAGTTTGACCCCCAGCGGCATATCCAGCAGCTCAGGACATCCTGCTCCGAGCTGCTGTCTTCTGCGCCCGGGCTAGAAAGACAGAGACGCTCATGGGCATTCGGGCCACCATCTCAAGAGCCTTCTTGCAGAGCGCTTACCGGAAATGCTCTTTAAAGAGCCCAGACAAGGAGAGTGCAAAGAGTGGCCTATTCCACAGCAGCTCTTTGCTTCATCGCCTCCTTCCCCACAGCTCCAACGCCTGTAAACCAGCCCCCTGGGGTCCTTGCACAGCACCCCTCCTACCTGCTGAGCTCAAATCCAGCACGGGCAGAGAGACAGGAGCCCCTGGGAGCCTGCACTGGCATCCCTCTAGGCCTACCACTCTCACTTCCCTCCGCACTGCCCCAGGCCCCAGAGCAGCCCGCGCGGTCGCCGGCTCCCAAGCTGAGCCCTCTCCATCCGTCCAGCACGCACCTCGCCCCTCTTCTCCTCTGCACTCAGCAGTCCGTCTGCGTCTCGCAGCCCTGCAGCCAGGTAATGCTCCATGGCTCCTCTCGAGAGCCCTCCTGCAGCTGCGACCCTCCACCGGCACCTCTCGCTCCAGCGGCACCCAGCTCCGGTCGCCCCAGCCGGTCTCCCGGCGAGCGGCACGCCCAGAACAATCGCGCATTGTTGCATTGGCGCTTTCCCGCGCCACCGCCCCGCCGCTGCCGGGCCACCCCGGGGCCGGCCTGCAGCCCTGGCCTGCCCTCGGCTTGCAGGAGAGTTCAAGAGCAAGGCCGACCCAGTCCTTGGGGAGGCTGTGGCAGGCCCTCTGCAGAGCTCTTGACCTTTCCTGAGCACCAAGCAGAGCACCCAAGCTGCTAATCCCCAACCACAGACGTGCCCAGGCAGCGCTGCCAACCAGGCAGCCTGCGGGGTGCCGAACGGTGAGGGCGGAGCCCCAGCATCCCCCCAAAACCACACAAAACTGGAAGGAGACTCAGCCACAGCTGCTGGGAACTCTTCTGCTCAGTAAGGGGAAGGACATCTGCCTTCTGAGAAGAGCAGCCCAAACCAGAGGCCCGTGCAGGCCCGCATGGTGCTGGCGACCTTAGAGCTCCCAGGTCATGGCCCAAAGTGGCTCTCAGGATGTGAGCTTCCACTGCACTGGCGGTGCTGCTCTCTACCTGAGGAAGGTCTCTCTGAGCATGGCTGGGCTTTCTCCTTTGAGCAGGAGATGCCGTGATGCTGTCTGTCGGCAGTCATCACCTTCTCCGAGTGTGCCGGGACAGCCTTTCAGCAGGGCAGGCTCGCAGGTCGCGTTCCTTCCACGCCAATGTGCCAGGAAGGCAGTGCAGCACTCACTGCTGCCCTACGTGCCTGTGGCTGGCTGAGCAAGGGCTTTCAGAAGCATCCACCACATGGACATGGGGTGCTGGTGAAGGGGAAGGTCTGGCAAAGTGGCAGTGTGCGTGTGCCAGGAGGATGTCTCTAGCGAGGCTGCAGGTGGAAATGGCAGCTGGAGCCCTTCCCTTCCAGAGGTCTCCCTGGCACAAAGCAAAGGACGCAGGAGCGGCAGCACTGGGGGTCAAGGGGGAGCTCCAGCTGCCTTGGCTCTGCAAAGAGCTTGCCCCCAGCTTCTGCAGGCAGGGCACAGAGGCTGTGCTGAGCACCGCCACCGCCTCAGCCGCACACGAGCCGAGCTGCTGTCAGCTTGAGTCACCAGGCAAAGGGCTGGCCCCGTGCGGGCACGCAGCACAGCAGGTTGAAGAAGCTGCTTTGGGGAAGGTGCAGTCCCTGCCCGCCCGCCGGCTGCAGAACCCAGCACCCGCCATCTGGCAGCACCGCTGCCCCGACACCCTCTCTGCGGGACAAGAGCAGCCCACGGCAGCCTGACGCTTTCCAGCCACGGCTGCACCCGCTCTCAAGGCCGACTCCTCCAGCCCCGAGCACATCCCCTGCTGACGGCTGCTGGACGGGTCTCGCTTGCCCAGCAAGCTGGCCCCTGTGCCAGGCTGGCTGAAAGCTTCCCTTGCTGGCAGAGATGAATTCCCACCCCTAGGGGAAGGACAGTAGAGCCAAGGAGAGACAGAGCGAGAGATTTCCCCAGTGCCGTAGGGTGTCTTCCTCCCTCAGAGGAAAACCAACCCAAACCAAGCAGCGCAGTCCCCCTGCCTAGCAAACTCCTTGAGGTGAGCCGAGTATTTTCCTGCTCTGAAAACGTGCTGGATTTCATGCAGCAGTGCCCCTGCGAGGCATAGCCCAGCCGTTGGGAAGGGGCGGCACCGAAAGGTGCACGGAGGGTTCTGGGTGGCTCCGAAGCAACCCCAGGGCTCGTGCTGCAGTGGATTTACAGCAGGCATTCGACTGCTGGCCATGGAAATGTTTGCGGCGGCCTCTGAAGCACAGCAGTCTTCCCTCCACTGGCACCCTAACGTAGGGGCAGGAGCTGAGCTCGGCAACACAGGTGTGAGGGCAAGTGCTGGGAGCCCCCTTGCCTTCCCTGATGACGCCTTGATAGCCCAGGCCTTCGCAGTCCCCCGCCCCCCGCCCCGAGAAAACAGGCTGTGGAGCCCTTCCCTCAGGCAGGCGCGTTGGACAGAAACTCGGGCTCCTCGGCCTTGCTAGCCGGGCAGAAGGTGTCGGCCAGCTCTCGGAGGAGTTGCTGGCGACAAAGAGGAAATCGCAAGAGCAGCAAAAGGATACCAGGACGTCAAAGCAGCGCTTGGAAGTAAAGTCTTTATTCTGTGCTGGGGGCGGAGGGGGGTGGGGGATAAGAGGAGGAGGGGGCTCCCCTCCCCGGGGGCTCTCTGGCTCTGGGCAGCAGCTGTGCTGGAAGATGCTTAGAGGATCCCAGCTGGAGGGGCTGTGCCACGCGGTGAGGCCTGTTCTCCGCTGACACGCGAGTCGGCACCGTCAGCAGCCCCTGCGGCTCAGAGAGAGCCAGGGAAGCACAGGGGCATGCGCGCCACAGAGTGCCGAGCCTTCCCTGGCCCGGCAAAGGCAGCGGGAGTGAGGTGCAGCACAGCCCTCTGCGATGTGCTTCCTGCATGTTCTTCTCCCCACGGATTGTTCCAGAGTCTGAGCAAGCTCCCTCAGCACGCGCATTACTCCAGCGTGCCCCTCACAAGCTTTCCAAGCATGCGTCTCTGCCGGGCTCCTCTCTGGGAAGGGGGCTTTGGAGCTGTTGGAGGGACGGGCTGCCTGGAATACTGCTGGCCCGTGGAGGGGAAGGTGTCTCGCGTGCTCCCTGGCCTCGCTTTAGCTTGGGTTTCTGGCACTGGAGCGCAAGGTCTTGATGGGGGTGCCGAGGGGTAATAGAGGGGCTTCTGCACGCCTTCTGCTGTGCTCTGAGCATCTTGCTCAGAGCTTTGGAGGACAGAGGGGAGGAGATGAGGTGACAGTTCCTCTTCAGACTGTGCTTCTGCCTCTGAAGGCATGGCCATTCCGGGGACCATGATAGGTGGGAGCTTTGTGCTTGGTTGAGGTGTGTCTAAGTTTTTAGCGGGGATTTTCTTTTCTGCTGGCCTTAGAAAGCCCTGGCCCAGAGAGCTCTCCTTCCCATCTCTTGGTCTGCGCTGTTTTGCGACCCGCCTTCCACAATTGACTCCTGAAGCCACTGTACTCAGAGGGGGACCACACCGCTCTAATAGCTGCTCCACTAGCCCACTCTCCTCCGTGCTTTCTTCTGAAGAGTCCTCAAAGGAGCTTGCCTTTGCATGCATTTCTTTTTCTAACTTCTCCTCCTCCTCCTTCTTCAGGCTGTCTAGAGCACCACGGACAATCCTTTCAGCATACGCTGTTAATTCTGCGTGGAGATGCTGAACCTGGCAAATGGCATTTTGGATGCCACGCCTTGCAAGCATGCTACTCTCCGGGGATACAGTTGCAAGATTTTGCAAAGGCTGCAGCGGGGGCAACCTTGTGGCTTCTGACAGCCAATGTGCAGATTCCCTAGATGATCCTTCCCCTTCTTTTGTGCTCTGGGTGGAGACAGGCGTCTGGGGTGGCTGCGGTTGTCTCTCAGAAATCGTTTCAAGGGGCAGCTTCAGGACTTCAGAAAATTTACACTGGAAGTGCCGTTCAAATTGAGAAGCCACGAATGATTGCAAGGTGGCTCCAACACTCACAACTGCATCTGTGGGGATTTGGTCAAGAGAAGGCAGAGAAGATGCTCCATCATAGCCTGCTCCCTCAGCTTGCCTCGCTCCGCTTCCTCCCGCTTCGGCAGCTCGCGTGGCTCCTCCGGCAACGAGCTGCTGCCTCCGCCTGGCCAACAGCCTGGGCTCAGAGGCGTCTGACGGGCTGCATAGCAAACGCTTCCCTAAGCGATCCCAAAGGGTTGCTGCAATCTCTCTGGCCGCCTGCCCGATTTCCTGCTGGAGATCTGCAGGCGATGTCTCTGAAGGCTCTGCCCTTCTCGCACTAGCCAATATCCTTCCGCTGATGGCCAGGGGAGCCCGCCTTAAAACGTGGACCGCCGGATGCAGCTCTTTCACCCTCTGCAGCACTTCCTCGACCACGCTCTCAGCCAACTCTTGCAGCTCCTGGGCTTCTGTCGGCGTAGTGCACACCAGCGTAGTCTGGACTTCGTGATGCACTTCTCCCGTTAAAGGCTTCTGTAACAGAAACCAGCAGGAACTGATGAGGGAACGGTGAAGAAAAGGGTAGAGGAGAGGGAGGAGGGTAAGTTGTTGGGCTGGACTCTTTGCGCTCTTCTGCCGTGGGTGCTGCCTGCTCTCACGACACCTCTGCCTCTTCTCTGAGGCTCACTTGCACCTTTTCCAGTGCGCATGTGAAGAAGGCTAGTTTTGAGACCAAGAGAATAGAAAAGCAGTGCTTGTTCCTGGAGCACCCAGCTGCTCCTGTACTTTCCCTGCCAGGCTGCTCCACCGGATGGAGCCAGGCAGCATTTCCCACGCCCCGCTAATGAGACTCGGGCAACAGCAGGCTCTCCTCTAAGCTAACCTTGGAGCTCCTGCAGGAGGGAACTAGCCCACGGGTGGCTAAGCACAGGCACTATCGGCCTCAGGGACGCTGCATGTCTGGCTGCTCGCCACACGAGAAACAAGCAACGGGGACCGTGGGGGCACGTAGTGCAGCTAAGGGATTGATGCTGAGTAGGGGAGCCTGAGAGCACAAGAGCCCACCAAGAGTGCCGGGCACACCTGGTCCTGCTCAGCCTGCTGGGGGAGGCGTTTGTCTGCTCCAGGAGCCTCAGGCTTCTCCATGCTCTCCGCAATCATGGCGAGATACCTTTGAAGAGAAACAGAGATGGCTGAAACAGAGCGCCTGCAGCTCTCTTGCCCAGACCACTCCCTGCTCAGCCACTGCCCTCGTCCCGCTCTGGCCTTCCTGGCTCCAGCGCCCCAAACAGCTTCCAGCTGCCTTTGCCAGGCTCCAAACACTGATTGCACCACTCTAGGCACAACCAGCATCTGCTCGCGCAGCAATTTGGCGGTTTTCCGTGGAACGCAAGGCTCCAGCTGGCACCTCGCTGAAGGGCCACGGTCCCGCTCCTAGCGCAAGCGTTCCTTGTCCTGTCTCTTACCTGGCCCTCACGTCCCGCTCTGCAGCTCTCAAACTCTCTTGTTGCTCCCACAGCAGCCGCTCTCGCAGGTGAGAAATGTCCATCCCCTGTGGCAGTTCGGGGGCACTCTTTAATTTTGCCAGTTGTTCTCGAAGCCTTTTCTGAAAGTTGACACCAGCTCTCAGCTCCCCTCTGCCACAACACGCTCTCACGCACCTGCGTGTGGAGCCTTCACCCTGGCCCAGAGCAGCGCTGTGCTTCAGCCACGCACCCGGGGCGGGAGAGAAGGGCTTGCCTCAGCACTCGCGGCGGGCCCTCGGGCCTGCCTGTGCCCAGCCCCGCGCCCTGCGCTAGCTCAGCACGGAGCCGCGCAGTCGTTTCCGTGCCACAAGGCCTGGCACGCCAGCGCAGCCTTCCCCGCTTCTTCAGGGCAGGCCTTGCTGAGGGAAAAGAAGTGAGGCCCCCACCCTCTGCACCGGGAAGCGTGCCTGTGAGCCCTGAGCTGTACGTACTTGTTCTCGACGGTACGTTTTGTGCGCCTCTGTCCTGAGCGTGGCCAGATACTGCCTGTAGTCGTTGAACTCCCGCAGAGTGCACACCACCTGCGGTGGGACGAGGGCAGAAATCACCCAAGGCTTGTCACGCTCGCTACGCAGCCGGCCTTGCCAGCAAGAGCGCTAACGCAGCGGGAGCTGCTCCCCTGCACCCCCTGCCCTGCGCAGCGGCTGGGGGCTCTGCTCCCACCCCCGCAGCGGGCAGCAGCGCTCCTCGCTCCGCCGCCAGGCCACGCACCCGCTGCTCCGTCGGCGCCCAGGCAGCGCGGCACGGCCCTGGCAGAGCAGGCGTGGGACTTCCCCGAGCGGGCTTTGGGCTCCTGCTGCCCCCAGGCAAAGCAGCGCAGCAGCCCCGCGCCCTCCGCCCACAAGAGGCGGCTGCAGCAAGCGCTCTGGCAACCCTGCCTCCTGGAAACTCTTCTTCTCACCCCCATAGCCAACCTACTTTGCCATCCCTGGTGACGCAACCTCCTCTCTGCAGTCTCCGCAGGTTGTCTTTGCGGTTGTAGTAGGCCTGCAAATGCGGGTCATGCAGACCGTTGTACTCGTTGCTTAGTAAGCGGCAGTGTGGGTCGCCCAGATTGAAATAACCAGATGGCTGGTGAAGCTGTAAAACGTATCGTCCGCAGCATGAGCAGGGTAGGAGGGATCAGGAAAGAGACAAAGACACTTCAGAGCTTCCTCAGCCCATAGGGTAGCTTCTTCAGCCTCTGAGGTTTAGAGTAATTCCTGGCTCAGCACTTAGCTCAGCTCTGAATTTTACCCAAAGGACAGATTTTGCTACTTGAGAAAAAGCCTGGGGCCTACAGCTTCAGTCTTGGGGTCATCTATTGTTACTGTATGCAAGTGAGGAGCTATTTATGGGGCCATTTGAGAAGATGTCCCATTTCTCCACTAACATTTACTTTTCCTTTTCTGCACCCAGTCTTGCAGTTCTAAGGAGCTCGCCAGAAAGTTTGCATCTACCTATGGTTTCTTTCCTTTGGCAATTCACTGTGATTGCAAAATGAGGTTGTTGTCAGGAGAGCCACAAAACTGTACGTGTGAAAATAGAAAGTGAGTTTGAATAGCTGATACCAGAAGTCTTTCCCATCGCTGTGAAGTCCTAACAAATAGCACAGCCACAGTGCAGGGCAGAGGAGGGTGGGGAGAAGGCAAGAGAAACCCCCCCAAGCAGAAGAGGCATGCAAGCCAAGCAGGAAGAAGTGCAGGAAATCTCCACACCAAAAACTTTTGTCCTGGTGTTTCAAAGTTAGCAAATCTCTGCTCCGCTGTAAGCAGTCTCCTCAGGGTTAGGCAGTCCTAAGGAGCGCCTTGGCTAACTTTGCCTCCGAGTAGTATCTGTATTGGCAACAATGTATTGAGGCCCGGAAGAAAGAAGAGACTCCCTCTGTTTCCCTAGCAGAGAGGCCATGGCATTGGCATATACCCAAAGAACTGAAGCAGGAGAAATTTTGACTCTCCTTGATGATGATGGTGAGCCCTCCCATTTCTTCTCCAGGCTGCTCAGTGTATCTGGGCAAGCAGAGGCTGAAAAAGCAGGGACTTTTCCTACTCCTTTCTACTGCTTTTACCTTTTGCCCCAGCTTGCTCCGGTAGAAGACAGGGTTGGAGCCAGGCAGCAAAGGGAGTTTGACCCCCAGCGGCATATCCAGCAGCTCAGGACATCCTGCTCCGAGCTGCTGTCTTCTGCGCCCGGGCTAGAAAGACAGAGACGCTCATGGGCATTCGGGCCACCATCTCAAGAGCCTTCTTGCAGAGCGCTTACCGGAAATGCTCTTTAAAGAGCCCAGACAAGGAGAGTGCAAAGAGTGGCCTATTCCACAGCAGCTCTTTGCTTCATCGCCTCCTTCCCCACAGCTCCAACGCCTGTAAACCAGCCCCCTGGGGTCCTTGCACAGCACCCCTCCTACCTGCTGAGCTCAAATCCAGCACGGGCAGAGAGACAGGAGCCCCTGGGAGCCTGCACTGGCATCCCTCTAGGCCTACCACTCTCACTTCCCTCCGCACTGCCCCAGGCCCCAGAGCAGCCCGCGCGGTCGCCGGCTCCCAAGCTGAGCCCTCTCCATCCGTCCAGCACGCACCTCGCCCCTCTTCTCCTCTGCACTCAGCAGTCCGTCTGCGTCTCGCAGCCCTGCAGCCAGGTAATGCTCCATGGCTCCTCTCGAGAGCCCTCCTGCAGCTGCGACCCTCCACCGGCACCTCTCGCTCCAGCGGCACCCAGCTCCGGTCGCCCCAGCCGGTCTCCCGGCGAGCGGCACGCCCAGAACAATCGCGCATTGTTGCATTGCCGCTTTCCCGCGCCACCGCCCCGCCGCTGCCGGGCCAGCCCGGGGCCGGCCTGCAGCCCTGGCCTGCCCTCGGCTTGCAGGAGAGTTCAAGAGCAAGGCCGACCCAGTCCTTGGGGAGGCTGTGGCAGGCCCTCTGCAGAGCTCTTGACCTTTCCTGAGCACCAAGCAGAGCACCCAAGCTGCTAATCCCCAACCACAGACGTGCCCAGGCAGCGCTGCCAACCAGGCAGCCTGCGGGGTGCCGAACGGTGAGGGCGGAGCCCCAGCATCCCCCCAAAACCACACAAAACTGGAAGGAGACTCAGCCACAGCTGCTGGGAACTCTTCTGCTCAGTAAGGGGAAGGACATCTGCCTTCTGAGAAGAGCAGCCCAAACCAGAGGCCCGTGCAGGCCCGCATGGTGCTGGCGACCTTAGAGCTCCCAGGTCATGGCCCAAAGTGGCTCTCAGGATGTGAGCTTCCACTGCACTGGCGGTGCTGCTCTCTACCTGAGGAAGGTCTCTCTGAGCATGGCTGGGCTTTCTCCTTTGAGCAGGAGATGCCGTGATGCTGTCTGTCGGCAGTCATCACCTTCTCCGAGTGTGCCGGGACAGCCTTTCAGCAGGGCAGGCTCGCAGGTCGCGTTCCTTCCACGCCAATGTGCCAGGAAGGCAGTGCAGCACTCACTGCTGCCCTACGTGCCTGTGGCTGGCTGAGCAAGGGCTTTCAGAAGCATCCACCACATGGACATGGGGTGCTGGTGAAGGGGAAGGTCTGGCAAAGTGGCAGTGTGCGTGTGCCAGGAGGATGTCTCTAGCGAGGCTGCAGGTGGAAATGGCAGCTGGAGCCCTTCCCTTCCAGAGGTCTCCCTGGGACAAAGCAAAGGGCGCAGGAGCAGCAGCACTGGGGGTCAAGGGGGAGCTCCAGCTGCCTTGGCTCTGCAAAGAGCTTGCCCCCAGCTTCTGCAGGCAGGGCACAGAGGCTGTGCTGAGCATCGCCACCGCCTCAGCCACACACGAGCCGAGCTGCTGTCAGCTTGAGTCACCAGGCAAAGGGCTGGCCCCGTGCGGGCACGCAGCACAGCAGGTTGAAAAAGCTGCTTTGGGGAAGGTGCAGTCCCTGCCCGCCCGCCGGCTGCAGAACCCAGCACCCGCCATCTGGCAGCACCGCTGCCCCGACACCCTCTCTGCGGGACAAGAGCAGCCCACGGCAGCCTGACGCTTTCCAGCCACGGCTGCACCCGCTCTCAAGGCCGACTCCTCCAGCCCCGAGCACATCCCCTGCTGACGGCTGCTGGACGGGTCTCGCTTGCCCAGCAAGCTGGCCCCTGTGCCAGGCTGGCTGAAAGCTTCCCTTGCTGGCAGAGATGAATTCCCACCCCTAGGGGAAGGACAGTAGAGCCAAGGAGAGACAGAGCGAGAGATTTCCCCAGTGCCGTAGGGTGTCTTCCTCCCTCAGAGGAAAACCAACCCAAACCAAGCAGCGCAGTCCCCCTGCCTAGCAAACTCCTTGAGGTGAGCCGAGTATTTTCCTGCTCTGAAAACGTGCTGGATTTCATGCAGCAGTGCCCCTGCGAGGCATAGCCCAGCCGTTGGGAAGGGGCGGCACCGAAAGGTGCACGGAGGGTTCTGGGTGGCTCCGAAGCAACCCCAGGGCTCGTGCTGCAGTGGATTTACAGCAGGCATTCGACTGCTGGCCATGGAAATGTTTGCGGCGGCCTCTGAAGCACAGCAGTCTTCCCTCCACTGGCACCCTAACGTAGGGGCAGGAGCTGAGCTCGGCAACACAGGTGCGAGGGCAAGTGCTGGGAGCCCCCTTGCCTTCCCTGATGACGCCTTGATAGCCCAGGCCTTCGCAGTCCCCCGCCCCCCGCCCCGAGAAAACAGGCTGTGGAGCCCTTCCCTCAGGCAGGCGCGTTGGACAGAAACTCGGGCTCCTCGGCCTTGCTAGCCGGGCAGAAGGTGTCGGCCAGCTCTCGGAGGAGTTGCTGGCGACAAAGAGGAAATCGCAAGAGCAGCAAAAGGATACCAGGACGTCAAAGCAGCGCTTGGAAGTAAAGTCTTTATTCTGTGCTGGGGGCGGAGGGGGGTGGGGGATAAGAGGAGGAGGGGGCTCCCCTCCCCGGGGGCTCTCTGGCTCTGGGCAGCAGCTGTGCTGGAAGATGCTTAGAGGATCCCAGCTGGAGGGGCTGTGCCACGCGGTGAGGCCTGTTCTCCGCTGACACGCGAGTCGGCACCGTCAGCAGCCCCTGCGGCTCAGAGAGAGCCAGGGAAGCACAGGGGCATGCGCGCCACAGAGTGCCGAGCCTTCCCTGGCCCGGCAAAGGCAGCGGGAGTGAGGTGCAGCACAGCCCTCTGCGATGTGCTTCCTGCATGTTCTTCTCCCCACGGATTGTTCCAGAGTCTGAGCAAGCTCCCTCAGCACGCGCATTACTCCAGCGTGCCCCTCACAAGCTTTCCAAGCATGCGTCTCTGCCGGGCTCCTCTCTGGGAAGGGGGCTTTGGAGCTGTTGGAGGGACGGGCTGCCTGGAATACTGCTGGCCCGTGGAGGGGAAGGTGTCTCGCGTGCTCCCTGGCCTCGCTTTAGCTTGGGTTTCTGGCACTGGAGCGCAAGGTCTTGATGGGGGTGCCGAGGGGTAATAGAGGGGCTTCTGCACGCCTTCTGCTGTGCTCTGAGCATCTTGCTCAGAGCTTTGGAGGACAGAGGGGAGGAGATGAGGTGACAGTTCCTCTTCAGACTGTGCTTCTGCCTCTGAAGGCATGGCCATTCCGGGGACCATGATAGGTGGGAGCTTTGTGCTTGGTTGAGGTGTGTCTAAGTTTTTAGCGGGGATTTTCTTTTCTGCTGGCCTTAGAAAGCCCTGGCCCGGAGAGCTCTCCTTCCCATCTCTTGGTCTGCGCTGTTTTGCGACCCGCCTTCCACAATTGACTCCTGAAGCCACTGTACTCAGAGGGGGACCACACCGCTCTAATAGCTGCTCCACTAGCCCACTCTCCTCCGTGCTTTCTTCTGAAGAGTCCTCAAAGGAGCTTGCCTTTGCATGCACTTCTTTTTCTAACTTCTCCTCCTCCTCCTTCTTCAGGCTGTCTAGAGCACCACGGACAATCCTTTCAGCATACGCTGTTAATTCTGCGTGGAGATGCTGAACCTGGCAAATGGCATTTTGGATGCCACGCCTTGCAAGCATGCTACTCTCCGGGGATACAGTTGCAAGATTTTGCAAAGGCTGCAGCGGGGGCAACCTTGTGGCTTCTGACAGCCAATGTGCAGATTCCCTAGATGATCCTTCCCCTTCTTTTGTGCTCTGGGTGGAGACAGGCGTCTGGGGTGGCTGCGGTTGTCTCTCAGAAATCGTTTCAAGGGGCAGCTTCAGGACTTCAGAAAATTTACACTGGAAGTGCCGTTCAAATTGAGAAGCCACGAATGATTGCAAGGTGGCTCCAACACTCACAACTGCATCTGTGGGGATTTGGTCAAGAGAAGGCAGAGAAGATGCTCCATCATAGCCTGCTCCCTCAGCTTGCCTCGCTCCGCTTCCTCCCGCTTCGGCAGCTCGCGTGGCTCCTCCGGCAACGAGCTGCTGCCTCCGCCTGGCCAACAGCCTGGGCTCAGAGGCGTCTGACGGGCTGCATAGCAAACGCTTCCCTAAGCGATCCCAAAGGGTTGCTGCAATCTCTCTGGCCGCCTGCCCGATTTCCTGCTGGAGATCTGCAGGCGATGTCTCTGAAGGCTCTGCCCTTCTCGCACTAGCCAATATCCTTCCGCTGATGGCCAGGGGAGCCCGCCTTAAAACGTGGACCGCCGGATGCAGCTCTTTCACCCTCTGCAGCACTTCCTCGACCACGCTCTCAGCCAACTCTTGCAGCTCCTGGGCTTCTGTCGGCGTAGTGCACACCAGCGTAGTCTGGACTTCGTGATGCACTTCTCCCGTTAAAGGCTTCTGTAACAGAAACCAGCAGGAACTGATGAGGGAACGGTGAAGAAAAGGGTAGAGGAGAGGGAGGAGGGTAAGTTGTTGGGCTGGACTCTTTGCGCTCTTCTGCCGTGGGTGCTGCCTGCTCTCACGACACCTCTGCCTCTTCTCTGAGGCTCACTTGCACCTTTTCCAGTGCGCATGTGAAGAAGGCTAGTTTTGAGACCAAGAGAATAGAAAAGCAGTGCTTGTTCCTGGAGCACCCAGCTGCTCCTGTACTTTCCCTGCCAGGCTGCTCCACCGGATGGAGCCAGGCAGCATTTCCCACGCCCCGCTAATGAGACTCGGGCAACAGCAGGCTCTCCTCTAAGCTAACCTTGGAGCTCCTGCAGGAGGGAACTAGCCCACGGGTGGCTAAGCACTGGCACTATCGGCCTCAGGGACGCTGCATGTCTGGCTGCTCGCCACACGAGAAACAAGCAACAGGGACCGTGGGGGCACGTAGTGCAGCTAAGGGATTGATGCTGAGTAGGGGAGCCTGAGAGCACAAGAGCCCACCAAGAGTGCCGGGCACACCTGGTCCTGCTCAGCCTGCTGGGGGAGGCGTTTGTCTGCTCCAGGAGCCTCAGGCTTCTCCATGCTCTCCGCAATCATGGCGAGATACCTTTGAAGAGAAACAGAGATGGCTGAAACAGAGCGCCTGCAGCTCTCTTGCCCAGACCACTCCCTGCTCAGCCACTGCCCTCGTCCCGCTCTGGCCTTCCTGGCTCCAGCGCCCCAAACAGCTTCCAGCTGCCTTTGCCAGGCTCCAAACACTGATTGCACCACTCTAGGCACAACCAGCATCTGCTCGCGCAGCAATTTGGCGGTCTTCCGTGGAACGCAAGGCTCCAGCTGGCACCTCGCTGAAGGGCCACGGTCCCGCTCCTAGCGCAAGCGTTCCTTGTCCTGTCTCTTACCTGGCCCTCACGTCCCGCTCTGCAGCTCTCAAACTCTCTTGTTGCTCCCACAGCAGCCGCTCTCGCAGGTGAGAAATGTCCATCCCCTGTGGCAGTTCGGGGGCACTCTTTAATTTTGCCAGTTGTTCTCGAAGCCTTTTCTGAAAGTTGACACCAGCTCTCAGCTCCCCTCTGCCACAACACGCTCTCACGCACCTGCGTGTGGAGCCTTCACCCTGGCCCAGAGCAGCGCTGTGCTTCAGCCACGCACCCGGGGCGGGAGAGAAGGGCTTGCCTCAGCACTCGCGGCGGGCCCTCGGGCCTGCCTGTGCCCAGCCCCGCGCCCTGCGCTAGCTCAGCACGGAGCCGCGCAGTCGTTTCCGTGCCACAAGGCCTGGCACGCCAGCGCAGCCTTCCCCGCTTCTTCAGGGCAGGCCTTGCTGAGGGAAAAGAAGTGAGGCCCCCACCCTCTGCACCGGGAAGCGTGCCTGTGAGCCCTGAGCTGTACGTACTTGTTCTCGACGGTACGTTTTGTGCGCCTCTGTCCTGAGCGTGGCCAGATACTGCCTGTAGTCGTTGAACTCCCGCAGAGTGCACACCACCTGCGGTGGGACGAGGGCAGAAATCACCCAAGGCTTGTCACGCTCGCTACGCAGCCGGCCTTGCCAGCAAGAG